>NC_045566.1:28571689-28878832 GCF_009819795.1 Aythya fuligula | reverse complement strand
TGTAGAAGGCAAGAAATAATATGAAAACAAGATCCACTACAATAAATCAGGATGTATTATAAGAACTACATACACACTTCAAGTGACCCTTTGAGTCTGCTAGATTTACAGATCAGTAAGATACACTATTTTTTTCCAAAAAACTATATTCCCTGATGTTAAGCTGTAGTTAAGAAAACCTTTTCTACAAGTATCAAGTTCATACACATAAATTTTAAAATACTGTTGCACTTCTGAATTTTTGAAATTTTTCCATCTTGCCAGTTTCCATGACAGCTATAGAAGCAAAAGGTGACTCATCTTAAGACTACCCAGATACATACTCTCTGGTAAAAATACATTGTAAGGAGTGATATTTTGTGTTTACAGTAGTTATAAATCCAAGGAAGGAATCTTATTGTAGTAGCTTAGATGTGGTTTTACATTATAAGATTATTTCTGCAAACTATAATTGTGAGATTATGTTTAATCAAAGCACACTACTTGTTAAATTTGCAAATAAAATATTTATTATACTTGGTCAGAATGGCACATTGTCCATTCTATGAAAACCAAATTTTTTAATCTAGTTCATCAGCATATGGCATCATAAAACATGATAAGGAAATGGATACACTTAGCAAGCTTACACTGATGAAAGAACAAAAGCCATTAGGGAAAAATATATGGCTGACAACCACAGGAAGACATAGTCACAGCCATTTTTGTTTTAAATAGAATGTGAAATAGTAGTATTAATAAAGGGGTATTATTATTTTTTTTCATAAAATTGAGAAAATGAGTATTAGATAACATTCTCTTCCATACTGGAAAAAAGAATGATGTACTTGCATCACCTAAAACTTAAGGTTCCTCATTTTCTCACTAATTATATTAAAGAATGTTCATTAGAAATGAACATTTACTGTTCTAACCATCTTAAAATGCTCCTTCACCACTGGTGTTAATAGTTAAACGAATAAAGAGAAATAAGAATAAGGTGATTTCCCAAAATAAGAATACCTGTACAACTACAGATAGATAGTTTGACATCTAACTCTGGTTAAGTGAATTCTGCTAGTAAAAAGCACAGGCATGTAATTCATATCATTCAAGAGTTCTTTGACGAGAAGTTAAATGAATAAACATAACTATTGGTATATGTAATAGACTTCTGTCAGGTACATTATCTGATGTGCACCAATTAGAAAAAAGCTCAATGTAATACAAGCACTTACTGCATCAAGGCTAAGGTTTGGCTGACAGGACTTCAAGTAATTTCAGCATCTAAAGCAGTGAAGTGGAAATCATTAAACAAAATTCTATTTTTAACAGAATTCTGCCAGAACAGGTGATAAGGTTTCATGTTACTCCATATTTTGCTCATGAGCTTATGACTGCTGATGAATATCAGCACAAACAAAATATTACTTCAAGCACTGACATCCAGATAAGACAATCTTCTGTGGTTCACAAATTGTTTCCAGGAAGAAGAGGGGGGAAAAAATGATGCTTTTATTCAACTAAATGCAGAGTTCTACAATAAAGAACAAGGAATGCAGGACATTAAACTGTAATGTGAGCGTCAGTATCTTGGATAGCAAGAACTCCCAGTGCATTACAGTTAAAGAAGCTAACGGAAGCTTTGAATATATAACCAGGATGGCACTAGGTAGAAGCTCTCTGCACCTGAAAGATGTCAGAGTGCTACTTTCTGAAAAATAGTTTTCAGAAAACTATAAAGGTTTCTAACATTATCCAAATGGATGTTTGAGCCAGTGTCATACATGCAAAAAGTTCTACTTATCAAAAGACAACAAAACTGAGATAAATAGCGTGAAATATCTTCATGACAAGAAAATAAGCTAAAGGACTATAATAAAGAGGTATATCAAGTTTCAGATTAAAAGGTTTTAAGTGTGACCATCTTCCAGTAGTGGGACCAACTATCAAAATAAAACCAATCAAAATAAACCAGTCTCTTCAAAATGTCAAATGTCTTCAAAACAAATCAATATCAAGTAGGATCCATGTTAGCCAGTACATTTGAGACTCACTACCAGACAAAGAAGTATGCAGAGATTAGATATCTGAGTGTATAATCTTTGCTCCTTATCAACAAATGGTATTAAGCCAGGAACTGCTGAAAGGTTATATCTTACATCCTTCCATTACTAAGTCACTAGGTAGGAAAAAGACTAACAATGTTCTTAAAACAGCACATTCTAGAAAGCTAATTTTTCCTGTAGAAATACTTCCTGTTCAACCTAAAACTTCATTCTATGCCTAACAGATTTCATTTAAATCGTTATTTTAAGTCACTTACTAGTTTTGTTGCAAGGGAACAATATTTCCCTCCTGACGAAGATGCTCATAGCTTTACAGTGTCAGGATAACCATTTGCCTCTTTGTTAATTACTCTTTTTCTCTTGCTTAAACTAAGCAAGAATCAGTGTTCCTCATTTTCCTCCCTTTTTTGTAAGAATTTCTCACGCTTATCTAAGAAGGAAGCACGTATCTCCAATACAAGACATGAGACAGTAATTTATATTGTAAACCCAGCCCCTTTTCCTACGTGTTTGAGGAATTATTTGATCAGTTCCATTATCTTTAAGTTTACAGCTTAATCTTGATTTCACAGCAGATTAAATAGCAACATAGTGCTAGCCTTCTGCAAAAGGCTAGACAGAAGAAGGAACAAGGCTTCAATCATTACTTAATTTCTAAACCTATGCTTAAGGGGCAAGCCCACCAACTTTGCTTTTCTTGATAAGGATCACTTGTAGCATAAAGCAACTACCTTTCCAAAGGAGATAACAGTTACAAATTTTTAAGATGTAGTATTTTTATTCAACCTCCAAAGCTTTAGCTGTTTGAGGAAGTGTCTGCTGTTCCTGGAATGGTTTGTATGACTACTTGGTACTCTTGTAACCAACCGGAGCTATTATGAATAACAGCAACTTATTTTTCATGATCAATTCACGCTACTGGTGTAAGGCAACTCTACCCCTTCGGGCTCTCCACGTAGGTTTATGTATTAATGTGTAATATGTAGCTGTAACTAAGATGTGGCTAAAAACAAATAATTACTTCTGGCAGCATACCAGTTACACAAGGTTCTCTATTGTACTATTACTAGGTACTTCTTATTGTACTATTCTGTTACAGGAACTGATTGACCTTCCCAGGAATTATTGTTCAAGTTTATTTAAATGTGACAATATTGAAGGTTATTGAAGGCAAGAAATCCAAAAATGAGATGCTTTGCCACTTAGATATTCAAATTAGTGATTGCTCTCTACCTTTCTTTGTGTACTGACTTTTGTTCCACTATACACAGCTGAAGCCTTTGTCAGTTATCCTCTTCTGAGAATTGAATTTCTGTAAGCATCTTGGATACAAAACTGAGATCAGCTGGAAAGGCTGACTTTCTAGAAACATCAGAATTTATGAACAAGTGAAATACTCATGGCTGTGTCTCAAATCAAATATCCTCAGTTTGCTGTACAGCTTTTCATCTTCCCTTTTCATCTCTGTGTCTAGAAGAATTCAACCAAACTAGTAAGTAGCTTGAACTAAAACAGTCCCGTTCCTCTAGAACTGGTTTCCTTATAAAAGTTACTAGGATGGTTTCTGCATCCAACTTGAAACAAACCTCAGTTACGTATAGTTTGCCTTGTAAGATCCTATGTAACAGGTGAAAGTAGTACCAATTTAAAGAGGTACGATAACTTCAGGCAACTTAAAAGAATGTGGTAGTATTCAAGAAGTCCCTAGGACATAAGTTACTGCCAATGTTTAAAGTAGTTTAAACTCAAACTGAAACTCAATACAGATCACTCAGTGATCCTAATATCATGGAATATTAACACTTATTGCAGATAAGTTGCAGTGGATAAGAAATGCATCGTAGCACAACTACTCTACTTTTCAAATGCAAGCATCCATTGAAGGAATAACAAAACATCTGAGGTAACAAGTTCCCTCACAGCAGCTTTGTTTTCATAATACTTTTCGTACTAGCTAGGTTTCAGTCCCCCACAAATTCCACAATGAAACAGTGAAAATGCATTTCCTATTGTTGCCTGTCCTCATACAGTGCAACTCATACACCCAAGCTATAAACATGTGGCTTCTGACCTGTAAGTGGTGCCAATATACTAGCTGTTAATGAGAAGATTGGTCTCTTACTTCAGGAAAAAAAAAAAAAAAAAAAGCACAACACAACCCATGAATGACCTTTTATGCTGATGTCCTAATAGCATGCAGGGTGTGTATTGCCTGTTTTAAGGCAGTGGACTTGCCACACTGAAAAACAGTAGCAGGTATAACACTAAAACTGTAGTTGTACTGAAACAAATAACGTGTCTGTGGTAAGGAAACAGAAAGGAAAGGTGCAATATTCTCAAGTTACTTATATGTGAAGTTCATTTTATTTCCAGTGGCTGAAAAATGTAAGATATGAAGTGTCAGTAATAAACGGAGGCTGATGGGTTCAATTAATTATAGGCAATATATTCCATTAAGTACAGTGCAGTAATTTTAATAATTAGTATGATATCCAATCTTTGGAAACCAAGTATATTAAGCTGTTTATTAAATACTTATTTTTTTCCCTGAAATTGACATTCTGTAGCTGAATTTCTGATTCCACAAGTGAAGTCTCTCTAGTCTCTCTTCTCTACATTTTGCACAGCATCACTTTCAAGTTGCACTAATTTATTCCTGTATCCTCTTTATACATACTCTTTCGCACAGAAAAAGGACACAAAATAAAACCAAGGCAGCAAAAGTTCTATAGGTATGAAAACTAAAATGGTAAGACCATCAGAAATATATAGCCCTAAAATATTTTTCATTTAATGTTAGAAGAGTACTTCGGTTTCAAGTCAAACACACTCATCTTTTAAAGGAATCCTATCCTTAAGAATGCACTATCTTCCATTTAGTATGACACATACAGTATAAAAGTTTCTTTAAATCCATTTTTGCATGAAGATTAAGATGTATAATAAAAAACTTATAAGCTATATTATGGATAATTTGCAATGAAAATCTAAAGGGGATGAAGGTCCATAAAAAAGGTATCAAGAAAGGTACTAGCTTAAGTTTAGTATTGATTTCTTTTCATAAAACCTCCATGATCTAGATGCTAGAAAATAGGGAAAAAAAAAAAGCAGGAAAAAAAAGCAGCTGAAAGGATAGTTACTTAAAAAGGCAACAGACAAAATGCTGTTGAAAAATATTAAAGGAAGTCAGAAAATTAAGCTAGTTTAAGATTAATTTTTTTTTTATTTTTTTTTAAAAACAGCTTTGCTCACAGAAGCGAGGAAGATCAGCAGTGGTCAGAAGCCTGAAAGAGTTGTGACTGAACTTACAGGAATTGATCGAGTCTGGTATTGTGCTTGAGGAGCTGTAAGGCCCATAAAGGAGGGTTGATGCGTACTCATCTGTCACGGCGCTCTGAAAACTGGTTTGGCTGCTCAGGTTGTTGCCACTACTGCTGTTTCTGTTGTACAAGTTGTTGTTCAGTTCATGGTTATTTCTGCGAGGCAGCTGCAAGCTGCCATTCAAGTGGCTGGAGATTTGGCTTACAGAAAAACCTGTCCTAGAGGACAATGATGTCATTTTGGTCTCATCATCATCTGAAGCATCATACAGGTTCCCTAGAGAACTGGCTAGTCTGGAGTTTATGGAAACGCTGAATGGAAAACACATGGGGGGAAAAAATACACACAATGTATGTAGTACGTACACATAACAGACAATTCAGAAGACATTAGGTGAATAATATGGACCATTCTGAAACAATTAATGCGTGCACACAACTTTATCTTCTCTAAAGATGAAATTAACTAAAAACAGATTTCTGTGCTAGGAGTTCCCATACTTCATTTACTCAAGCCCCTGTCAGCTTTCACCTCTGTCAAATCACGCACACGTGCAGAAGATTGTGTTAAAAGGTTGAGGCAGTGAGTGATCTACACTAACATACTTTATCTGCATGTAAGTTTAGGAACTCCTCCTCTGTTTCTTAGAGGTAATAGTGCGATAAAAGTCTTCAGATAACCAGGAAGGAATACGATAAAATTTGAGACTAACAATAAAAATAAGGTGTCAAAAAATCTGATTTAGTTGTTTTAAAAGTAAATAGTTGTGCCCAGAAGTTATGTAAAATGCATCATTATATATTTAATTTGACATCCATAATTACTTAGTACAGTAGGAATAATGGAATTGAATAGCAATGAATCAAGGGTTCGTAAAAATCATTTCAATTACTGCTCAGTATTATTCTGAGATTAATAATATACAGATTTATAGGAATAGTTGCAAAACTCCTATAAATTCACATGAATATAAAAAAACTGAGCAACATAATACTGTTTCTGAATTAACACAATCCTCCCCAAACTTACACTGGTAGTGTTTTTATGTGTGTGTGTTTGGGGCAGGGTTGTTTGTTTTTCTCTCCCCATCTGTAGGCAACTAAAATTTGGCTAGTGGAACAGCAAATAATTTTCTATGTTAATTTAAGCCTTCTCACACCCAAGAACAGCAAGTCCTTCATAGACTGCATATGTGTTGAAAACCAGTAAGCATTTGTACCAAAATGAGAAATAAAGAAAAAAACCTTTTAAGGTTAGAGGCTGACGATGTGGTAAATCTGCTTATTCTTTCTGCAGACGGTAAATTAGCTGTCATGGCTTTGGAGGCCTTCAGTGGAGACATGGATCCTTCGGTGCTGCCTGAAGTATTCAGTCTAGAAGTAGTGGAGTTTTAGTGAGAAGTAAAATTATTATAATTGAAATGCATATCCCAAACACACAGTCTTTCAATACATAGACTGGTATTTTCAAAAGTGATAATCTCAAGATGTACTGAGAACTCAACAGCAAATTATTTGCCTGGTTTGAGAAACACTTAAGGTGTTTTTCTCTTTCTGTACCACATTATATTGTTATAGGTTACTTTTCACCTCAATATTTTGTGTCAAATTTGCAATGACAAAGAATACTTTTTAAGTTTAATAAAAATTAGTAAATGAAGAGCCTAGAAGTAGTATGAAACTCTCTCCATCGTTAGACCAAGGGGGTATAGTCATGATCAGCTCCTAAGGCCTTGGGTACAAGCCTCCAACTACAAGCACAGAAGGAATGACAGCAATATAGCTTTACTTCCACACCAAAAAAAAAAAAAAAAAAAGAAAACCATGTAAACAGAAGTCTCTGAAGTTAGACACCTGGAGTAATCTATCTCAAAAATCCAGGCTGCAATAAAACTGAAGGTAATGTGTTCTTTTTCATATTAGTGCTTTATAATGACAAATACAATGTCTTACATAGTGTATTTTAAATGTAATGGTAAAGGGTTCAGCGGTTACAAAAGCGTAAGACCTAAATCCACTATTCCTATAGCTCTTAAAGTTAAGCCAATTTTTATTCTCGGTTTTATTTTCTTTAGAGGGGAACTGTTACTACTATTTCAATTTCAGTATGTGTCGTAAATGAAAAACATTTATGAAAATGAAAAGAAACCGTTGGCTTTCTTGGATCCACAGAAACTTCTGGGAAGTACTTATTTGTAGTAAAAGGTACAGTGTCCAATTTTAAACCATCAGAAGGTACTAAAATTCAATATTCATCTGGTACATCTTCTGATAAAAATATTGATTGTATAGCCTGTAGTCCATCTACAAGAACCACACAGACCACAACTTGTGATATACAGGCAACATTTAGCTGATTTAGGTTTTTGAGACAAGTATTTATTTTTACAGAAATGAACGGGTTATGAATTAACTATCCAACTTTCACTGCATAACAGCATGGATATCAGAAAATATGAAGAAATTACTTGTATGTACTAGTTATTAAGGAGAATTCAAGGTATCCCCAAAGTACAGCTGTATCCTTCTGCTTAACTATTTATTTTTTTTTTTGTGATTTGCAGCTGCTTAAAAAATGTTTGTTCCCTGCCATTTCTCACAAGTCTGAAACTGCTAATCAATTGATGTGATACGCATAACTCAAAACACTGAATACAGAAGACTAAAGTGGTATACATTTAGAACTATAATCGAATAGATAATTTCTTAAGGTTAATACCTGAAAGGTTGAGATATGGACCTGGTGTGCAGTTTCATTTCTTGCAGCCTAAAGAAATGAAAGAAGGCATTTTAAAAATCAAAACTTAATTTATTTCAAGTATACTTGCATATTTCACACAGGCTTTAAAGCATGAAACTAACTTAATTTTAATTTAAACAGCAGAGATCATTTAGTATTAAGAACCTGCAGGTTTAATTCCAAACTTTACATTTTTACAGACCCTAAAAGATTCAAAATTGATATAACAAGAAAGAAAAACTACAGAAATTAAAAAGTATTTTAGTTAGGGACAAGTTTTAAAATGCTACATAGACATAAATATGAAGGTTTTGAAATAGTTTTCTGCTTTATCTTTTGCTGCCAAAAAGTAAGTAGTTATCCTGAAAGGAAGACAGAAAATAAAAGAACAAATTAATAAAATAAATATGCAACTAATATACACACACAAATTTCCATCACAGAAGTGGCACAACTAGTACCACTGCTTAAACAAGATGGCGTACTTGCTATAAAGATCTGATAGCAGAGTGAATTTAAAATTGCAAATTACCACAGAATTATTTAATTACCTCAGAGCTCCAGTTGTAGTAGAGCATGGCCTTCTCCGACTTTTTAAGGCATGAAGCTTATCTCCCTGTGTCATGCCATTCTTTGCTTCCGTACCTGTTTTGTCTTCATATTCATTCTGTGAAACATAAAGTATGCAAGCAAAGAAATATATAGAATTTTTAAGAGCAATGTAGTTCAAAACTAATGAACATCTCCTTTGCAAAGATTAACATTTAAAAGGCTATTTTACAATCTTTTACATTCATGGGGAACTATGCTATCTTTGTACAGTTCCAGTGAATAAAACGTGTCATTGTACAATTGCACAACCAAACCTCAAAATCAGTTCAGGATGCTCGAATCTAATGCCACTATGTATTTAAATACGTCTGTTTTTATAGTACCTGAATTCCAACTCTTTCCGCCATAACTATTACTAACAGTTTAAAATTTTTACTAGTTCAGAAAAAGAAATGTTCACTTTAGCTGACACTTCATGCCTCTCCTCACACTAAATAATTATAAGATCCTTAACCCAGATGTACACGTAACAGCAGTAATCCACAACACTGCAATAAAGGGACGGATATCTATACACTCATGCATTACCAGCTAGAAGCTTGTAATAAGTAGATTTCCATTAGGAAAATTTATCCCCTATGTTTTCAAAACAAATGAACAAAAAAACCAACAACAACAACAACAAAACCACACAACTGAAAACTGTGGAAGACTTATCTGAAATTACACAAACCTTCCTGAAGTATAAGTGCCCAGAAGTGACCGACACTTTTACATGTATTTCACAAAGTTTTGTATATTTTTCACAAAGTTTTAAATATACTCCAAGTTTTTTTGTTTTTGAGAAAATTGAGATTTGTTCTAACTGTCACACATTTAAAAAAATGTCCCAAAAAAACCCTCAAACCTAAATGTGATCTATAGCTACTTATAATGATCAGCTTTATATCTGTTTATTTTAAATTCTTCTTATGAACACTTACCTCCCCGTATTGATCCAAGTCTTGTACTTTTTTCAAGCTGTCACTGATTGACATATCACTCAAGCCACAAAGAACTCTGTTAATGTTTCCATCAACTACTCGTTGTTTCTGTTTGGATTGGATGAGATCTCCCTCCAGCCATAACATTGCTTGCTTCCTTTTGGATTCAAAAGGAATCAATTAGTATCAATAAATTTGCACACAGATAAAAACAATATGGAAACATGCTACTTTTATAGATTGACAACATTTGAATCCTCTGTGCATCTTCAACTGAAAATAAATAGTCTGCACATTTTAACACTAAAAAAAATCATCTTTGATGGTTAAAACATAAAAAAGAAGCAATCTCAAAACAAGTCTGTAGCCATTGAAGAAATATTACACAACTAAAACTTCATTTTACAAAATCCTAATAGTAAAAGAGATTAACTAACTGAATTGCCATAGCATTTAAAGGCTCTTAAAAGCCATTTAAAAAAAAATATAAATTAATTCTTTTATATACATAATGGGTAGAATAAATGATGACACCACACTTTAACTTACTATCAGCATACATCTTGTGTATATGGATATTGTGTGGCAGAAGTGGCCATCGTCATGTAAAGTTTAACAGGAGTTTAGGAGCAACTTTCAGAAAATACAAGATTATATCCTTTAGACAGGTGGCAAAAATAATCATCATTTAATTGCTATGTACTTGGGCTTAGCATGCTTTTGCTGGATAGATACCTGTCAAGCTTCTATACATAGAAGTTCCAATTCAAGAACTGAGATCCTATTACCTATTATCATAACAAAATTAAATTCTTAAAACTGAACAGAAAAAAGTCTGAGAAGATAACTTCACTGGAAACTTTTCTTTTGAAACAGAATGTTAAGGTAAAGCCTAAGAGTCAAGTAGCCTGAGCCAGTTGCCCAAGCTTGCACAATAACGAATGGGAAAGCTAAACACTTACTGAAAGGTTTCACCACATCCCAAGAAAACTAAGTGTGTTGGGGTGGGGGGGAAGCACACAAACCCACTAAATCCACCTAACAAAAGCAGCCTATAAAAGGCATTCAAATTCAAGCACATTTTAAGTCTTTCAAGATTAATTGCATTCACAGTAGCAAACTCATTTGATACCCTCCTACCCAAGTGATGTTTTTTTCCTAAAAAAAAAAAAAAAAAAAAAAAAAAAAGGAAAAAAACTTGTTCAAAACCTCCCTCAATAAACCTCAAAGGACCTAAGGAGATGAAGCTTTGACATCTATGAAAGCTGGGAGAGCAAATTTGTAAGATTTAACCTTTTTGTCAGATGCAATTTTGCAGTCCTGAGACCAAGACTTTTCATATTAGACTGATAAAACTGATGTTAGTTTCTTCCTCCTCATTCCCATTTTGAGGCTACTGGTGACGTCACTTGAATTTTGTCTGAACATCCAAACAGGTATCTATTGCCATTAGGTTTGTCAGTTTTCACTGACCAATACAACAACTCTTGGATATAAATGATACAGATACTAATGAAAACATCTGAAAGATCTTTGGCTATCTACAAAATCAAATTAAGTATTTCAAAACCACTGCAGAAAAGACTTAGTTACTGTACATTTATTTCTCATTCTTCAAGTGAACAGCATTTACTAATCACCTAATATCTTCCTCTCTTATTCGTGCTGTATTATGGAAGTTATTTTTAGAAATTCATCAACCAAGGATCAGCAAGGTGTAGAAAAAATTGATCTGTCTTCAGTGAGCACTTGTGGTTCGTGAAAGTTTGTGATTTACAGTATTTTGAACAATGGTGGGCCATTTCTCAAATAAATGAGTATCCATTCCAATGAGTAGAACGTAAATAGGAATCCTAATTCATGCTCCATTTCTGTTAGGAATTACAGTAACACTTCTTTCTCTGGAATCCTATTTTAGATACAAGGTCAGATAATGTTTTTCACAGAATCACAGAATTTTTAGGTTGGAAGAGACCTCAAGATCATCGAGTCCAACCTCTACCTAACGCTAACAGTCCCCACTAAACCATATCCCTAAGCTCTACATCTAAGCATCCCCCAAAGACTTCCAGGGATGGTGACTCCACCACTTCCCTGGGCAGCCCGTTCCAATGCCTAACAACCCTTTCGGTAAAGAAGTTCTTCCTAACATCCAACCTAAAACTCCCCTGGTGCAACTTAAGCCCATTCCCCCCTTTTCTGTATTTATACAGTATCTTTTCCTCATAACAATGAAAATGCCTGATGTTTAGCTGAAGAAGGTATCACCTCAGAAATATCAGCATGACTACTACAGTAGTAATTCAACACAGAAGTCACTATGAAATTAAACGTAACATCAACATCACTGAAGCCAGTGTAATTGTACTGGAAATTGTATTTCCAGTCAGACCCAGTCAGGATCAAACTTTGAATCTCCCATTCAAATTACCTGTACACAAAGTGTTTTCAAATTAAAGTATATAGTAAAATTTGAGAAAGAGTCATATTAAAACTATACAGATATGTTTTGCTAATAACTACATTAGCTCCAGGTCAGAAATGTTCATACATTATGCCAGGAATCTGACAGAGAGCATAAGTTGTCCACCACACACTTATTTAATCCTTAGTTACAATAAAGAAAAATGATTCAATTATTACTATGGCAAGATTCAAGTGACATCATAGGCTTGAAGTATATAAAGTATATCTTTCCTATATTAACATTTTAATAAATCTTTATTGCTGATTTAATCTTACATCTACACCTGGAATTTATACTGCCAATGTTTATCTCCTAAGACCCCCAGATCACAAATATGCAGTCTTGAGACCCTCTGCCCCTGAAGGCAACAAAAAGCACAGCGCTCCAGAGAAGGGGATTGCTAACAAGCTCTACCTCAATCTCAAATTAATCTCAACTTAAATATATTACAACAGGCAGTAATATACAATATTAGAAGACAGAAAATAGATCCTAAACAATAGCACAAGATGGATAAAGATGTATGTAGCGGGTTTATGTGGCAAGGTTTTGGTAGCAGGGGGCCATAGGGGTGGTTTCTGTGAGAAGGATCTAGAAGCTGCCCCATGTTTGGTAAGGGCCCCACTGTTTTCCAGAGCTGAGCCAATAAGCGATGTTGTTTTGTGCCTCTGTGAGAGCAGATTTAAGACAGGGAAAAAGAACCCTGTGCCACACAGCAGCTGGGAGAGTGAAGGGAGTGAGGAACGGCCTTGCAGGCGCCAAGGTCAGTGCAGAAGGAGGGGGAGAGGTGCTCCAGGCGCCGGAGCAGAAGTCCCTGCGGCCTGTGGTGAGGCCCATGGTGAAGCAGGATGTCCCCCTGCAGCCCATGGAGTACCACGGTGGAGCAGGGTTCCACGCTGCAGCCCGTGGAGGAGACCACGGTGGAGCAGGTGGCCCTGCACCGACGGAGGCTGCCGCCTGTGGAAGACCCCTGCCGGAGCAGATTCCGGGCCGGACCTGTAGCCCGTGGAGAGGAGCCCACGCAGGAGCAGGTGACCTGGCAGGAGCTGCTGCCCGTAGGGGACCCAGGTTGGAGCAGTTTTCTCCTGGGGGATGGACCCCGTGGTACGGACCCATATCTGGAGCAGTTCTGGAAGAGCTGCTGCCTGTGGGAAGCCCACGCCGGATCAGTTCATCAAGGACTGCATCCCGTGGGTGGGACCCCACAGCACAGGGGACGAGAGTGACCGAGAAGGAGCGGCAGAGAAGAAGTGCTGTAGACTGACCATAACCCCCATTCCCCCGTTCCCCTGCGCCGCTCGGGGGGAGGAGGTGGAAGAGGGTGGATGGGGGGGGGGGAAGGTGCTTTTGGTTTCTTTCCTTTGTTTCTCACTTCTCTAGCTTGTTAATAAGATTTATTGCTTATTACTATCTCCTTATGCCGAGTCTGTTTTGCCCGTTACAATAATTACTGCATGATTTTCTCGTCCTTATCTCAACCTTTGAGCCCTTTTCACATATTTTCTCCCCATTCCTCTTTGAGGAGGGGGAGTGAGAGAGTGGCTGTGGTGGAGCTCGGCTGCCCACTTGAGCGGAACCATGACAATGTAGAATAAGGATGTGTTCTTATTAGAATAAGAATAAGAAAAGCAGTTGATTCTTAGTAGCAAAGTAAATACACATACTCTTCCAAGAAGTGTTGCTGAGGTCCTATAATAGAGCCTGGTCGACATATTCTTATCCAAGCAATGGCTTCAGCATGCGTGAATCTATAGTGTTTCATTATGTAGCAGGCAATCAGCGTTCCTGTTCTCCCCAGGCCAGCTAAAGAAACACAAATATTACACACAAAGTCATGAGCATTTCCTAATTATCAAATTCAAGTATAAGATATAAGACAACTTTTTAATAATGTTGTTTACCACTTGAATATTTGAAGAAAATTTCTGATTCAGTATCCTGTTTGCCATATTATTGGATTTCAGTGCTGTACATATATGAACTAGTATATCATATTTACAAAAAAACATCCTTAAGAAAACATACAGCTGATCACTTCTCCCTTGTGAACTTCTACCTCAAACATTTTGTAGGGGTTGATATTTAAGAAAACTGTGACCAAGCTTGATTTTGTACTTGCAAAACTAGTTAAATAAGTAAATCCAGATACCTTTGTACCTTCAGATATTTATCAATCTCTCCTGTTGACGGATTTTTTGAAACAGCAAAAATCCCATGGCTTGCTGTAGCTGAGCAAACCAAGCTACCAGGGCAACTGTGAGAAGTTCCCATGACAGTGTTCCCACATCACCCAATTGAGGAATTTAGAAAAATATTGTTACCAGCAGCTGGCTTCAAGGACAAGGTTTACATGACTGCTAATCACAAGGGGGTTGTTTTCTTGCAGGTGGAGTTGTTTTCTTGTAGTTGTTTGTCTGAGTGCTTTTGACCAATAATCTTGTGTGAAACACTATCCGCCCCTGTTAAGTTCACTATAAAAGTTAGGCTATTCAGGCAATAAAATGGAGCATGATCTGACTCTACTGGTGTCTGTCATGCTTTCAGCCGTGCTTGCTGCAACACTCCCCCACCCCTTTAAGCCTCCTCCTTTTTAGGCTGAATGGTCCCACCTCACTCCTCATAGAAGTGCTCCAGTCCTTTGATCAGGCCCTATGTTGGACCATTTCTAGTAAGTCCGTGTCTGTCTTGTACTGAGGAGCCCAGAACTGCACACAGCACTTCAGGTGAGGCCTCACCAATGCTGAGTAGAGTAGAAGGATCACCTATCTTGGCTGCTGGCAATGTTTTGCCTAATGCAGCCAAGAATACTGTTAGCCTTCTTAGTGGTAAGGGCACAGTGATTTGTTCAACTCGGTCCACCAGGACTCCTTGGTCCTTTTCTGCAAAGTTGCTGTCCACAGCCAGGTGAGTCCCAGCACATACTGGTGCCTGGAGTTGTTCTTCCCCTGTACTTGGTGAAGTGAACTATCTATATAAAAAGCAATATGTATTGAACAGTATATAATTCTGCCACACCAACAAGTTGCTGGCAAATCAGCTTGTTTACCTGACATGCATATTTAGTGCTCATGAGGAAAAACAAACAAAACACAACAACATTGATTGAATAGCACTATTACTGTTTCAGATCAGCAAGACATTTGTCTCCACAATGTCCTTACACAATTCTTTAAACATACATCAAGATGAACCCTTCAGAGCCTTTGTTAATCCTTCTCGACTAAGCATGTTCTGTATATTTTCTAGCTGATACGCTGACATAGGCTGGTTTGAAACACTGGCATCACAATAACTCACATTAACTTGAAACGCAGAAGTTATGCTCCACAGAAAAATGTAGAACAACAGTCCCAAAAGCACAAAGAAAGCCTTTCAGTCATTAGCATTATACTAATCTGCTAGGAAATGCCAATTGTGAAAGAATAATGCAAAAGAGAAGTCTGCATTAACTAAAACTCTTGCATTCAAGTGAAACTAAAAGAAAAAAAATCATAGAACAATGAACAACAGTTTGTCAGTTTCTGTACACAGTAGTGTAGGCTGAAAGAGCTTAATATGCACATGAAAATATTTGGTATTTGTCACATATTTAGTCAAATTAAAAAGCAGTATTACTTTCACATGAATAGGTTATTTTTCAGGGTTTTATCATTTTTTAAATTTTTTAAAATAAATTCTATGCATTTATACTTATTTTGAACTTCAGTATGAGAAATAAATACACACACGTACCTTTACAGTGTACAGCAATAGCACCGCCAGCATTCTCACAAATGTTCAGGAACCTCTGAACTATACTGTCGCTTGGTGTGCTTCCGTCTATGAAGAACAAGTCATAATGCTCAAACCCAGCATCAGTGAAACGTTTTGCCTCATAAATTTTTTTGTTTAGCCTTATGATTGATGTGACATTATGTTTCCTGAAATAGGGAAAGTAGGCTTCAGGTGCATGAAGAGGATAACCTGTAAAAAAACAAATAAAGCAAGGTGCATTGCATCAACTGTTTTATGAGAATGAAGTTCAATGTCCTGCTAGTCAAAATCCTTCTAAAAAATTTTGACTAGTAAACATCCTAATACTTAAGATGTTTTAATATTTTATTCAGAATAATACAGAAAGTTGTTGATATTGAAAACATCCACAAAATGCTCACTATAATTAAAAGAAATCAGAAAAAAATAAAGCACAGCATTTCTGAAGCACTGTACTGCCTCTTGTTTAGCCCATTCCCCTCTACTTGTAGAGATTTACAGATAGTTGAAAGCTAACTACATATATGAACTTAGCATTTCAGAACAGCTCTTTATCATAAGAATAAAACATGCTTTAATAGGACAGATTGTGTTTATGAGGAAAGCAGATTGGTGATCTACATTATGGACAAGAGGAGTAGTCAAGGGTAAAGCAATGCCAGAAAAATTTATGCTTCACTGTGATGAAAAAAGCTTTATTGCCTTGATTCAATTGAGACACAATATGATCCTCTAGATGAAGTGTTCATAAAAGTAGAGAGAAAAAGGATTAAGTGATGTTCTCATCAAATTTCTAGTTAGTTTACTTCTCCTTTACCTTTAATTTGCCAACTACTTTCTTTTCCCAGCTCCTTCTTGGTAAGTTTCTGCTAATTTATGCTAGATTTCACCTCAGCCCATGTATTTTTCTTCTGATTCTTAAATAGGTTTACAGTTACTTCCCTCCACATCAATTACACTCAAAAATTAAGCTACTTGATATCTGCACGCATTCCTGAATTGAACATTTTTAAATATCAGATGCCTAGGTAGTAAGTAGTGTAAAACTGCAGAAAAGGTGCAGGTGAAATTAGTCCACATCATATCCCCACCAATACAATAGCATTACTTGATCTCCCTAGATCGAACAGGTTTGAGACGTTTCATGGGACATTTCTACAAGTCATATACACATTGGTCAATGCAATTAGAGCCACAGCATAATGACAAAAATGTAGCTTTGCAATGTGTACTTACTCTCATAACTGGATCCTAAGCATTAGTGTTCATTTAATAGCATTTCAGTTGTATACACATTAAAAACATAACAGATTCTAAAAAACTTAAAAGATTTTCCAGACTCTACAGAATAATTTAGATCATTTTGAAGATGTTCTGCAAGAAGCGACTCCAACAGTGACTAGGGGAAAATCCAAAGCAACCAAAATATCGTCTCCCTAGCTTTTGATTAAATCTTCAGTGGACACATTGTACAAGTAGAGGAAACATGAGAGAGCAGTAGTAAAGAGGTAGATACTCAGAAAACGCGCTCTTAGAAACAAAATAGCATGGTACAAGGAATGAGGTGAAATTAAGCAAGAAATATGACAGATTTTCCTTTTAGCTGAACCAAATCTCTACTTTGTCAGTCAAGTTTCTCTTTTATATTCCATTAGAATTACATATTTCTTTTATATTCCATTAGAATTACGTATGTTCTTTCCATTATCCCTAGTAGGAAAGACAAGCTTCCTTTTAAAGACTTTCCTTGCCTTTGTTACAAAACCCTTAATACAACTCACCTTTAATTTTGCATACTCATCCTATCAGGTGTCAGTTTCCAGAAGGTAAGTAAAGTACCTGAGTTTTTCTGGTATTTTTCTCTGAATGGAAATCACTGACTGTTAGAAGAGACCTTTGAAATTAAGTTCTATGACTGCATACAAAATGTTCACTGCATTATTATTATTTCTGAAGACAATCTATAAACATCTATGATCTTTTGCTCATTTGCTACATATGTTTAACATAGAATCACAGAATCACAGAATTTTCTAGGTTGGAAGAGACCTCAAGGTCATCGAGTCCAACCTCCAACCTAACTGCTACAAAGAAAAATAATAGCACTAAAATATACACTTTAAAACCCTGAACCATACCATTTTCAAGTTTGCTTTTTGGATGTGGTCCACTAAATGCCAGAAATTTTCCTGGAATAATCCAGTTGAAGTCACCATTTTCTACTCGCTGGAAAAAAATGCAAGAAAGAAGAACATTTTAACATCTCTAGATACAAGTTAAAAAAAATAGTATTTTTTTTTTTGTTTGTTGTTTTTTTGTGTTTGTTGTTGTTGTTGTTGTTTTTGGTTTTTACTATGTTCTTGCTGCATTAAAACACCTCAAATGTAAAAGTTTGTCCTATATTTATAAGCTAAATAAGAACTAAACGTAAGCTGTTTCTCAGAAATCTCTTCATAAAACAAAGCCACAGCAAGTTTTGCTAAAAAGTTTTTCAAATAAAATTGGATCCTATATCTAAGGTATTTGTCCTGTACAGGACTTGTGGTTTTAAGACACCTATGTATAATATTGCTGGCAGACAGTAGCATTATCATGTGTTTTAGTCAAAGAATATGGAAAAATGCTTCCCTGTAAGGAAGTAGGCACTAAAAAGCCAATTCATGGAAAACAAATTACAAAGAACAATTAGCCTTCAAAAACAATTATCCTTTCTCCGTAGAAACAGAAATTCACACATTGGCATAGCTCTAATGAGCTCGCAATCATAGAAGCAAAATATAGATCAAAAATAAAAAATAAACTGAGGTTTTGCATCTCTTTGCAAAAATGGCTTTTCATTTTTAAATGAAAACTTCAGAAAGGTTCTGTGAATTCTTTTCTTGATCAAACTGAAGAATGTCTTCTTTTTAAATGAAGATTGCCCATTCCTCATTTGGCAATGCAATTATTGTCAGCATGACTTTTAAGGACATGGCATTCAGTTCAACTGCATTATGAAGCTTGTGTTTTTTGCTCTCAGCTCACCAAAACATCTTAATGAGTGAAAGGTTCTGATAATGGGCATTACTGTAATCAATTCACCAACTGTTTGCTTAGCTAACCCCATTAGGCTTGCTCCAAATATCCTCACACAGCAAAAACTCCGGTAAGTTAACAAGCTTGCGTAAGGACTAGTGAAATGATTCTTACTGCCAAGTCAGGACCGCTCCTCACAACACACAAATTTCTATTCCAGACTGCAATCTCAATATCATGGCACCTCTACTCCCTTCATTAAAGCAATTCTGTTCAATCAATCTGAATTATTTTTATATTTGCATTACCAGTTTTATTTATGAGTTAATTAGTTCTTTGTAGTACACAGCTTTTTGTGAATAATTTAAATTTTAACCACTCTGAACTATATATATTCAGCACCATATGCAAACATCACTGTAGCAAATTGAGAACTTGGTTAACAAAAGGGGAATTAGCTGCCTTAATAGTGCAGTAAGATGGAAGAACTCTATAGTTCATCTTCATAGATGAAACTGAATTTCCATTAGCCTGTTCCTTTTAAATCTTATGCAACTTTTCTCCACACAACTATACATCTGAAGAGCTAACAGAAAAATATGGAACAATTAAAGTTCTAGAAATACAGCACAGTATATGTCTAAAATACAAAGCTGACCATCGTACATAAAATAGTAGAAGACACACAAAGAATAGACAAAAAATTTAAAAAGGATTCCAAGTTCTCACAAACTCAGACAGCGAGCAGGATTCATTCAGACATGCATACATTTCACAGAAATGTAAAATGATGTTAAGCATTAAACAAGATATTGGGGCTGTTTTGTATACAGCTTTAGCCAATTGTTCTAATACTTTCTTTTCAGGCAGCTCATTGTATACTATATATATACATTCCTAAGAGTTTCCACCCGCCATTCTTTTTTAGAATGAAATTTTACTGCTATACACAGATTAAGCTAAAACTAAGTAGTTCATCAAAGGCCACACTAATTTCTCAAGCTATGTTAATGTTCTGAACTCTAAAAAGAGAGCTGAATATATATTCAAACATTTAGTACACCTCTAGTCTATAAATCTTTCTCCCTAACCAATGCAATAGCAAGAACTATAGACAGCTCCAAAAATAACTTCCAATACAACTACATTGTTTGTCACTGTCTTCATTAAAAACCCTCTTCCTCCTTTCGAGTGGAAATATGAGACAAAAACACCCAACTAATCTGGATATACACTTTGGGCCTGGAATTTCCTCTGGACACAACACAGCTCACAGGTGCAGCAAGGGTATATTTCAAAGTATCTCTGCAGCAATATTGCTTTAAATGGCTGTCTATTACTAGAAGATAGAGATGAGAAGAACTTACACAGTTTACATTTAAAATTACAGAATAAAGTCCTGAAGGAATCCAGAGCCACCCAGAGCATCTATTCTTAATTTGTAAGACAAATGGCAGAAAAATGAATGACAATTTAGCTTTCTGGGACTTCATTAAGGAAATTTTTAGATGTATTTTAATTACTAGAATCCCATATAATGCACTGATTAAAAAAAAAAGTGAGCTCACAATGTGCTTAATCTATATGGCTATACAAAAATTTATCATATACCAAGGACTAATAGCATCTCAAGAAGCTGTTCCACAGGTATTAAAAGAAAACAGATTTTGTGGGGCAGCTGAGAGACTTGGAGTCATATCCTGGAACAAGAATGGGAAAGCATGAAAGCAGTCCCAGAAGCCAGGAAGGCTATGAGAAAACAGATTTCTTGCAATTTCAGTGCATCACATTGTAACGATACTCATCTTGCATATTGTTCAGACAGAATAAAGTTTCAGGTATCTGTAGGCTTCCAACAATTACCTAACCAAGGGAACTGTTGTGGTTTCATGTACTTACCGTACATACAAAGACTGAGTTTTACTTGATTTAGAATACTTTTCCAATATATTTTAAACTTGTGGGATACTAGGTATTCTAACTTAAGGCAAACCGGACACATTAAACCCATTAAACATACAAACCTCATAGTGTTCATATTCATCCACATCAAATGTCTTAAAGTCAAAAAATCCATGCTGTAAGGCCTAAAAGGCAACAAGGTGTCAGTTCATTCTTAAATATGATTTATAATCTCATTTTATAATGCTGTTCTTAAAAATTAAAAACTAAATCACTAAATGTTTGTGCTTTTGGCTTGCTGAGGTCTCTATGTTAAGACAACATTCAATTTTGCACAGACTAACAACACAGACAACAAAAACTTTAACAATGTCCAAAAACATCAGGTTCATTATTTCCCCTTCAAAGACATTATGATGTGACATAAGTTTGTTGCATATCAGTTAAATCTTAAAACTGAGTCTCCACACACTCATATGTTTTTTTTTCTTTAAGGCAGATGACAAAAAGTAATTCCCTTTTTGTCATAGTCATTTGATAATTTCTGTGCTGAATATATTTAACATTCTATATTTTATGACCAAAATGCACAAAAAGTTTATTGCTTTTCTGTGTTTAATATGACGCTCTGATTTTATTAGCATAATACCCAGGCAAAAATCTTACACAGAAGTACTACGTGTAACCTGTATTTTGTGATTAGTTGTTAATACTTCTCTCAATGCACTCCATTGGTAGAATGAAGTTAACAAGACTATGGTAGACAAGATTTATTACATGATTGAAAGAAATTAAGTTTTGTATTTGATCCCTGTACTATGATTAAATAAGTCCATTTTGTACTAAAGATTTGTATATAACAATATTTAAAACAATTTTATGAATAAGCAATCGATACCACAAATTTCTTCCAAAGAATTGGTGTAATACATTTCTGCAGCATATATTTATTCTGAATCTAACACATTCTGAAAAGTATAGACTTTGCACAACATTCTATGATTAAGGTGTGTTAACAAAAGACCATATATCAATGTTTTAGAAAACAATCGTGTTCACCACTTTTTGTTACAGTTATTTTTCTTTCTTTTTAGGCATAACGAAAATAGTTTATTTAAGTAGACAATGTTGTCATGAAACCTAAGATACTGAGAGGTTTCTTTGAATGGCAAATCTAGAAAAATGTATTTCATTGAAGCATGGCTAGATGGCTGCACTCCAGAATTTGTAGGCCCCCTGGATTATGTGTATGTAATATATGCAACAAAGTCATGAAATTTACTCAGGTAAACTAAGATTTTACTTTAGATTTAGCCATAGAGTTTCTACTCGAAGTGGCTTTATTTCTGTAGGTGAACTGGACAGAGATTCAATAAGTTTTATGGGAACAGAAGAGGAAAAAATGGTTTTCAGAGTCCTTTTGACATGTTTGTTGCAGATAAATCATACTGACTGCTTCATAGAGCTTCAGGATCTGTAGAAAGCCACACAAATTAAGAGTCTTACTGTTAACTGACAGCTCCTTTCCCACCCCCACAGAACTAAAAATATTAAGCTTGATCTGTCCTTTTTTCAATTTTTAAGAAACACTTGTTTTGGCATACTTTTAAGAATTACAAATAGTCTATAAGGTGTCAGTACAGAACCATTTATATAACCTGTTCCTCTCATTAAGATCACTGGGAAATTAGATGAAAAATTTGATCTTTGCTTACAGTATCAAGTATATACTGTAACACCAAGTTGACAATTAATATGTAAAATAGCATTTTTAATCTCCAGCGCTGCTTTTTATTTTCCCCAGGACCATAACCACAAATTTAGCAATTTAAATTATGCTTTTCAAATTATTTTTGATAAATTCATAATTTTTACATCGACTATTAAACATATTTTGAAACCACAGCACATGCAAGGCAGAGCTTTAACAAGCAAGTTGACAAACTTTTTAAAATGACACACCAAAACACTAGTAAGATACACTAGTTTTCATTCTTTTTAAAGAATTCTGAAAAGAACAGGTGTCAAACACTGAAATGGAGTTAAGTATCCAAAAAGAAAAATACAAAAAACGGTGCTTAGATTAAGTCACAGAATATCAGTACCTTAATTTTGTCAACCTAGGTTTATAAATGATTCGTTAGCAGATCTAGTGCATTACCTGTAACCCCACCCTGAGATGGGGCCTGGGATGTTTGCATTCTAATTCATGAAGTGAGCTACAGAAAGTTATCAAAGGCTAACCAAGCAGAAACATAACCTTTTCCTTCTTCCCTTGTCACTACTCCAACACAGTTCTCAGTAACTTGGGCTTCATGACAGCACACTACTCATTGACACGCATCTTGCTTTGAAACCAGATTTTCTTCTAATGTATTTTAAGAGTGTTTTACTTCACCTTTTTTAAAAGTCAATTTAAACCTGTTTTGCTAAGGAAAAGCATGGTTACCTTATTTATTCCCTGTAAACAGTCCAAGATCGTGAGATTGTATGTGCAGTTCCCAAATGAAGCATCCCTATAGATTTAACAAATTCATATAAACATTATTTTAGAACTTAGGGAAAGACAGCACAGAATAAAATACATTCAAGTTATTTCATCCCCTCCAAGAATTCTGTATTAAAGTTCCAAGAAGACATTGCTTTACCAGCTCATTCATGCTAAAGCATACCCTTACCAAGGATGTAGCTCAGTGTAAATACAGTTGATACTGTAAATTATGTTAAGTGCATGTTTTTGTCAGGTACCCACATGGAATAGATACAAAATTGAAAATTATGTGACCTTGATTCTGCCACTCTGAAAACAACAATTTATCGTTTAAAGATGACAGAATGGCAAAAAGCAGAACATCTTCAAGAAGTAAGACATCAACATAAAAACAAACACCAACATGAAAAATAACAGCAACATGTATTGTGGAAAAAAGAAAAAGTACTTTTCAAACTTTGCTTCAGACCGGTCTGCATTTTAACAGTGACTTCTTAATCAGTCATTGAAGAAATCTTTTTTTAGTTTTGCTCTAAGCTATCTTATCAAAAATGTTAAGAACTGCAGTTTCTGAGAATAACAAAATACTAGGTTTCAGCCAGATACATATTTAATCCATAATTTATTCAAAATTTCAATCTTTCACTGAATTTTTTAGTTATTTTTTTTTTTGAGAATCTACTTGCTATATTTACTATATTTGTAGTACCAATACGGTCCTTCAATCTCAAGTGCTTAAAGAGTAAAATACTCTCACACATTCTTTAAGAGCAAAATTACAGCAGTTTTAAGCAAGCAGTGTTCACAGAAAACTTAGTTAATTTAGGAAAATTAAAAGCTACAAATTTGGTAGTTTCAGATTACAGTTTACTCCAGAAAATCTTTCAAGTTATTAGATTACTAAAATAAATACTTATTGCAATGTTTTAGAATGGGAATTTGCAAGTGTGAATACATCTTCAATATTCAAACCTAGCAAAGAATTTTTTTCAAAAAGTAAAGCCATAGAGTATTTTCATTAAATAAACAGATTATACCAAAGCAATTAACCCAGAAGACTTAATATATTTTTCTACAGGGAAAAGTTGAAGATCTTTTTGTCATAAGGTTTTCAGAAAAAGAAAAAGGTCTTCTGAGGAAAAAAAAAAAAAAAATCTTTAGGACCAAATGGGAACACGTACATATAACAGAAAAATCTTTAAAAGCTACAACAGTTTCATGAAAAAGTTGACAGAAACAACAAAACCTAAAACAATGCAAACCACAAAACTAATTATTTAAGAGAAATATGAATAGAAAACATGATTGTAACAGCCATCCTGTATTAGGTTACTTTGCTATAACAAAAATGTGATTTTGTATCTGTTTGTAACTACTTCAACCAACAGTACATAAAATACTGCAGAAAAAAAGGAACACAATTAATAAGAAGTGGTATGATGGAGAGGGAAGGAGGACCTAGAACTTGACCAAGGCGCACGAGGTAAGCCTATCACAATTTCAGCTATAGAGTTCTCTTAGCTACAGTTCCCACAGACAGCTGTTACTAGAAACTGTGCACACTGAGCTTGCATCTCACACCCTTATCTATCTTTTGTGGTAGACAGTGATGAAACACTAATGAACGTGATAAAAAGCTAATGAACAGCAATAAAACACTAACTACTAAAACGTAATGAAGCAAGCAGTAGGTATGAATGGCAGTGCAGCATGGTAATGACAGAACACCTGGAAGCAGTGGCTTACTATCACCTAATGCTTCAAGGGAAAGCATGATGTTTGATGCTCTATGGCAAACAGAGAGTATATTATACCAGACTTTGCCATAGTATCTCCCCCAAGTATCTGCTGGTAAGAAAAAACAAATCATAAAAGTTATTTCTATAATAATTTGGAGAACAAGTAAAATGGAAAAAAATCTGAGCTATTTTAGTCCTTAACACCATAACCTTTTTTATTTTAGGCCTCCCATTCCTTTTTGAGGGTAAAGCTAGGAAAAAACATGTCTGTATTTGTAGCTTCCACAAGTACAACTCAACTGCCTGTTTAGAATTAAATATGGATGCACTTTCCCCTTCTGAAACTTCACTGTTCTCCGTTTCAGAATTTTAGGCTAAACTATCAACAGGTATTAAATTTTAGGTATGAAATGAAAAAGATGGATCTGGCAGAAATTATGCATAATCCATGAGGACTCTGTATGCTGGATCTGTTGATATAGTAGAGACGCATCCCAGGGAATAACAGCGTATCTCCTGATAGTTACGGGACTTAACAGTAATACTAAGAATCCCTCTGTGCCAAAACTTCTTTTTTGAAGTATGAAGGGAATTTAGCACTTTTCACAAAGCACTTTTCACAAACAACTTTGCTAAAGTTGTTAACAAACACACTTTATACAAATTAACAATATAAAAGGTCACTGAAGCAATAAAGTGTTTATATTAGTTATTTCCAGGAAAATATTTGACTAGTAATCCAGATGCTCCTTTTCAAGTAGCACCATCTTAAATCATCAACTCTAATGCCTCATTTAAAACAAAAAAAAAATCTAGCTCTCAAAGTCTCTCTTAATCCCATCCCTCTGTGCATCATTCAGCTTAGCTTTGTGTCCGTTCAAGAATCTGTATCAAATCAGATTCTCGTTATCTAGAAAGCACGAACACTAGCACACATCTTTTATTCCACACATCTATGCATCAACAGTCAACATTCACAAAGAAAAAGCAATCTGAAATACAGGTCAGGAGAGTGCTTGTGGATTCCATGGTCAAAGGCAAAATCCAAGTCAGCAATTTTCAAACACACTGCAAGCAACAAGATGCAATAGCAAAGAAGGGAAGGAATTTTAAACGTACATTACATACATAGCTGAACAAAATTAAAAACCAGTTTAGTTTAAACACTATTACTTTGTGACTTTTTTTTTTTTTAATATATATTCAACCTTCCTATCAAATAGATAATTTAAAATTAATCTAGAGAATCGTTAATAGTTATAGATTTTTAGACAAAGAATTTTGCAGAATTTAATTAGAGGAGACATTTAATGGCAATCTGACTGTTAACTTCAGATCTGTAAAGGTCTTGAAATACTCAAAAAGCAAAGACTTTTTCTTGACTTGATATCCCAAGTATTTTAAATAAATAACTCAATTAAAATATCTTTTTGTTTAGAAAGAGTTGTCTAAGGTATTTTCAGTCACTAACTCAGTTTATCCTTCATTAAAAGCAAAAGCAAAACAAGTCTCCACTCTTAACCACCTAGATGACTTCCTCCAGGCTGAGTTTCCAAGTTTTTTCCCTAATTGAGAAAAATGAGCCACAAGCCAAATCAAATCATCGTGAAGCTTTGTAAATATTTAAAAATTAAATTTTATCTTATCTTCCAAAACCTCTTAAATTAAAGCATTTAAAAAACTCACACAAAATAATTTAAAAAATGCAGAACAACTGCCTCAACATCACTATTCTTTGGATAAACCCTTCTTCCAAACGATTTAGTATACAATTTCTAGACCTTGGATGAAATACTGGATACTGTCAGAACAAGTACTAACCTTTACAAAAATCCCATTAGAAATACAGTTAGTATTTCTCATACCACAGTGACTTGGAGCCACTAGCATGCATTTTCTTGAAGCATCTGTCATTGTCAAAGTTCTAGAGTAATAATTAATAGTAACTTTAGCTGTAAAAAATACAATAGCTTTTGAATGGGCCACACTTTGTACCACGCTAAAAAGCAAATGCAAACACTAAAACAGTTACAAGGAAGACTAATGCACAGAAAGAAAATCTACTAGCTTCAAAAAAACATAACAATTCAAATGAAACTAGAATTCCATACATTCTTCCTACTTAAACTTATTCTTCTCCTTTGTCTACTAGTCTACAGTAAACTATTTCATATGCTTACACTTAAGACCGTAATAATTTTTAAGTTACTGGGACTACTTATGCACATGCAAATACATTTTGCTTTTTGCTGATGGAAAAAGAGCTATTTGAATTTAGTTTATTTTTTGTTTTTTAACTGTTAAGTCTGTGTTAAAGAAAACATAGAGAAAAGGAGGACTTGTGCTATTTGACATGAAACAAAAAGATCGTACACAGGCGTCTCCTGCACGGTGTTACAGTGTGGGTGCTGTTTGCTGTAGCTGATCACGTGTTTCATTCCAGTATTCTTTCAATCTTTGATGGCCAAACGCATAACCAGCTTCATTTTCAAACAGTGCTTTACCAACTATTACCTGATAACTCTATTTAGTTTCAAATTCAGAAAAAATGTGAATATTTCTGACATACAGATGTAGCATGAAACTGAGCTGGCATTACAGAGCCGCAAATCCCACATCCGATTTCAGTTATCGGAGCTGACCTCAATACTGCATAATGCTTTCTACTTTACCAACCCTCTAAATGCTGTCCATAACAAAATAAATTGTTTCCCTAGCACTTGCAAATAAAGAAATAAAACCTAAACTCTAGCTCTGAAATTCACGTCATATCTAGAGATCGAACACAACTAAATTAAAATACATTTGTTTTTTCTTATTGTATTGAAATCAATACAGAGCAGTTTAAGTTGAAAATCCAAAGCAGTTTTATTACAGGAAACTGTTATTTGTGATGGTTTCAAATGGTGTTAGTCCTGTTTTCTTAAGTGGAAGCAAGCAGATACTGTACAAGATCTTCAAGAGATTAGAGCGTCACCAGGTGACAGCGAGTCAGCCAAAAAGAAGGTGGAAGTTTCTCGGATACTGCGGTGCCTTATCTCCTGCTTTGTCTTCGTTATTTCCATTATAAAAATAAAATAATTTCCACAGAACTTGTAAGAGGGGTATGCTGATTTCCTTCCACCCCTGGACAATATTCACTGAAGCTGTCTTCAAATGAAATACCCAGCTGAAGATCTAAGCCGATTAAGGCCTTTTGAGGTCACTGAGCTGGATGAAAGTAGATCAGTTTGCTGGTGATCTTTTCATGTAAACACACGTCAGGACTCCGTGAAGAATCTGACGGTCTTGCAGAGCTTTCTACCTATTGAAAGTTGTCTGTTGTTTTTTTCCCAAATAGAAGACACTTCAGATATCAAATTAACAAACTTGTTAAATAATCTAGCTGTAACACAACCTTTGATCACTACACCCCGATAGCCTCTTACACTTGAAACTATTCAAACAGAGATACTATATAACTTCTGTAGTACAGGGTATCTAAGTTCCAGGCTTGAAAAAAATTAAATTCAAGACAGTAACTACTGAATACCTGTGAATAATATCCCAAAGTACTTCCTTCCTAGACCTTAGAATAGGAGGGAAGGCACAAGACATTTGGATTATATTTTCCATTGTCATTTGATAAAGTAGTTTTAGCCCTTTTTAAAATGTTAACTATATGGAAGGAGGGCAAACTTCCTGATAGCACTAACTTGTTTTTTCATAGCATAGCCTGATGACAACCAGATATGGTGCCTAACGTGACATTAATGCTTCCAGTGATAAAACAGGTTCATTTGCTTGAGCTTCTGTATCATGCTGTATTTTGCACTAGAGATGCTGCAATGTCTTACAACATAGAGGTAGAAGAAAAACATCTCAAAAAAAACGGGGAAGAAGAAATAATTTATTTCTTCCCTGCTCCCATCTGATACAGGTTGACCCACTGCAGGCCCTCATCAGCTCTACTTGCCCTTCTCTCAACCCCAGTAATTCTTAAGCTTCTTATACATCTATTCCAGCCTCTCCCTACAAATTCAAATCCCAAGTACCTCCTCTCTAACGTTGACTCCTCATTTCTTACTTGGCTTCCTATCTTATCAAATTCCTTTAGTTCATCTCCTGTCTTCTTTTTCTCACCTCCTGTACAGCTAGATTACACAGTTTTCTTTACCAGCACGATAAACTATACCACACAGGTAACAGAATCTTCTTAGGCTCTAATCCAGTGCCAAGACCTTACATAGTCTAAAGCAGCACCAAAAGAAACTGAAGTGCTTTTCAGCCTGACACCAAATTAAGAAAAAATGCTAAAGAAATATAGATGCTTATATCTACTAACATATAAAAGCTTTCTTCCAAAAGCTCAGAATTCCCTATTCCCTCTGGAGATCAAGGCCCTGGCTCAAGAAGATTGACTCCTTCTATCCTAGAAAATAGCCTAAATGCTGCGTTAAAACAAAACAAAAATAATAGTAAACCAAACTACAGAAAATCTACCAGAAGAAAGGAAAACAAACAAACAAAAATATCAGAAAAATTCATAACCTCCCCCAAAAGCTTTACTTTTAACCAACGTGTTTTACGGATAGCAAAAGCAACTGAATGTAAGAAAAGTAAAGTGGAATTAAGACCTATTTTATATACATCAAAAAGCTACATGCACGTTAACTCTAGAGCTTAAAGAAAAGTTTACTTCTTCAGTAACAGTTTACTAACATAACCATTCCACACATATTTTGAGATTTCTTTTGACTGGTATTAGCTGCAGGAGTAACCTCAAGGGAGATCACCTGACTGAATTTCTTCGACTCTAGAATATACTTCTTCGTTTGAATGTGGTTAGGATGACGTAAAATAATGCAGTGAAAAGTCACAACAGTGACAAGTAAGTTCTAAGAAGCTTAAGAGCATCAGTGGAAATTAGAACATTTGCCCTTCCTGCCTGTAGAAAAATCAACAGTACAGAATGATTTCATCTTTAATGAGCAATTTAAGTTAGGCTACAGATTTCCTCTGAATATGGAACAAGAAGTATTTTGTTCTACCAAGAGTCACGGATTAGGATAATAATGTCCAAATTAGCGATGTTCGCCACAATTAACACAGTTAAAAGGCTTAAGAAAATGTTAGGACATTGGCGTACAGCCTACCTTAGAAGCAAGAACCTGAGAGCAAACTACTGCTCAGAGAACCTGTGTATCAGCAGAGTACAGGGTAAATCTAGGTGTATTAGAGTATAGCTACCAATTTTAAAGATTTCTCTGTTGTACATTCTTGAAATTGTTTGCCTAGGTTTTCACCTAGTAGGGTATACTGATATACCCTCTTCTTTCTGGCTTATGTATAATTAAATTTAGCATTCTATTACTGTAGTGGTTAAAGATATTTTCACATCTAGCTAGATGATTGATGTGAAAAACAGCATTATTTTATGCATACTGGTTTTATTTACCAAAGATCCTTTCACTTGCAGCATATGCCTGCTGCATGTTTTATGTTTTTTGGTGTTAGCTCTGGAGAACATGAAGAGAAAGCTAATTAAGGACAAGATAATAGAATTTAATATCTACATTAGGACAGAGGTATTTTTTGTTTCCCTTTAGAAAAGGGAAAAGATTTTACATTTCTTTTACAGTGAGACGATGTCCCAGAAGCCTATCTTCACAAAATTCATGAATTCTCACAGATGGGTTACAACAATCCATACATAACACTCTGGATAGATTTGGAAGACAGGTTTGGAAACACGGATAGCATCTATTACTTTAAAGAAGTTTGACACCACCATTTATCTACCAGAAACCTGCAGAAGAGTCTTAAGCATCAGAAGACTGACAACATTTACTGTTCTCTTCTCCTGAAGCTGGCAAACTGAATGAATGGATTACTCTTCTGCAATAATTTTGACAATTCAGACTGCAAACGCTGAGTAGCCTCTTTGCCAGACATTGACTTCTCCAGTGTGTTCAGTTTGTATTCTCTCTTTTTATATACTACAAAGCTATCTTTATAAAATCTTGCTGTTTCTTACTTTTTTTTTTTTTTTTTTTTTTTTTTTTTTTTTTACAAACTCTCATTTCATGATCCCTATTCTATTTTGGAATAGAATCTAATTAATTCAGACTTACAGGATTTGTTCTGAATGCATATTTGTTAACTTCAATATTAGTTATTGATAACACAATTGTGTTAACTTCATTATTAAAATTAAATAATTATTTAACAAAATTATTCTGTGCCATTTAGTTTGTTATTATGGTTCTTGCCAGCCTCAAAAAAGTCACATTATTTTCACTATTCCCTACCAGCAAAGGAGAAACACCATTTTAATAACTTATTACTATATGTATCATTCAAAGGGATTGGTTGCAAGACAAAAGTCTGTAGCCTTCAGTTTGAACAAAAAAGTTCTGAAAAAAATTCCTCCTCAATTTTCCATTTCACAATTTCAGGACTTGATAACTAAGCTTTTTGCTTTGTCAGTACAAATAATACCTTAATTTTTACTGTAGCAGGGGAAGAAGTGGGGAAGAAACCTAAAGACATAGCAATTTCGTATAATTCTGAATGGTAAAGTTTTTGGAATAGGTAAACAAAGTACAACTATTCTGAGATTCTACATTCTACATTACTGAAAAAGTTTTGCATCTCTACTACATACAGTTTGCTTTTTAAGCACATGTAGTGGGTTTACGTGGCAAGGTTTTGGTAGCAGGGGGCCATAGGGGTGGTTTCTGTGAGAAAGATCTAGAAGCTGCCCCATGTTTGGGAAGGGCCCCACTGTTTTCCAGATCTGAACCAATAAGCGATGTTGTTTTGTGCCTCTGTGAGAGCATATTTAAGACAGGGAAAAAAACGCTGCGCCACACAGCAGCCGGGAGAGTGAGAGGAGTGAGAAAACAGCCTTGCAGGCACCAAGGTCAGTGCAGAAGGAGGGGGAGAGGTGCTCCAGGCGCCGGAGCAGAAGTCCCCTGCGGCCTGTGGTGAGGCCCATGGTGAAGCAGGATGTCCCCCTGCAGCCCATGGAGTACCACGGTGGAGCAGGGTCCCACGCTGCAGCCCGTGGAGACCACGGTGGAGCAGGTGGCCCTGCACCGACGGAGGCTGCCGCCTGTGGAAGACCCCTGCCGGAGCAGATTCCAGGCCAGAGCTTTAGCCTGTGGAGAGGAGCCCACGCAGGAGCAGGTGATCTGGCAGGAGCTGCTGCCCGTAGGGGACCCAGGTTGGAGCAGTTTTCTCCTGAGGGATGGACCCCGTGGTACGGACCCATATCTGGAGCAGTTCTGGAAGAGCTGCTGCCTGTGGGAAGCCCACGCCGGATCAGTTCATCAAGGACTGCATCCCGTGGGAGGGACCCCACAGCACAGGGGACAAGAGTGACTGAGAAGGAGCAGCAGAGAAGAAGTGCTGTAGACTGACCATAACCCCCATTCCCCCGTTCCCCTGCGCCACTCGGGGGGAGGAGGTGGAAGAGGGTGGATGGGGGGGGAAGGTGCTTTTGGTTTCTTTCCTTTGTTTCTCACATCTCTAGCTTGTTAGTAATGAGCAATAAATCTTACTATCTTCTTATGCTGAGTCTGTTTTACCCGTTACAATAATTGTGTGATTTTCTCGTCCTTATCTCAACCTTTGAGCCCCTTTTCTCATATTTTCTCCCCGTTCCTCTTTGAGGAGGGGGAGTGAGAGAGCGGCTGTGGTGGAGCTCGGCTGCCCACTCGAGCGGAACCACGACAGCACGGTTTCAAGAAGCTCAAGATTTTGAAAAAATAAGGTTGGTTTAATTATTAAAAACTCTTATATGAAAGAAATAGCATTCAGTTGTTCTTAATCTCCTGCCAAAGTTGAACCACTGAGACAACTCTATTAGACAGGAAAGGAAGAATCAATTTTCTAGACTCCCTTTAAATGCTACAGAGTAATCCCCAGACGGAAGGGAAATATTGCAGTGAAGATTTTTACTTGTTGCTTTCCCCAAAATAAGGAGACAAAAGAAAAAACTGACACTGTTTCTGTGCTGAGAATAATATAGTTTGCTCCAAATGACTTCTTGGAGTAATATTCTAATAGCTGAGCCTTCTGTAAATGGAGGGACTGACGCAACTCTGTTAGATTAGGAGAGCATCAGAAAACAACACGTGTAAAAGGTGTAGAAAAATATACACTACCTTAAATCATCATTCCTGTATATTATATAGAATTCATAGATGTTAAACAAAAAGATATTGACATGTTCGTAAGGTCATCTTTTTATGCATTTTATGAAGTATTTTTTTTAATTAGCTTAAAAACTAAGTATATCAATAACCTCGCATAGCTACCAATGATCAGATCAATCTATAAACTCTCTGCTGACAACAGCAATCACTGATAGGATACTGTTCTTTAAAATGTATTCATTAGCTTAAGATTTTATGGTTAAACTGGTGTTGACATATAAATCTATCATCCCTAAATCTATTACCCTGTACAAACCGCTAGAGATAAACAGATCTTCCTTTGTTGAGTGGCTGTAGAATCAAATGAAGCGTTTGATAAAGACAAGGTAGCTCCGCATTTACAAATGCATCAGCTGACAGTGAGCACTACTTGCTAATTGCTGACTCCCCTAGAAAAGTGGATCTTGACCTTCTTGCAGTTGTCCTATGAGATATTGCCTGTATTTGCATAATAGCATGAGGCACTTTTACTTGTAAAGCACAATGACATTTCATGGCTCACACGACAAAAAAAAAATAATCTCAAAGTCTTTTACACAGACATAATAGCTAAATGCCCTCAGATCTCGGCCTCCATACTACCTTGCTATAGAGAATATGGTCAGATAGTTAAAATTAGCTGTTCATTGAAAACAGAAAGGCAAAATAGCTTAATTTGAACTTCTATAGTTATTCTGTAAAGCAGAAAATATAACAGAAAACAAAACAAAAACTTTCATTCACTTAAGTCTGGTTAGGTATTAAGTAATATTAAAGGTAAGAATGACTTCCAAATAGTAAATCATGATATATCATAAAGAAAAGTTTTAATTGCTAAACCACGCACAGGCTAACAAGTATTTTCTAAACCTGAAAGTTTGCAAGATTGATTTTAGTTTTAAGATGGCCAATCTAGTTTCATTATTCCAACACAGCGCAAGTGATTCTACCAGAAGTCATTTCTTTTTCTGTATATCAGCCATTTTGAAATAATGTCTGTATCAGACATGAAACCATTTTCTGGGAAGGGAGAAGAATCTGAAATAAAAAGTATGTTTAGCAAATTCCAAAAGCAAAAGTTAGACCCATTTTTCATGTTCACATACCTAAACGGAAGATATGGCGGATTAGTTCCAGACGAAAGTGTCCTGTACACTTCCTCTGGTGTTTTCTTTAAGTATATTACCTAAAGCAGGGGAGAGAAGAGAATGAAGATGGAGGGAAAATAAAAAAATAACCCGCCCTGATCCTGAAAAGTCGTTACCCATTTATATGCTTCCCTCAAACCACTACTCTTCCAAATATTCCATACTCCTTTACAAGCAGCTCATAGGCCATCTGCAGACCAGAGAAGACAAACCTACATAACACAAAAGCTTCAGAAATCAACAAAAAAACAAAATAAACTGGGATTTTTATCCCAGTTTATATTTATATATTTCTATGTTATCTGTGACGGTAAGCAGTCATCTATACTAGGAGTACTCTGCCCAACTTCAGATGATTCAACAGAAGTACTATGGTAGCAGCTGACAAAGGAAACATTTCTCCATCAAAGCTCAGTTGGAACTTTCTATACATGAACATTTTCCGATTCCCAGTTGTCAGTATCAAACTACCCATTAGCAAACAAGATGTCCAATTCAGCAAGCTGAACCTGTGACTATGAGAGCAGCCTCTAGTTAACACAGCACACTAAACCAAGGCTTATTCTGATATCATTGAAGGCCAGCAGTTCCACTGGCTTAACATCAGAGTAATAAACCAGAAACATCACAGTAAGAAATAAGGAGACACCACCTTGTTGCACGTCAAATCCTATTTGTGCAGTACAACTGCTCCTAAAGTAAAACCAGCTTTGAATTTGTGTTATGTGCATTATTTATAGATACCTCAGCCAGTTTGGAGTGACACATTTTGCATGTGCAAATGTTTTGTGAACAAAGCAGCACAGCTTTCCTATCTGTTACTATCCAACTCACCTTACAGACAGCATCTACATGGCTACTCCTTCATTCTACGCACATTTTACTGCTGAATACTGAGCACCAATGATTGTTTTCTTAACCAAGACAAAGGTCCTGATCTAAAAGCTTTAAGGTTCAACTTCAGACCTTAAGCACATTGGAACAGAAGTAAGTGGTGGTCACTCCCAGAATCTCTGCAAGTTGCTTTATGCCTGGAGTTGTATCAATGTAGTGGAATTCTCAGTACTCTGTAAGATGTCAAAACGGTAGGTAGATTTGCTTGCTTTTCTTACTCAAGCATGGACAAGGGAGACAGCAAAGGAAAAAAAAAAAAAACTGTTTTTCTTTAGTCTGAAAAACTCTGTGGTGATGCAGTGAAAAGAAGGTCCGAGTTCATCCTTGTCTGACTATCACAGATTTTACTACTTTGAACTACTACTGTAACTCTGGGCCAAAACCCTCTACATAAACTAATATACTTTCAAAAGATCAATGCAAAATAATAATAGCTGTTTTGTGTTTTTCCCCCTGTAAAGCCACTTTTAATTCTCTTCAAGAGAGATTTTATAATAGGTTCATCCCCTGTTCCCACCGTGTCACTTCTCTTAATGCACATCATACAGGGGCACTGCTATCTGTAAAAAACAGTCTGAAATATTACAAGTTTTCTAGCATTTTTTTTCCCCTTTGATATGTCCATTCTTATGTTCTGAACTTCCTGAATAATCATGCAATTAAAGAAAAAGCTCTTCTCTATTGGGACATATTCCTGCTAGGCACATTATGTGTAGCAATACAGGCCACACGCACACTGCCAAGAAAATGTATGATGTATGTTCCAAAGCGCTTAGGAAACAAAAAGGGTATTTTGCAAGTCCACCTTAGCATTCATCCACTATAATTACAAATACAATTTCATTTCATCTTGTTCACACCCCCAACATACATTTTCAAATTAAAAGCATATGAACAGATCTATTCTATTGCTGTTAAGTTATCACAAGAATTCTGTGAGGCAAATGTAAAGCAATTTGAGGTGTTGTTTGAAACTGCAAAGAAGCTGTACGTGGTGCAATAGCTGAAAAGCCTTTGTACTTGCTGACCTTCCAAGGGAGGGATTACTGACTTGAGCAGTACTGGGATGTGCTTAGATTAATAGAGAATGAACCCATAAAGCTGCAGGCTGGGCTCAGAAATCTATTTTATATTCTTACATTATGAAAAAAAATCCTGCAGGCAAGTGATTGAATGTGCTTTAGTAGTTCACTATTACTCAGTCTCACTTGCTTTGATAACACTTAAGACCCAAAAAACTCAACAGCTTTTCCCTTGCACTAGCATTACAGAAGTCTAATAAAAGCTATTGGTACCAAAATACACACAAAGTAATCATGAGAAAGCAATACGACCAGCCCATCTGCTGTCTACAGGGAAAAGGAAAGAGAGCTTAGTGGATCTCTTTTCAGAGCTTGTCACAGTAAGTATTGTGTTTCACCAAGACTACTCAAAGTCAGATTTTGGTCCACTAATCAAGCTCTGATCTTAGAATTGCAAGATGCCTACTCCTTGCCAGCTCTAAGGACACAGACTAGTATTACTCCTATTCTTCTCCCAGAGCGAACTATTAGATACTGGAGATCACAAACAAGTTGGGGCCTTTTTTTTCCCCACCCCAACCAGAAGAGAAACATAATGACTACCTCAACGTTATGCAAAGTGGCATCTGTCCCCCGCTCCACCCCCCAACTCATCCATACATTATTAGACATGAGAATATGCACCCTCCTTCATGATTTTGCAAAGAATGTGCTCTTTAATGACAAGAGGGGAGTTCTTGTCGTCCCTTCTGACTTCACAGAACATTCTGTGTAGTAGTCCCAGCAATTTAGGAGAAATCCTGAACTTCTCTGTAAGATCAGCAAAATCTTCATGTTCTTCTATTCCTGTTTTAAATGTTTGTTGTTGTTGTTTTAACCTTAATCTTAGTTTTATGACAAATGTATTCCTTGCAGAATTCTTCAGAGCAAGGATATGAATTTAGCAACTGGACATGATTAACTAAATACATTGAAAATCCATTACAAAAATTAAAATTTAGAAAATGAATCATTCTGAGATGCAATTTACAAACAGGTAAGCTGTTGTGAATCAAGTTTTAAGCTCTCTCAGACTCATGACTCTAACTAAAATATTTTAATAGCTATTCGGGTGTTTCAGTTCAACTTGTCTAAGAAGCTGTTTAAGTGAACAGTCTAAGTTGCATAATCATTACTGGAAACCCATTCCTAAAACATGATCCACTATTTTCCACGTTTCATTTTACACTTAATATTTTAGCACCAGGAAAAATAAAGCAAGCTTTCTCAATTAACTTTCACATATTGGTAGAGTTCAAAGCTGTGGAACTTTCTGTCTCAAAAAGCTTATGAAATTGAGGACAAGACACAAACACAAAAGCCCTTGAATAAAATAATTCATCAAACAGTATGATCAAGTTGTCAAATACAAACTGTTCTTTTCACTGAAGATCATGACTAGATTCCTTCAGGTCAGAAACTTCCCTACCATGTAGCTCACGAGTGTACAACTAATGCATGTAACTGAATACAGCATCTAGAGGTAAAATGCTCTAATGTTATTTCTCAAATTAATATGCCTGGATTACAAAAGTTAAGCTTCTGTAGTTTAAAAAAAAAAAAAAAAAAAACAGACTATTGTAATTATAATCAGATTATTATAATCATAAATTACTTTTCGGAAAAATATTGATTTTATGAATTTATTGGCATTATTATTGATCACCATAGAAGAATATGATTGAACTTCCATAGGAGGAATACACACATATAGAGAAAAATTTTGGGATGCAATGTTAAAGTAATAGATACCTTTGTGCAAACTGTTTTCCAATGTCACACTAAACTGAAATAAATTAGAAAGTGACTATGCTGCATATACATTGTTTATAGTTAATGGATGCTTTTTTGCATTGGTAGCACTGTATTAGTAAAGAATTACTCTTGGTACAGAGTATCTTCTAATAATCAAAAGATATTTACAATATCTGCTAGTCTTTGACAGCAGAGTATCATATGCAGATGTAGACCACTTGCACATGCTAGCAATTAAGAGCTATAAGCAGCTTAACACAGGCTAAGCTAGCGTTACACGTGCCTGTAGTTGTGGCACACGAGTTTACCTTATCATACACATAAGCTACCTTCTCTCACGTGTGATGAGCCACCGGATACCTACTATAGAGTACGTACACAGCCACATCATGGTACACACACTATGTGCTCCCTCCCCCCCGATATGTTCCAAAGCCACCCCCCATACTGTAAATGGAGTTAAGTGACACAGAAAAGGTCTCTCTAGAACTCATCCAGCAGAGTTTTCAAAGATGGCTTATAAAAGAACCAAATGACAATCTGTCTAGCCCCCTAAGGGAACATCCCTTGGGATGCTATTTTACACAAAAGAGATGTTTCTTAAGGAAGGTTAGAAGTACCCATGCAATAATTAGTACTTACGGCATATGCACCTATTAGAAAAGCTGCATTTGCTCGTTTCCTCTGGTCAAAACTGGTATAGTAAACTATCTTCTTTCTTGACAGACTGAAATACTGTTAAAAAATAAAAATAATTTTTAAAAACCACCATACTTACTGAGAGAAGAATACAATTTTAAAACAATTTAAGTAGTCACTTCTAGTAAACTGACAAGTCAAAGAATTCCTATAGAGTCTTTTGAAATTAAAGGAGAAAAAGTTCCTGGTGGCATGAACTATCTTCTTACATTGCAGATAAGAGTGCAGGGAAGCATTCGCTGTTCCATAGCAAATATATTGGTTTTGCTGTGCTACTTTATTCTATAAAATGCAGTTGAATCAACACATTCAATATAAGATACTATACTTTTTTTTTTCCTAAATATCCAAACAATACCTTATGAATGCTGTTCAAAATCATTGAAATTGTCAGACTCTCATGTGTGTTAAATCTCTTTAGCATACTAAACACATTCTACAGAGAAGACAGTCAATTTCTTTTAAAAAAGCAGTTAAACAACCCTCATCCTCTATACTACCTAAAAACGAGGTTACAGACAACATACTTTGACAGGTTTAATAACGAGAGTTTATAAAAATATTGTGCAAGTGAAAAGCCTAAAAAAAAAAAAAGTTAGGTACAGACATAACTTGTTAGTCTTGCAATTCTTCTTTATTTGGGAAGAAAAGAAGTCTCTGTCAGCATCCTGCAAACAAAACTCCCATTGAAAACAAGACCAAGAAGGAGCAGAAAAGAATAATCAGGACAATCTGCAGCAAAGCTATTTAAAGCTGAAGAGAAAATTGTCACTTAAAAATGGCAAGCTAGACAGTTTATTGCAATTTTTATTTTTCTTTATTAATTTTATTACATTAATTTTATTACATTACTTTATTAATTTTATTATACTTTGAAACCTTGTCACATATGCTTCTCCTTATAGTCTTCTATGGTTCTGTTACAGTTTGAGGAAGTCATCAACAGATACACCAGATTCTGCTTCTAAATACTTAAAGGGTATTTTTATTTTTAAAAGTTGCACAACATTTTATGAACTGCCCGTGTTCCAGTGTTGCTGTTACCCAACTTCAGTATTTTAAAACCTATTTGACAGTTTACTTTCTTTTCCTTCTTTTGACATTTGGGGGTTGGAGGTAGGGTAACTGCGGCAGGACTGTTTTATTCATTTAATTAGTGCCACTATATTTCACTTCCATACATTCATAAACATTGAATATCATCTTAAATCTTGTTGCGAATTCTAGGACTGCTTCCACTGCAGAAACAAACTTTGCACCCAAAAAAACAATAGCTAAAAAAAACAATAGCTGATAAACTCAGGAGAAACGTGATATACGCATCACAGTGAGCTTTTTACTCCCACCCTTCACGGTGCCTTTAATTAGCAGCTCTAACTGTATGTTCCAAGCTGGTTTTATTACCCACAACTTCCAGAGGTGGATACAGCATGAGAGCTAATGCCAGTGTGTGCATCTAAATAGGACTACAGGTGCTGAGAGGGATAATTGCCATTGATTGGAAGATATCATGTCTTGAGATCAACAGCAACATCTCTCAGAGTATATACAAACATACAGGGTATAAGCAGTTATTTAATTAGTGAAGCTTTCAATTATTATTAAAACTTGTCAAAATTTTAAGATCCCTCCTTTCTTCCCCCTCCTCAATTTTTTAATTTTAGTGTTCTCTAACTGCAGTTCCGCCCATGATATGTGGGTGGGATAAGATTACAGTAGTTATGCAACAGTGACAGAACTTCAATTATAACTTGTTGACTACTACTTTTTTAAAGCAAAGTTCTTCGTAACAGTTTACAGCTCACCTGAAATACCACTTGAAACTGCAAAAAGCACAGGCTGCTAGCTAGCAGGATTTCTATTTAACAATACCACATCTCATGTTTTATTTTACCGAACAGACTTTTTTTTTTTTTTTTTTTTTTTTTTTTTTTGCCATATAGGTATATCAGGTCAGACCAATTCTGAAACACTTATGTACCAGCACAATCCAGAGCGGTAGCCCACCTTAAATGCTCCCAGAACATTTAAATGAAAGCAGTGTAGCATTTTAACAGCTTCAATTTCAAAAAGCAATTTCATAATCTTTATGAACCATATAGATCATATGGAATATTTAATTATTTTTTTTAGTCCTGACTAAAGCTTTAACACAAAATTGAAAACTGAGGCTACTGAATGGCTTACAGCACAGCAAGCAGAGGAGAATTGCATCAGAATAGAACGAACCACTATTTTTGTTTGCACATGGGTTAACGAAAATCAAAGTTTACAGCAAATGCTTGCTGAAGTGACTTACTGCTTGAAGTGCAGCATGCGTGATTGCTTCTCTTAACGTGAACAAATTCGCAACTCAATTACACTTTCAGTATTAATACTAAGTTACATAAACTAGCTTAGTATTGTTAAACATACTAGCTTAGTATTATTAAACAAACATGCTGGTTTTTCAAACACATTTAGTAGGCTAAGTCTAGTCCTTTGGCTAGGTTCAATAAGTGTTAGGACACTTATTATCATTTTTTTTTAATTTTTTATTTTTAAGAAACAGCTCCAGAGCTCCACCTGAATGTAGAGCTTTTGTTTCCTCGGGTACTGCAGAAGGAAACAAAAATGTTTCAACAACGAATTTCTCCATATGAGTTGTCTATAGAATAGCTATAGTTAAAAGATGATATAGCAATACAGTTGCAAAACACCTTTTACTTTTAAAAGGTTAAAATACGTGTATTGTGAAGCACTAAAGATATTTTTCTTTACCAACAAGAAAATTTCTGTAGCACTCACACATCACTAGAACATAAAATGAAACAAAATTCATCTTGTTAAGATGCATCCCAGAGGAATAAACTGAAAGACAGGCTTTTGAAATAAAAGCAGAGGTTACAGAGAAGCGTGGAAGTTTTTTTTGTTTTTTTTTTTTTGTTTGTTTGTTTTGTTTTTTGTTTTTTTTAAGGTGATGAAAAAACTCATTGGTGCATGATAGGACTCCAGAACACATTTTTTCACTTTAAAATTATTTTAATTTTATAAAAAGATGAATTCTTGCTTCTTGAAAACCTCAAGAGAGATTTACATGCACAGAAATTGACAACAAGCCTAGAAGGTGCTACTGTGGGCAATTACTAGATTAATACCTATTAGAATCACCAGATCACCATGTTACTGTACAGTAATTTAGTTAATGGATATAGTTTAATATACTTGCATTGTTCAGCAAGAAATTACTGCAATGTGTTTAATAAAGCTGGATAAATGTAAACACTGTTTACGTATACACTAAAATATACGTGTGTAACGGTGAATGTAACGCTTGCAAACTGGGCGTGAAAAAATCACATATTAAAAAATGTCTCTCTGACTTGCCTCATAACCTAAGCTGTCCTGAAGGAGACGTTTGTAATTACTACAGTTCCATGTATATGACCAGCAGGTTATTTATACTGAAAACAAAAAACAAAACCCAGAACCCTCTGCAATTTCACAACACAGTTAGTATATGAGAACTGTTAACCCCTCAGTTCGTAACCCTACCCAAACCTCTCCTGCCTTTGATCTTCCATAATTCATATCATTTTTGTCAGCAACTTTCCCTCTAATTACCCACTTCTAAATTTATTGAGGTTTTATAAGGTTATATGTGCATGAAACCCAGTAGTTTTTCAAATTGTTTTATGAAATTGGACATTTAAATCGAAGAAAAAATAAATTTCATAATTGAATTGCAATTTCTTAGTCAAGCGTTTTCCCAAACAGGATTCAATGAACAAGTAGGAAGATCGTATGTCCAAGCATTTTTTCTTGCTGTTGACTCAGCTAGTCAAGATCATCTCCATAGCAATCAGCAAAACATTACAAACAATGTCAGTAAGGTTTTCCTGTAAAGCATAACTTTAGTACTTTACCTCTAGCTTTCTCAGCAAAATTGATATTTGAATAAATCCTTCAGTGTTTCTGAACAGAACTATTCACAATTTTTAAAGCGAGTCAGCATAAAGTTATGATAGTTTACTTTAAAATGCTGGTCTGCCATAGAGTACATTTCAAACAGCGATGCCTTTCGCTCCTTACCTGCTTCCTTCTTCCAAAAAGGAGAGGTGGAAGCAGAGAACTGCCTCCTCTGTGGTTAATCCCTCTCCCAAAAAAGAAATAGATACAGCTAAAAGATTTGTGGGGTTTTGTTTTTTTAAATGAGATCTTATTACATTTTTCCTGTTTCTACTCATATAAATTTTAAACTTAAGAAAAGCCTTCCAAGTCTTAAATTCCTTTTGTGATACCATGGCCACACAAAAATTATAACATGTAGTGCATAATTTTTTGTGCCACACTTCTTTTAAAAACTTTTCATAAGAAAAGTACACACAGCGTATACCCAACCAGGTACATACCAAATCATAGCTGGAGTCATCTGGGCTTAAGCACTGTGATTGCCTCAGAGTCCCGAGAGTATTGCAATATAGCAACAGCAACTATCCAACAGCAGAGGTTGGATTTCCAGAGGATTATAAACCACAGTGTCTTAACTTCCTATGATCAGCCACTGCTTGTGCTGGTCCCAGAGCACGGTTACCTTTAATGCAAGTGTATGCAAGCAGCAGGTTGCCAAACAGGACTCTTTCCCCCAGTTCAATAGGCACTTCCCATCCAAAAAAACATCAATCACAGGCTGCCCACGTGTCGCCCTGGTGCCCCATGAGAATTACCATACTTCTGCTGCAACAGTTGCCCACTGCATCAATGCCTTGCCAGCAGGTAAGTCACAGGTCACAAACTTCTGTCTTATACACACACTAGTTCAGGCCTCATGTGGGAGAAGTCCCTGCAGGGAGGCTTGTGAAGGACAGACATGAGAAAGTGAGAGGTAGAAGAGCAGAGAGAGTAGAAACTGAGAAACTCAACTAGCAAAGCTGAGCAATAGTCTTTTGTAGCTAGATCTACAGTACAAATCAGTTGCATGCTTAGCCTTAGGATTAGGTCTTTCAAGTCTACTTACCCACTGCAGATAGTATGTAAGTTAGGACAGAGTCTGGCATGTATTTTAACTATCAGAGAAGCAAAGTTCATATTAGCAGGTACTGGCCTATCTCAGACATAGTGCCAATTAGGCAGGCTGAAATCTATTCATGCAAGAGTTTCTACACTACTCGGGTGGTATTCCAAGCTTCGGCTGTTTGATTTCAGGTATTACTTACGAGTGGTTGCACTCTCAGGTTACCCTTCTCTATTATACATTAGAGAGTTTAAGTTAACCTATTTGGAATTCCTCTATGGTAAGGTAGCAGCAATAAACAGCACCTCTTTTCCAGGTGATCTGCATGAGATTTCTGTTCCGTTCTTGCCAATCTGTACTCTTCATCTTGTACTGTGAGTTGTTTTTTGTTGTTGTTTTTTTCCCCAAAAATATGAAAGTTACATTAAAATAACATTAAGGTTTACTAAGCCAACTCTGCAAATATCAGTTACTCATTCAGTTTCAATTTGGCTCCCTTATATATTTTTTCCAATTACAATATATGACCTTTGATATGATTTTAGACAACTACTTCATAGAGACAGGACAAACACTTTGCAGTCAAAATAAAAGCTACCATGGAGGAAGATAGCTAAGTTTTCTATTTCAACTGCAGAACAACTCAAGATTGTCTTAAATGTACAATCCTTATTTGGAAGCAGGAGAATAAGAGGGCTTCTACAAAGGAATTGATAGCAGTGACACCTCTGCAAAGTGTCACTACAGAAAAAAAAAAAAAACATGTTATGTGTAAAAGACCTTTCTGTAACACTTATTACAAGCAACATTTTATTGAACTGAAAGATTTCAAAGTTTTAATTTTTTGCTTGAGTGAGATTTAAATAGTGTGATTTTGGAGTCTGTTTTATTCTTGTTCAAAGGGGTCAGGGACAGGGAGTTGTTTGTTTTAATATTTTTTGTGGGGGTTGTTTTTCGGGGGAATAGTTGTTTTGTTTGTTTTTGAGTTATTCATACTAACATACCAACTCATTCGCTGCAAACCCATGAAGTATCCGTATAACCAGACTGTTTCTTGTTACTATTTTGTCATGAAACGAAGGTTATGAAAAATGGTGAACCACTCATCAGTAGCTCACCCACTAAGCAACAATCAGGGCATATTCCTTCTTCCATTCTTCAGAGGGAAAAGAATTCAGAACAAAGAAGAGCCTTAAAGCTTAGTTGCAACTATCTAGATAATGAGAACCTAATAATTGCTTTCAAACTGAATAATAGGTTTTAGCTGAGTTTCAAAGCACAAGAATATAGGAACATTGTTTTTAAACGAAGCTTACCTTTAATTTCTTATTTAGTTTACAGCAATATCTGTATAACATTGCCAAATTTAAAGGTCCAAAATCTGCATAGAAACTGGGAGAAAAGAACAAAAATGTGTTATTTATACAAAGTGCTAAGCAAGTTTCAGCATGCATGTTGTTGATAGTTAAAACTGTTAAAGAGTAACTTTTGGGGAATACGAAGTAAACAATATACATATGGCACTAGATAAAACCCTATATAGGTTCATTTAAGAGGAAAATAGTAACAGTTAATTTGAAAGCATATGTAGCTTCAGTTTAAGGTGCTGCAGTAACCACCTTTTCCATTATACGTGGACACACACTAACTCTCACCATATCCAGTCCGGGTTTGGCTAAGACTACAGACAAGGAGAGTAGAGGACTTCAAGACGTGCTCTACTCTCCTTTTAGCCATGCTGCTCTCATTCTAGATATGTCCTCATCTCAATCAGCTATAGAGCCTGTATCATTAGATGCTATGAAGTATAAGCAGAATTTTACAGCTTCGAGGAAATTGTATTTAATAATGTCCAATCTTGGTATCTCTCTGGAATTGAAATCTATTTCCTTTTATTCCATCCTCCCTTATTCCAGAGACTACATATTATACATATACCCTTTACAGAGAATGTGTGTTTCCTTTTTGACACTTAGTCCTCTCATCTCTAAGCTCTCTCAATTTATTATTTAATTAATGTTTTTTCATTGTTCTTCTTCTTTTCTTCTAGATTTTCCTCAAACGTTCTCATTACCCCTGAAGCAGCAACTGCTGCCTTTTGGATAAGAGATAATAGCAACAGGCCATACAGAAAAATTATTGCAAAATAAAGGTTGCCTGTAGGGATTCACAGTGCTCTTCGTAGCTAACCCTAAGAGCTATACTTTTGAGGCTTACCACTTTATTAACATCCCCCATACATATCCTCTCAAACAAAAAAAGACCAAGCCCAGTGAAAAAGAGACAATTGTATTAGCCTGATTGCCGTTCAGAAGGAGCAGCCAGCCTGCCACACCAGTGTTATTTCGGTATCATCTACTGTACAACATCAAATAATAGTATAAGTGCTTGTTAAGATTCAGTTCATCCCCTTCAGTACAAAACATTAGGACATAATGCTTAAATACAGAAGCTCATTAGCTGGGTCAAAGACTAAGCTGTCCAACTCAGGACTTTATTTGTAGGTTGCATGGAAGTTAAGTGAAAATTTCAGGGGCAATAAAGCAGTGACTGACTTGAGATTCCACATCTTTTCTAAGATAAGACTGCCAGATATGGTCAACAGTTACAGGTACTTTTAAAAAAATATTCTCTGTTAAGTTTTTAATTGAGATGAAATGAAGCGCAACATATAGTTCCTATAACACTGCCCTGATCAGCCTAATGATAAATGAACTGTGTATTCAGCTATAATGCACTGAAAACCTAAAGCCATGCTGCTTTAGGATAATAAATTTTCATTACTAATTATTTGCTATAAGTACAGCAATATGAACTCACATAATCTACTTTTACCTTTCAGCAAGATTAAGCTCAAACAGGAACATAGGAAAAACACATGAAAATTAATTTACAAATCAATTTATACACGACAGACAAATTACTTACTGTTTTGATGGAGGCAAGAAAAAGATACGTTTATTCAGTCAATCCATGAAGTAACAGGGTATTTTTACAAAATAGACCTATTCAGATTCTCTCAGGAGCCAAGCTAGAGTTAACTTAAATTTACTACTTCTCCATTATTTACTACTAAGTACACTGTGCTTTTCTTAATACAGTAAAAAAAAAAAAAAAAAAAAAAAAAGAGTAGCAGTACTGAACACCCTGGTATTATTACCACTATTTAAAACACAATCAGGAAGAGAGGGTATTTTTGGTGAGTGGTGCACCACTGCTACCCATACACCAAAAAGAACCACTGTCAGCTCCCAGTTCATTTGCCCAGCACCACCTAGGCGGTATAAACAAGCTGACTTCACTGATACACTGTTGTTGCGGTTGCATGAGGGAGAAAGTTTATTTCCTACACAAATAATTTTAATTTTTTATACTAACTTTGTTAAATTTGAATAAGCTTGAATGTCTATAATGGAGCTAAGTGACGCAAGTGTTTTGCAATTCTTGAAATCAAACAGTCCTGAAAGGTAACAAAACTCAGTACTGAAGTCAATGAACTCTGATCCACAACCCCCTTCTTCTATCCTTAAAAGTAAATACAATTTCTGATAAATTTTAACAGAAGAGTTCAGTCTTATCCACTCTTACTACTTTTATAATAAAAGGCCATTTTTTCCTTGAATTCAAGACACTTGATCCTACTCAGACAGAGGATTTTCTTCTTAAGAACAGAATTTTGAGAGAGTGAAATATAAGTGGAGAATGGGAAATTGGGATGGAATAGCGATGAGGAGAAACAGCACACCAACTCATCCGTTAAGTTAAGGAATTTTGTCTGGTAAAAGTTAAAGATAAAAATACAATAAATCAAGTCTGATTAGTGATAGTCACTGGTAACAATCTATGCAATATTAGTTCATTTATATTTCTTTTACGGGTAATAGATCTATTGTATCCAGACGTATCTCTATGTTTCTGTAAGCATTTGAATGCGGTAAGACATTGGGATGTCTCTGAAGCTTCAGCCAGTTAAGACAGAGTCATTTGCTACGGAGGTGGGAACCAGATATGAGAACAGAAGGCAAGTATAGTATTAATCTACACTTAATTATATTTTGTTTTAATCAAATACCTTGATGATAGCTTAAATTATTCTTCCCCCTCATCCCATGGAAACTTACTATCCTTACACTTCTCCAACCATGTAATGGTAAAACCCACAAATATACTATACGAATATTTAAACACTTTACTTCATAAATGCTAACATAATGCTACTTGGGAGCAGTAGCATAGATCTCTTGTGTCTGTGTTCTCCTCAGAATCAACTCCTAGATCCACCCCTTCTTATCAGTTCTTACAGGAGATATTTGAGTTATTTGGTTACCCAGGAACTGCTATTCACCTGGAAAGGCCAGCCCAAATGAGCTCATCAGTTCACTCTGGCATGCCAGTACAGTCTTCCAAGGAATTTAATCATGAAAAAAAAAAAAAAAAAAAAAAAAAAAAAAAAAAAAAAAACCAAAACGTTGTCTAGAACTCTTTGGGACAGTAACCTGCTCCTGATTGCAGTTCTGTGCAAGGCCACATGAAGGTGCCACCAGTTAGGTCACGCCTCAGGCACCTCTGCTGCATGCTACTTCTTCCTGTGTATTTGCACAGGGCTGACCCTAGCACAGCAGCAGCATGATAAGCAGCTTTCTGATCCTGAAGTATTGGATGGAGCCTGGTAATGGTCAGTGAAGCCAGACAGTCTTTGAAACGAACTGATAACCTCCATATTAACATCACAATCAACTTATTTATGGCCAAGGTATCAAGTTATCTTTCAAAGATAAATTGAACTGCTTGTATTTTACCCTAGAAACCTAATAGTGAACACAAACTTTTTGCCCTGTAAATGAATGTAGCAGAGCAGTAGTTTTATATTGCCGCTCACACATTCTGTGATACAGCAACATCAGTACAGATGAAAGGACAGGAGATTGCTGCTAGAAGATCTATTTCAGGATTTTTTTCTCCATGCCAGCTCAGTGTAAGTTCAGTGTTACTGCACCTGAACACGAGGGTGCGTGCACACTCTGGCATCCAGTAGCAGGCACTCCCAACAGTCTGAACATGGCTCAAACCCTAATTATCATAGGGGAAAAATAATAGGACAGATCCACAAAGTCAGTCCTAACAGGGCAATAATGCTCAGAGGGGATGATGTTACTTGCATGGCAGCTTAGCCAGTTTTTGAGTTGGTAACTTGAGAACAGGGACACAGCTCAGCGATTGCAATCACTTACTGGAGCATGCTCACCAGAACTGGAGCACAGTGACTTTCTGTAAGAAGCTTGCTTTCTTGGACACGAGCAACTGTGTTAAAGTTTTTTCCTACCAAAGAAGAGCACCTCTAATTGGCTTTTATTCAAACCAAAAATTTAATTATAAGGACTTTAAGAACTAGCAGAAATGTCATTTCCTAAATACAGGACTACACTAATTTGTAAGCATGGTAGAAATATCCTGATTCTTGTTTAGCTTACTATTAAAGTTAAATAGTGAGACTAAAATAGAATGAGGGAGATATACATGTATATATGCATATCCACTTGCTTTTCTCTCCCCCTTTCCTCGCCTGCAGTACTAGAATATTCAGGCAACTGCCCTGCCAGCTCGTCTTTGCTCCCACTAAGTAGCACAAGAACCAGCCGCCGGCTAAGAGGCCACCTGCGTGCTACAGATAAAGGCTCCAAGCCCTGAGCTGAACACGCCTAAGTGCAGCAGTTTCTGGATGACAGCCAAAAGGATTAATCCACATATTCAGTACAGCCTAACTCTGCCGGTCAGGAAATATTACTTATTCTGTTTCTTTTTCCTCCCATTACTTTTTCCCAAAGTGTGTTCTGCCTTCCCTCTTCCCAGGTGCACAAAGGTGGGATCCCAATAGCACAAGCTGCCTGCTCTAACCCCACCAGTTCCAGTAAGGGGTAAATCGCTGGCAGCTTTATCTGGGCCAAGGCACAATCCCTAATGCTTAATACTACTTAAGGATCACACGCTTCTGAATGACAAAGGAAGATACAGTGAATACCTGGAAGTGATATAAACACCCCACTGCTTGCATCTGAATGCAGGAATAATGCCGAGGGTCTGGATTATGCAGAACACCAGGTACTCAGTCTATTTCCCCTTCATTGTTCCAAATCCTCCTCAAGATACTGGCTCTTCAAAATCCAAGAAGAGATCACAGCACCAAGTTACAGATAATTAAATAGCTACTCCAGATGCATGTGCTTTTCATACAATGCTTCTTGATGCAAAGAACGTAGGATCAGTGAAGAGCTTCTTGCAGAGTTTGACCATAGAAGATTCTTCAGATTATGTTAGAAACCTACTCTCTACAGACAATAAAAGCCTTCTTAACAGAGGCCAAGACTTTTCATCAGTTTTCTATATTAAGCTGTACTCTTGTCCAATAGGAAAGTGAAGTCTAGAAAAGAAAAAGTTATTCTACTCCAGCCCCACTTGCTGCAAACAAACAACAAAATATCTTCAATGCTTTTGACAGTTTATTTTGTCTTCTCCGTGGGAATCACAAAATTACAGAATGGCTGGAAGGGACCTCTGGAAGTCATCTGGTCCAAACCCCTGCTCAAGCAGGGACACCTACAGCAGGTTTTGAAATCTCCGAGGGAAAATCCACAACACCTCTGGGCAACCTGTTCCAGTGCTCCACCACCCAAACAGCAGAGAAGGGCTTCCTGCTGTTCAGATGGAACCTCTCGTGGCCCTGTTGGTGTCCACTGCCTCTTATCCCAGCACTGGGCACCACTGAGAAAAGCCCAGCTCTGTCCCTTTTGCACCCTCCTTTCAGGAGTTTATAGACTTCGATAAGATCCCCCCAAACCTCCTCTTCTCCAGGAGGAACAGCCCCAGCTCTCTCAGCCTCTCCTCACAGGAGATGTGCTCCCATCCCTTGAGCCTCTTGGTGAAATGAAGACATGCTTACATATGAAATTTAATTTGTACTGGAGAGAGCAACCCAGGTGTTGAGGGGCAGCACTTGGCAAGTTTCATATATAAAGGTATGCCATTAATTCACAACCTAGGCAAAAGTTGATATTCCCAGATCTTCTCAATTTCTTGTTTGCATTGAATTTAATCCCTCGATTTAAGATGGAAAACAACAAAGCTACAGTACTATTCTTAATAGTCACTTGTAAGAATTAGATGTAAAAAGCTGATGTTAGCATAATGAAGTTTTTCTGTTCTGTATGTAAATTGATATTGATAACGAGTTAGGAAGTTCCTTAAATTAAGTATTGTTTTGGGTTTTGTGGACCTCAACTTATTAAGTTATATTGGTCATTTGATAGCAAAGTTCAACTTTTCATAGGCTTCTGACATGAACAAGGAACTCCCTGTTCTCCGTGTGAAGTGACAGGTCTGTTTGTTGTAACAAGGCTAAGTTTAAGTTTTCTCTTTTCCTTTCAACTGATATAAGCCACAGAAGGCTAGCGAAGTTCAGGTTTCCTATGCAAGTACCGTTATGGATAGCCATAGAAAAGAAGCATTTTCCACCAGTCAAATTAACCCTTACTCTTACCACAGGAAAGAGAAACTGCTTCTTTGCATAAACGCATCCTACAAGTCAAAGTACAAAGATTACTCATTAAATGATGTTTTAGCTTTAAGTCTTACTTTATGGCTGCTCAAACCAAAAAATGTGTGTAACATAAAGACTGCTGGGAAGTGGGCAAGTAACACACTAAAATTTTCAACCCACAGTATAAGACATTGGACGTACAGACAATGTCATGTTATTCCTTTTAAAGCTGATCACAAAGTTTCAGACTGGACCTGCAAATGCTGTTTATACAAAAGATTTGAAGTTAGAAGAAATAACCCAATAAAAACATAATGGCTTATGCAAACTGCCAGCACAGTTTACCAAGATGCTATTCCAGTTTCTAATGAACTTTTATTTCTGTTTTCTGAGAATTTACACAACAATAAAAAGGACATAAAAAGTTGCTTTGATAAAAACATGTGAAAGCCAAGTTAACCAGTCAAGTGTAATATTCCTAACCCAGATCTGTTTACTGAAAGGTGAAGCATGAAAGACACTATTCTTAGAGAATAAAAAGCTTCTTACTCTTGCCTAACTCACTAATTGAGGTCTTGCCAAGCAAGGCTTGTGTATTTGCCAAACAACAGTCTTCATCAAACTGGATTATTTCTCATCAACTCCATTTTCCTGACGTAGTAGTTACCTGTGCTATATTACTCTGAAATACTGCATTTTCCTGTAAGTAGTAATGCAGACTTCCTCGGGAGGGACCTCAGATTTTCAGAGAGAGACTGACAAAATCTTACCGAAATAGAATAACTGGGAATAAAATCTTAACAATTCAGAGTTGCATCAACTCATTCAGGTTTCTCGTTCCCTTAACCGAGGAATTTGCATACCCGCTCTTCCCTAGCATGATAGGTTCAAGGTTAAATTGCAGCACATTAACTGCAGCAGTGACAGTTCTGAGAGTTCCTTGTCAGCCAATGTTTGAGATGTTCCTAAGTGCATTTAAGTCCTTTTAGAAATTCAAAAAAGTATGAATGTTTAAGTAAGACCGTGTTATGAATTTATTAAAACAGTTGACAACTTCAAGTGAAAACCGAAAGCTAAAGTACTCAAGATTACATAACCACATTTGGGGTATAATCTAGTGATAAATCACGTGATAAAACACAAGAGCAAGTCAGCATTCAGCAGATCAAAGCTTCCAAAACCATGAAGTTCAGTGCTAGCGCTCTTTTCTTTAATGAATCGCATATAGTATTAATTTACACTATTCCCTTCTGTCTCATCAAGATTGAGGAAAGGAGGTGAAAAAAAGGAAGTGAGGCAGGAAGGAAGTTGATTACTACGTGATCCAGTAATATGCTCTTTATAATCAGACTAACAAACCCATACCCACATATTCCTGAGGTTTTTAGATCACATGTTGCTTCAAAGAAAGCAAACTGCCCCCAGTAAAGGCAGCTAAGGAAATTTAACACTTCATGCTTGGGAGCTATTGCTGAAGATAATAGAAAAACAGCCCAAAGAAAAGCAGTGTACTTCCATGCACAGAAATATCTGTCTAGTCACTAGTATGATGCACCTTAACATGCGTCATATTTGACACAATAACATGCATCTTAATAATTGGTTGTGCTGACAAAGTCATTTCACAGCTGTTGAGGATTTTGCATCTGGATGAATATCTACCCACATAACACCTTGAACAAATCTCCTACTCACATAACAAATCTCTTCCACACAGCAATTTGAACAACTCATTTGATTAAAAAGCAGAAGTGGACAAGAAATGTTGATTGGGAAGAACAGCACAGGCAGGCCATTTTGACTCTAGAAAACACTGTTCTGAGCTACAGCTCTTCAAAGCTTACTTCCAAATATTCTTTTTTTTTTTTTTTTAATCACTTAAATATTTCTATTCTCTTCCTCAGAAAGGCTGCATTTTTAAGAAAGCTAGCAGGAAATCTGATTTGGTGTATGAAGTTATACTCTGGTGTATGAAGTTATACTGCTTTAAACAACTCCTGATGTTAGGGCCTGTCCTTACTGTGTAGCCTGTGAAACAAAACAGACAAATATAATCAAATTGATAGACACGACTGGGAAACTACAGTAGAATCAGCATTTCCCTAAGAACTATCAGATTTGCATTCTCTCTCTCACTTTGCCCCTAGCTTTCCAATTTCAGAAAGATACTGACAAAACTACAAACCTGTAACCCTACCGACTTTTACTTCCTCAAGAACACAAATTTCCTTAAAGATGGGAGTGAGAAGAGGGAAGAAAACTTGAAATCAGATATGGTTTTACTACCAACTATTGCATAACTGATAGTGAAGCATACTGCCTTACAAGTATCAACAGAAAGCTTAGCACTGTTTCACTAGGAGAGCTAGGTTACTATACAGGATGCATTCACACCACCCAGCAACTGCCACTTAGTTTCTATTTCGTATTAAGTTTTACTATTGGAGAACACAACAGGAGGAGTACTGTTACTGTATCAAACATGGGGGATACCTTTAAAAAGGTGCCAATAGATTAGGAACTATGTATTCAGAAAAAATACCACAAATTAGATGTCCAAATTCTTTAGATGTGCCCTAGAAGATAAAGGAAATGTGACTACCTTCCGTTATGTTGTAAATATATGTGATATTATTATACATTCTGGTGTGTGGTTAATTGACACATGGATTAAGGAATATATTTATTTAGTTTCCTTCAGTGATTGTTACAGAAAATATTTGCAATCCAAACAGTAAATTACAAAAGTTAACTTTGAAGAAGGATCATCAGGAACTCCTTTAGAAGGCTGAAGACAATGAAGAGTCAGAAACGTGCGTAGAAAATAAACCCCAGTACTGTAAGATTTGCGTAGAAGATAAGCTAGAAACAAAGGATGATTAGTTTACACCTGCACAGAAGCAGCACTGAGGTCACTGGCGTAGGATGCAATTGATGCTCATACGTTTTTCAACACATGGGGAAAAAAAAAAAAGTTACGTTTAAAGATATGACTAGAACTTTTTCTTGTTCCACTAGAAAAGTTTCGGTACTGCAGCAACCCTTTGTCAAGCAGCTATAGCTGCCATCATGCAAGGAGCAGCTGAGCTGGGAACACAGCGTACAGTGACACCTCTGTAACCACAGCACAGGGCTATTACTTTATTTGTTCTGTGTAATTATTTCATGTCTCTTAGAAGTACTCTAACTGTGCTCAGTTTAACTGTTGCCCTTCTACACGCTGTCAGAGTCTTCCAAGCTCACGAGGCTTTAACTTCACCGAATACTTCCTCTGCTGCTCTAAAGCTCCAGAAGCCAACAGGAAGTGCTGTACCAAAACCCTTAAAATAAGTTGCAGATGTTCTTCAAAAGAAGATCTAAGCTCTGCATTCTGTGATTCTGTGTGAAAGGGGGTCATTTCATACGCTTGATAAAGGAAAACATGCAGCAAAAAACTTTTGTGTAGTATGAAAGACGTTTAGACGTAGAGCTTAGGGATATGGTTTAGTGGGGACTGCTAGCGTTAGGTCAGAGGTTGGACTCGATGATCTTGAGGTCTCTTTCAACCTAGAAATTCTGTGATTCTGTGAATATATGGAAGCCTTCTATTAAAGACACTGTTTATAAGGTGTAATTAATCTAAGAGATCTTTTCCACCTTATAAAGCAATCTTACAAAGCTCAACTATTTTACCCCAGGCCAACTACGATTTAACTGGTTTTGTGAGCTTTTAAATTATATATATTTCTGTTTTAAACAAAACAAAGCTAAACTAGCTTCAGACGGGTTATACACACGCTCAGGCTAACTTACACCAAGCCTTCATCGAGGTAGCTGGCGGGGGGTGGCGGCACCCCACGGAAAGCCTGAGAAGCGCTCCCCCCGGCACCCAAGGGGGAACAGACGGCAGCACTTACTTCTCGTAGAGCAGCTCCTCGTCCGTGCAGAAGTAGTGGGTGTTCACCGTGCTCTTGGGCTTGCTGCGCAGGGTGGCGAAGTACAGCCGGTCTGAAACACAGGCGGGGGCTGCGCTAGGACCGGACCCCGCGGCGGGGGCGGGGGCGGGGATGGGGCAGGGGGGGTCCCGGCACGGCCGGGGGGCCGGGGAGGGCACCCCGCGAGCAGGGGGCAGCCCGGGGGGGGCCGCGCTCACCTCTGAGGATCTCGGCGGCTCCCCCCAGCAGCTCGGCGGCGGCCGCCGGCGGCTCCATCTTAAAGAGGGCGCGGAGCAGCGAGGCGCGGGGCGGCTCCGAGCTCATGGCGGCCCCGGGCGGCGCCGGGACGCGTTGGCTGCGAGGGGGCCGCCTGCCCGCGGGGGCCGCCAAGCCGCATAGGAACCGGGGCGGAGGCGAGGAGCGGCTCCGGGACGCGGCGGGCGGGCGGGAGGGGAGGGGAGGGGAGGGAGGGGAGAGCGCCCGTGGGGACCGCGGCTCCGCTCCGCCCCCCGCCCGGGGCCGCCCCCGGATGAGGAGGCAGCGGGCGGTTACCAGGCGACCGGCGGCGCGCAGGCAACAGCGGCTCGGGGCCTTTGTCCGCGCCGGCCCCGGGCACCCCGCGGCGCCTCCTCCTCCGCCGCCGCCTGCCCCGGGGCTGCCGCCGCGGAACGGCCCCGTGGGGCGGGGCGGGGCAGGGTGGAACCGGGGCTGCCGCCGCCCTGCCCGGGCTGGGGCGTTCGGTGGCGGGGGTCCCGGCCCCGCTCCGCCGTCCGGCCTGATGGACGGGCAGCCCCGCCAATCCGAAGCCGCCCTGCCAGCCCTCCGGCCAATGAGCTGAGGAGACGGCCGCTCCCGGGCACGCCCCCCGAGCGGGTCTCGTCCCGGCGGCGCCGCCTTCCCGCCAGCGGCCGCGCCCTCGGCGCTGAGGGGAGCGGGGGGCGCCCGGGGGCAGGGGACCCGGACCCGGACTCGGACCCGGGGCTCGGGCACGGCCCGGAGCGCCCCAGGCGCTAGGATGAGCCGAGGGCGCTCCCCGAGAAGTTACCGAGGGGTTAAGCAGCGGTGAGGTGTCCCACGTGCGCTGCCAGGGCTGTGGTAACGCGGCCAGAAGGCACCCGCGGCTCCCTGCGTAATGGGGAAAGGCTGGGCTCGGAAAAGCAGAGTTAGGCTGGTGGCTGCAATTAGCCTCCCGACAAATAAACAGAAGCATTAAAAGCATTAAAACTGCCTTTCTTCCACCCACCCCTTCAGAAAGGACTTGTAAGTGCCAAATAGAGCAGGCTGCTCGTCTCATTCTCACACCTAATCAAGAAAAGGGTAACAAAAGTGAGGTGATCTGTTAAAAAAATGATGCTATTCCTCCCCAGAGGAGGAAAAAAAAGTTGAAATACCTTAGAAAGCCGTAATAATGCAATATGCAGCTCTGAGGTCCACGTTATCATCCCCATCTTCTCATAACCTAACCTCAAATCACACCCAGTTCACGTACTGAATTCTCATGTGCTTGCAGATGAGGCTAAACTGGGGTGTAAAACGCTTTTGTCTCTTCTGTTTTTAGTCTAGTGTCATAAGCACAGGATGATACTGAAGAACTTTAAAAGTGCTGAAGTGAAAACACTTTTTCAAGTAATCGTTTTTGTAGCTGCTTCTTTATTTTTGGTATCAGTTCGAATTATTTCGTACCTGCATTCTTACATTGTTCTTTTCCTTTTTTTTTTTTTTTATATATATAGCTCCAGAACTAATATTCCTACATATCACTCTCTTTGAGCCTGCTCCTATGAGCTGAAGCAAGGAATTTCTTTCTTACTAGTAAGTACTATTCTGTACAACATAATTGCAAGACAGACTGTAGTCTTCAGTACACCACATTAAATAAAGGTTGCTGGAGGGTATTTGCTTTCCATGGAAATCAATGTGTTCATCTATGTTGTTCTATACGGCTTTCTCTTGTATTTTTTACCTGTAATTAAAACAAATACTCAATTCTTTATTTACAAGCAATGTCTTGGAGTAGAAATTCTCTGTGGGGCAATATATCCAAAACCACAGATTATTTTTACTCAAACTTTCATTACAGGCCAATTTCTACACACATTTCTAGGTGCATGCCACATGAGGGGAATATGCATGAGCAGTCTCAAGTTAGCTTTAACTAAGGTATCTTGGGCAACAGAAGCAAAGATGGAGCTGTTTAACAAGCTACATTCCCAGTATCTAGAATCCCTAGATAGTTTATGCTTAAGCCTGTTCCTTGTAAACATACCTAGCTAGGTTAGTATATCTAGAATGCATACATGACTGGAAACTGAAGCCCGCCTCTCAAAAATTGTTTGCAGGCTTACATACTCTTTGGCAAGATAACAAATGTTTTGGCTGCATACAAGCTTTTCATTAGTGGCAGTTAGCTAGAACCCTAAGCATAGCAAATACTTAATCTTTCTCTTCCTCCTATAAAAATATACTAAATAACCTCCACGTTGTTTTTTTTTTTTTTTTTTTTTCAGTTCCAGCATTCTTTCATAGCTTTTACAGTAGGCTTACACCTTTTAACATACTTTCAGAATGTTTTCATGTCATTTTTTTCTTATTATAATTATTCCAATTACTATCTTTAATGTTTGATAGAAAGTATCAAGGTGACAGTGACATCTTGTGGCCTTTATTTTAACTGTAGGTAAAGCAGCAATTTTTTTGTAGTCCTCTCATATAATTTTAGGACTATATCCTGTTTTAAAAATGTAATTTTAAGAAACCAACTTCTCCTTAAATTAAAAATGTTTTTTTTTTTTACAAGTATTTCTTAATTATGTATCTTAAGACGCCATTTAAAAAAAAAAAATCTATATTGCATAAATACAAATTTCTACAGAAAATTCAGAGATGGTGATGAATCTGTTTAGACTCCAAGATATTTCCAAGTGACATCTAGGTAATCTCCTAGAAGAACTTATCAAATACAGATTATTTTGTTAGAACATAAATTAAATGTTCAGTAATATATTTGAGCAAAGACTTCCAAGGCACTTTTATAACCATCGAAGGACAAACGCATTATTTGTAGCTACCAACAAACAAGTTAAAAACAAAACCCCTTTGGTTCCTAACAAAATGAGTTACGGCTAAACTTGAAGTCCAATCTTTGAATTTGCTTTTTTAAGACTAACTGCTTACTGCTCTGGTTTTATTATGTCTTTTTTACCCCTTTATGTGAACTTTACCTAAATTAAGTGAAAGTATGCGTCAACAAATACCTAGGGTATTTTAAAAGAATTGGTACTGCTCATCTGTATTGAAACTGTGAGCTTACTTTAGACATTTAACAATGAAAACTTGGTCAATAATGCAAAAACAAATACATAACAAATCTGTTTATATTTTTTATTTGACAATGGTACAAATTAAATTTACAAGTATAATAAAAGCTTGTTCGATTAATTCCTTCACTGATAAAGAGCTAAAAATAAAAAAGCTCTAAACCAACCCCTTCTTCCCAACAAAGAACCCAATATTAAGATTTGGCTCAGTTGACAGTTCACTTTACATTTTAAGAGTAAGGTAAACAGTATCTGTGACACTTCACAATTTCAGTTAATACTGCACAGAACAGAAATTACAGATGAACAATTAAGTAAATGAAATGCAGTAAGTTACCTCTATGAAAGTTGCATTTCTGGAAAGGTCATAGATCTATTTGGATACTACTTCTCACTACAGCACAGTAATTAAAGTTTACTTTTCACTATTACAAGAAAATTAAACAGATTTTACATTGCCATATTAAGATTTCACCCCTTAAAACTTACAAAAAATACTAGGAAGACTTCACTGACCATAAAACAAATCCTTTGACAGACAGAACAAGACAAGAGTCCGCTGCTCCTCCCAAAGAAACCCAGACTCTGTGTTCAGAATCAGCTGTAAAGAACTTGTTACATTTTTCAAACATTGCTTTTGTTCAGCTGAGCAGCTAACTGAAAACAGGTTTATCCTATGTTAACATAATATTTCCAAAACTAGAGTCCCAATATAACAAAAGCTATTAATAATAGCTGTTTCTTGCCTGAGGCCACATAATTCAGAGACCGGTAACAGTCCATCCCTGCCACATCACTGTACTTTAGAACACTTTTTTTTTATAGTGTTTTACCCACTCATTGTACATTTTAATTCGGTTGCTGGAGCTACCAAAAACAGAGATGAAAGGAACCAAAGAGTAAACATTCACTTGAAATAGTAGTTAAAAAAAAAAAAAAAAAAAAGCAGACCTGTACTATTATAAAATGTACACTCTGGAATAAATGTAGAACAGCTTCCTCTCATCAAGAACTGTAAATATTATTATTTTTTTTTAAGTGAGAATTTTCTTGGGAACATTTTTGTAACAATGCACATGCAATGTAACAAAAAACTAAGTCCTCAAGAGAGTATTAATAAGACAATCTCATTGTTTTCTTTTGCTTCCCTGCATATATAATTTTTGTATTTTATTTATTCATGTTTTTGTACATTTCTTACAGCTAGGTTTTACCTTTCAACTGTTTGCAGTATTTCAGCAACTCTATGCAAATTATTAATAGGAAAAAAAGCCATATCACAGAGACCATTTTTCCACTATCTCAGCAGGAGCAGTTATTGTAGGCAATGGTTTTAGGACTATCTCAGATTAAGGTGGGGTACTCTTTTTCTGGTTTGCTTTCATAGCAGCTTCAGAAACATCTCAGAATACAGAATAATAGCTTATATACAACGTTCGAAAGGATTTTGTACAGGAGCCTTGCCAGCCGTTTGCTGCAGCCCTTCTATAGTTTCACTGGGAACTGTTTGGAGGAGGAGGAAAGGGAAAGGAAGCATCTAAACATGTAACTATCAAAAATATTCCTAAACCTCATTTGACTAGATACGTATATTAAAAAAATAAATAAATCATGAACATTAATGGTAGGAGTGCATTTTTGTCTGCATGTTTCTGGAGAACTGGCCTAATTGTAAATGCTTTTTAGGTGATGGAAAGAGGATAATTTTATTATAACTGAACATTATTATTTATTTTTGAAGTTTTCTCAAAAAATTTCCTTGGGTGGTTAATAAGAAAGGGGGACAAAAAAATAAAAATTAAAAGCTGTATGGAAAAAATTTGGAGGCTACAATTAAGGACGGCCAAGATGCAGTAATTACATCTTCTCTCCTTCCATTCAGTACAATTCACTGAGGATTATTTAACATCTAACCCCTTAAATTCATTGGCTTACATTTTATTTTTGTGATTGGCATAGTTAGGAAAACCAAACTGAGAAATCATGATATTAGAGTATTTTAAAGGCATGCCATCATAAATATTTACCAGTTTATTTACACAGTAAGATCTCTGTAACAAATGCTCTGCTCGGTGCCACATTCCGGAGTAGCCGCTGTTAGTGTCTTTTTCTAAATTTCTTATATCAACAGGCTTCACAAACACTCCCGAAGGCTTCCCTGTATGCCTTGCTACCAGAAAATTCATGGCAATATCATCACAATTTTGAGTTTCATCTATTAAGGCATAAACAGCTTCTGGCTGTCTTTGAAAGTCTTCTAAATACCCACTATGAAAAAATGCTGCACCAATAAGAACCATAGAATATTGATCTCCATTTCCAAATCCAGGGTTCTGCAATTCAAAGCTGCCGTAACTGTACACACCTGAAGGAGTAGAAATGTGCTTTCTAGGAACAAATCCCACTATATGCTCTGGAAATTGCTGAAAGTAAAAAAGAAATTAAAAAAAAATTAAAATGAAGGCGACACTGTGAGATAAAAATGTTATACATCTTTCACAAAAACTTATGCTTTTTCTTTTTTTTTAATGAGAGGCGCATAAGATTACTGCCAGTAAATACAGTGAACACAGCTGTTGGCATATGCTCCTTTGATCTACAGAAATGCTGTGCTTAAATACAGTTTTGCAAACTTAACCCAATATGCCTCATTCCATATCACATATCGCTAACAAACATCTGTTCTCACTTTGCAGCTCTAAATTTGGCACAAAATCAAATTTTACAGACAATCTCTTAGATATACAGAAAAACCAAAGCCTCTCTTTTTTTGTTTTGCAGCCTACTAACAATTTAAATAAATTCAGCAATTGGCAACTTCTGTGTTCATGTACAAGAAGAGTTAAAAATCTGAAAGTTACAAACTACAGGTATAACTAATATTGACGAACAGTTTGGCAATTTCTATTACTCAATGTTTCAATCCTTTTAAAATCTAATTTTACAGCTAGAAAAACAACGGTAGAACACTGTGATATAGTATTACTCTAATTAAAACCATTAATCTCATTTGTAACTCATAAATACTGCCTGCCAAGGAGCAAAACATTACCTGCCAAACAGAAAAGGCAAAAGCAAGGTCATGAGCACTGACTAGTGTATCGTCATCCATCATTAAAACAGCTGAAGGAAGGAAAAAAACAACAAATTTTTAACTTAGCAAAGGATTAAAATACATGGGCACAGTATGCAGTACAGAATTTGACAAGTTAGCTGTGAACCTTCTACAACCATTTAGCTAAGTTGCAGACCTGTATCGTAACTCCTTGAAAGCAAATTCTGAAAACATATTTAGATTTCAAAGCTGAAGCAAGGCTGCAGCTCTGTAATAACTGGATGAAAACCTAAATTTTAGAGTATTTGCCATCCTACAACAGAATTCAGGAACCTCTGATCATCTGTAGTACAGCTGGACAGATCGTTGTTGGAAAACTTGGGAGTGTTTCACAATGCAACTTCAGATTCTACTAACCTTGTGTAAAATACAACTAAAAAGAATTAAATCTCATATACTTAAAATTCCTTATACCATTCTTCAGTGTGAAATTTTACCCATCTCCTCGCTACTTCCAAGTTTGAGTAAGCAAGCCTAATAAATCATATTGAATGATGCCAATGCAATGATCGAAAAATCTTTGCCTTAAATTTTAGGCAAAAGGCTATTAGAAAATGGAAAAGAAAATTATCAGAAAATTTTATTATCAGAAAATAATGAAAAATTATATCAGAACTCCAGATGCATTAAGGCTTCTATTTTTTACATTCAGCACAATCCTATCACAGTAAAACAAACAAACAAACAAACACGCTAGGGAAGCTGAAGTTTCTAGTGTCTGCCTGTAATTCATGGTTTGAGTAGCAAGGCATGTTAGTAAGGGGGCAGTAAATAGAATTACCTTTACTAATCATGAGTAAGATCAGGTCTGTAATGCAACATTTGTGGGTTTTTTCCACTTGAAACAAACAGGACTTATTGTTGTGCTTCTCCTGGAAAGAGCTTAGGAAGAATATTTAGATGAATAGCCAAAGACTTGGGAAAATATTATTAAAAAGTATGTGTGACTTGAGTTAGAAAGCTGGACAGTTAAGGAGGGGAGTTTCTCTGAAGAGCAGAGCATGCTTGAGAACTTTGTCTTAAAATCATGAATTAAAACAAGTCTTATCAGATAGCTTAAGACCAAATTAATGCAGAGACTCCACAAATATGTGCACTATGAATTTCAGCGAACTCCCTACGTTTGCTAGACAAAGCGAGAACGAAGTTGCAAAGGCCTATGAGATGCATTTGACATCTTTTTTTATTCTTTTTACTCTTAACTGACAACTTCTAGCCTGCTGCTTCTGGTGGTGATGGGCATCTAATAGTATAATACAGGGTCCTTCTGTATTACCTACATTGCATTAAGTGGCCCAACAGTTCCATGGATTCATTACATAGTGTAACTCAAACCATCTCTCTTCAGAATACAGATTTTGAGTATGAAAGTAGTAGTAGTAATATGAACTGCTGATTACCTTTTGTTTCCAGCTCGGGGAAATTCTGGAGTCTGTTCCTCATACGATTTACAGCTTGAACTTTAAAGACAACAGGGACAGGATGAGGACCCAAGGAATTCCACATTTCCTCTGGTACCTTCTCACCAATGTTGTTCCACACAACAATCACCTTATGCAAATGGGGGATGGCTTGATAATGATTTAAAAGCTTTAGCAGTAAGTCAGTTCTATTGTATGTCTGCATAATAAGAGTAAACGAATCCAAGGTAGGCTGACTCTGGGCTTTTGGTTCCCTCCGCAAATTGGGCATTTTGTCATCTTTGATATTGGGAAGCAAAGCTGTTAAAGCACCCGCCACAAGAAGCAAGACAATGATCACCACGGAAGTGAAGCGTAGTAGGCGGATGCCCATAACTCGTCCTGGAAGTTTACAGAAGTGCAAACACCTTTAAAACAAGTAACAGGAAAGGAAAAGTTATTAATCCCATGTACAGCTACCTCCCTTGCTTGCGCAAAACTCCCATAACATTAAATAAACTTTTGTTTAAGTAAATAAATGAGTGAATATGTAAGGAGGATTTTAAGACCTGAGGCAATTAATTTCAGCTATCACGGCAGATATTTCTGGTACCCGGTTTCTGACGTTGACGTGCTTTTCACCTCTGCTTTTTTGGGTTAACTCTGAATTTCCTCATTTTCCAAAAATTAACTTTGGTTAATTCTTTAACTCTATATTGTTACCATCTCTTATTTTCTCAGTACAGTGTTTCTGAGTGAACATTTACACACCAAACTCATCCAGGTGAAATTAGACAACAAATTTGTACTTCCAGCACTGCAGGAGCCTTGCCTTAGTTGTGAAACAAAAGGGCGAGAAGGTGCCTCCTCAAGTACACAGACTGTAGAAAATAAGGTTCTGATGATACTAACTGAAGCTGTCATACAGGTAGGGCAAAAGAACCATGCCAGATGAAGCAGTGTAGGGATGGGGGAACATCAGAAGCAGCTGTTCTGAAATCCAGAATCCAGCAGAAACTGGAGGTGTCAGAGGCTAGGTGCTGTGTGTTAGCTAACCGCAGGGTTGGGGTGCGGGGTCAGCCTAATATAAGGCAGGGGTTTCTGGATCCTCCTGCTTTTGGAACTAAGTGGGAGCTCTTACAAAGCAGCTCCTACAAAGGCAGCCCTGATTTTCACCTCTTAAGCAGTATTCCCAATTCTCCAGACCTTTATAAATTGTAACCTCAGCGAGATCCTACCGATCACTGCATTCCATGGGCTGCACCTCAAATGATGCGTGATCCACATCTGTTCCTTCTCTCTACTAGCAAGACGGGTATGCATTGGATAAAAGATAAAGAATCTGAGCTTACTGCTAAGTAGTTATTCAACTACAAGTATCAGGTGTTAGTCCATTAGTATGTTCCAGGCTTTCAGCTGGAAACTCCAGTTGAATTGAATGATCCAGGACAGTCTCATCAATTAAAATTTTTAACTGACTGTTTTTTCACAGAAGTTTTGATCTTTTCCACCCCCCCAAAGCTCATATATTGTGCTTGAAGATACAAATATAAATTACGTAGTCTAGAAAACCCTTCAACTTACCTCATTGTTGCCAGGTAAGATTGTTTCCTCCCCTGTTGTTTTTACAGAAGGACAGTCGTTTGTGATCCTTGAATCTGATGGAGAGTAAAAGGAGTCTATAACTGAAGATCAACAGTTAGCCCACATGCTACCACCATCTTTCTGTAAATTAACATTCCTGTTGATTACCAATTTATGTGCACATTCTTGGCAATTATCCAATCCCTTTTGCTATTGCTCAGCTGAGTAATTATCTCCGCCTTTCAATGAAATCTCCAGGAACAAATTATTACATTAAACCAATTGCTTAGAAAGAAAACACAGCACTCCTCCCCCACTATGGCAACATCTCTGTATTCTGTCCTTAGGGTCAGACAGAGATGCAAGCAGGTCTGCAGAACCTCACAGTCCATTACAAAGTTTACCAATCACCACTAAAATGCATCATTTGGCTACCACAGTCAAGCAAGTAGTCCCAGTAACTGATCTTTTCAGGCTCATCCCCTTCAAACTTTCCTTTACACAGCTTACCAATTGCATCAGAGGCACATCTGGTGTTTTTGAACTACCTGGTCTGTCAGGTAGAGAAGGGAAGGCAAATTCAAGTGTAAGCACAAAAAGGAAGCATGCAGAAGATGCAGGACAGTAGCCTAAGCAAGCTGTGTAAGTCTGAGTTCCAGTTTTATCCCTGACTTATTTTGTGATGCTAGCAAAGTCACTGAAGCTGTTTCCAGAAATTAATCACTGGTTTTGGTTGCTTCATTTCAGGTCATGCCTGATTGGTAAAGAGGATGGACGAGCAGCAGGAGCTGCTCAGCACTTCTTCGCTCCAGCATATCTTGGCCGTATCTGCTTGGTCATACGTGATTTCGTAAAGGTGAGCCTCGTATAAGGGTGAGCCTCAACTGCTCTTCCCCCAGCTGCAACCCAGCCGTGACAGCACTCACCAATTCCACTATGACAATTAATCAGTAAAAATTTAAAAGCACGATTAAGGTTGAAATTTACGCGTTGTTTATCCCAGCACTGAAACCTGCGTTTCATCTCATCCTTACACACCGCAGGCTGTGGCGATGCTGTTACACCACTTGAACGCCTCACACGCAGCCCTTACAGCTAGGAGTCGTTACACTTTTACCAACCAAGTTATGAAACTGCAGCGTGACGCTGCCCGCAAACATACCCCGCCTGCAGCGAGCCCCTCTTCAAGCCCAGACCGAGGGAAATGAGAACCGTGAGCCGAGGCGCGGCGCTTCACCCCTGCCGTCAGACAGAACTGACCCGGACACAGGGGGCCGGGCCCCCCCCGGCTGCCTCCCGCCAGGCCCCGCCGCAGGGCCCGGGCCGCGGCGCCAGCCCCGGCAGCGCGCGGGGTGCGCAGGCGCGCTGGGGCCGGAAGTGGGGCTGGGGAGGGCAGGGGCGGGGCGGGGAGCGCTGCGCCGCGCTGCCGGGCCCCGCCGGCCCCCTCCCGGCCCCCTCCCGGCCGCGCCGTGCCCGTCCCGTGCCCGCCCCGCGCCGCCCCGCACCATGCTGCCCCTCTCCATCAAGGACGACGAGTACAAGCCGCCGCGCCTCAACCTGCTGCGGAAGGCGTCGGGCTGGTTCAGGTGAGGGCCGGGAGGGTTGGAGGGGGGGGGGGGCGAGGCCGGGGCTGTGGCCGAGGCCCCCGCCGTGACGCGCCGCGTGTCCCCGCGCAGGTCCATCCTGGCCGACAGGACCTCCCGCAACCTCTTCTTCTTCCTCTGCCTCAACCTCTCCTTCGCCTTCGTGGAGCTGCTCTACGGCATCTGGAGCAACAGGTACCGCCCTGGGGGGGGGGGGGGGGGGGGGGCTGCCACGTCTGCTGCCGGCCGGGCCGGGCCTGGGCTCGGCTCCGCTCCGCCAGGGCCCCCGGCGGGATGCGGCGGCTCCGCAGGCGCCTGTCAGCGGCTCTGACCGCTTGCCAGAGGGATCCTTCGTCTGGGGATGGCAGCGTGTAAGTGCTGGGTGGCATAACCGGCACCGCGCCGACTGTCCCGGCTCTGAGAAACGAGAACGAAAGCCTGCAGGTATAGAAAAGTGACATGTGCATCCGCAGAGGTGTAAAAGATGGAGGGACCGGGTTAAACTGCTGCTGAAAAAAACTTGTATTAAAACATAATTGGGGCATGTGAAGGAACTGCCGTGCGGCGTTACAGGTAGAGAACAGGTAACGTGGCATCTTCATCACGTGCTTTGTTCTCAACAGAGGTGTTACTCTATGGTGACATTTACAAGTCCATACGCACGTCAGTTGACTGCCATGGGAATGTCTTAAGCCCAGCAATTTGTCCTTGTGAGTGGAACCAGAGATCCTTATCAAAAGCTGTAGTATGGGCACAGATTACTCAGACACTTGATTAAGAGTCCTAATGAGCAATGTCTGTTTGGAAACAGTTGCATCCTACTACTTACCATACTTGTCTAATTCTCTCAAATTGTTCAATCAGGTCCTTAACACTGTTTACAGTAACAGCTACTGTAATGCTAGTGAGAACCCAGCGCTGTCTGGAGCACAGACTCTCTTGGCACTCTGCAGACTGTCTCAGATGTACTTAAGTTTGACTTTGTTGGTTCACTTCTGCAAATTGTGTGTGGACTATTGTATGCGTAGTCTGAGTAAGAGTATTTTTCTGAATAGTTCAGGAGATGGGAAGATTTTTTTTCTAAATGGTTCAGGTGTAGACCTAGGGGGTTTCAGTATCATCTTGGAGCAGCTCTTTATTCCAGTGCACCTGTCTTGGGTGCATGATGCTGTTGGAAGCATGGTGAAGGTGATCTTGAATTCTGTTCTCACTAGTGTCCTTAACGACGTCAATGAGACAGAGACGGTAAGACTGCAAAAAACTGCTGTGATTGTTCAGATGATTCTTCCCTTGGCTTCCATAGGCAATGGATTTTCTGTTTGATCGTGATTCTGAAAAATACGCCTTTATCCATTCAAATGTAAGTAGGTTGCCAGGACTGGGCTTTTCATATTTTGAAATAAAATCTATGATTTCAGCCCCCAAAATTGTTGTTAAGTTCTAAAATACTTCAGTCTTCATTTTTCTTCTTGATTATTTCTTATATTCTTCTTAGGTTTTGTTTACCGAGTTGCTGAGTTGTTTCTTAAATCACAAGACCAGGATCTAAGTTATATGAGCCTCTTACAAATAGTCTGGAATGTTGATGTTCTTGAAGGACAGACAACAGAACGGATTTTCCTAGATGAGAACTTAAAGTTAGTTGAAGTGAAGTCTGCTACTGTTTTAAAATATTTACTGCACATGCATTTGTGCTACTAAATCAACTGTGGAAGTGTCCTCTACAGTAGGATGTAGTCTAGTGACTACAGGGATTCTGCTAGATCATGTTCTGCTGCTAGTGGAAGTTTTGCATACATCCCCGTGTTACTACTGCTTAACTGGATCACTTGTTTACCTTCACTTCACACCCACTTTTTTGTCTCTTTAATTCACAGGTCGTTAAAAGAAATCTCAGATGCAATCAGATTGCTAGATTACTAAAATAACTCTTACCAAGTTTCCTGTCTTTTGTGCAGCTGACTCATTTATTGCTGTACCTCGAATACTGAGCGTGTCTATGCCGTGTAGTGAAATGTGTCGCAGACACAGTCTGTCCTGACCCATGGTGATAAATACACGTGGCTCTGTGCACTCGGAGATGTTAGTTTCAGTCCTGAAAGCGGCTCAGCTGTGCTGGTGTTGCACCTGTGGTCTTCTTGCAGGTTTGAGTGCATTGCCATGATCTTCTGCTGTATGGTTTCTGGCTATAGAGCTGATGTGGTTTTGTCTTTGTTTCAGTAGCAGTTAGTCCTTAGACGTTTCTCTTTCCTGAGGGACTGTACAAAAAAGCCATTTCGTAATCACTGCAAACTGAGGCCTACTTGCACAGCCTGTTCATGATCGGTAATTCAGTCCAGTTTGACAACTGTTGTTTGCAGTTTCAAATCCTGTTTATATACAACATACAGTGATACAACTACTGACTTAATTCATAAGTTGCTTTGACCTTTGTAGGGTAAAGCAGCATGCTAAACTTCTGAGTTAGTCACACAAAATTTTAACTCTGCACTGGCCATTAAACTAAACCATTTAACAAGTGGTCTTTCAGCCTCTGCTTCCTTCAGCTTCTAGAACAAAATGTTTATCTTCTGGTCAAAACCTTGCAGCTGATAAGGGAAGGATATAAGGATGGGTAAGGTTTACAAGCTGTGGCTCATCATTATTTTAACACCATTGTATCACTTTTGAACTGAAGTTAACTTGAATGCATTTACCTGAAAGCGCAGCTGGAACAGGTAGTTGTTTGCTTTGATTTCAGTGCAGACACATTCCAGTCTAACTGCTTCCAGTTAGGTATGGTGATCACCAGCAAAAAGAGCAAATGATTGCTATTATTAAACTTTGCAAAATGAAGAAGCAGACACCTGTAGCAAACTCAGTAAATTAATTTCATACTTGGAGGGAACCATCAATAACCAGCTTGTGGTTGCTAGGTACAAATACATTCATAAGTTAAAAATATGCTTTGGTAGTGTCATTCTTTAAAGTTTAAAAAATGGAAAACAAACTTTCCATGACGATTACTGTTGCTTAGTAGGTAGGAGTAACTCAGATCTCATTGATAGTGTTACATAAATGGATGTAAACATGAAGCAGGTATGTAGCAGTCAAAAGAACTTAAGGAAAATACTTGTTGCAGTTCTTTTATTTCAGGCAAAAGAGAATATGATCTGTAGAATGTGTACTGGAACTCTGTTTTTCAGCCTGCCCTAATTGTAGGAAGTGTCAAGTTGCTGCAGTGTGAATGAACATCAAAGGAAAATTCTTAGCACTTTGTATCTGATAAAGCATTAGCTCTGAAATAAGATGCCAGAGGGGAAAACTGCTGTGCTGAAGTAGACTTCACTATTGTCAAAAATTCCAAGACTGTGAACTAAAATTATAAATAGAAGATCTCAGTCTTTACAGGCCTAAATTATTTTGTCACAGGCATACATTGCTCAATTTTACAAATGTTTATCATGGCTGAATCTTTTTTTTTTTTTTTTTTGTTTTTTTTTGGCTGTAGACATTAAAATTATCTGTGTGTGTGAAAACTCTTCCAAAGTATCACATTGGAAAATGCATTTGGGAATATTGCTTTTGTAAATGGTGTTAATGGTGGTCTTCACCAGAAAAGTTCCTGTTAACTTACACATACACTGCATATAATATATACTCAACAGCAAAATCTTTAAACCCATTTTTTTGACTATGTGTAAAAAACTACTTTTATAAACTTATATGGGGCCAGTATCTAAATACAGCTTGTATGTGTGCACTTTGCTACCAAATTTGCTTATATGGTCACTGAGGAGGAACCTTACCTTCTTCTGTACACTTGCTGAAATAGCACATTTCAGCCATGTGCTGTGCTGGTGGCCTATCCTTCGTGTCAGTGTGGATACATCTTCTGTCAGACTTCTTGGCTTGTAGCAGAAGCACCTTATGGTGGTTCTGGTCCATACTAGGGATGATCCTTAGCAGCTAATTGCCTGTTGTTACCCATTGACCGGCTGAATTTGGGAGGTGAAGTGAATCTTTTAGTCAAAATAGCTCAGTCATGGTGGTGTTTTCTTTTTAGTTTTCCTTCTTGAAAGAGAAATGGACTTAAACTTTTTCTGTGGATGGGGATTAAAGCTAAAGAATTGAAAAGATAACACATCAATGTTCAGAAATTAAGATTTTACCTAGAGAAGGTACTAAGCACCTAAATGTCATAGCTACCCTGAAAAGCTAACTGGAGAATCAACAGACTTGTTACAAGAGCAAAATGAATGGAAATAATCATTCTCAGAAACTCTTCATCCTATGGAGCATTTTGAAATTGGCACTTATTTAATGCTAGTTAAATTCTTGGTAAACTTTTCTATATTCTGTATCAGCTATTAGACCAAGCTCTCCAGGATATACCAGATCTTTAATGCAACTTGAAAAACAGACTGTTTTCTGTTTTGTCCCTGATATTAATATATCTATATCTATATATATAGATATATTAATATATCTATATATTAATATTACATTAATATTAATATATTATATAATAATTATAATAATATTAATATTAATTATTAATAACATTAATATAATTATTATATTAATATTAATATATTAATATATCTATAGCTATATTAATATAATATATATATAAAAATATTTGGTCACACTATGTAAGTGAATTTCTATTCTGAGAACTGTCCATGCACTGAAGGCATGTATTTCTGGCAGCTGTAAGGATTTGTATCATTAATAGCATTAATGAGCTGCATTTATTTGAAAATTTTCTTCTAATTCAAAACTTCTGTTGTTTAGGTTGAGGCTTTGCTGAGACATTGTGTTGATTTCTTTTGAAATCTTTATTGTGGTCTGAATATCTGAAGTCCGTGGGTGTATCCATGGCAACAGTTCTGATTAACAGCATCTTTCTGGTTATGAAAGTTTTGTCAGGAAGTACAACCAGTAGAGCTGTGACAAAGGGAACTTGCATCAAGAAAATAAGTCTTGTGTGTTGTGTGTATATATATACTAGGTGATCCAAAACTCTATAATAGTTTCATACAGATCATAAATATTTGCTGGAAGAGTTGAAAAATGCTTTGTGACTGGGTGAAATAGATCAAGATCTTTAGAAAGCAGGCAACATAAATTGATTTTTTCTTAACTATTTTCTAATTTGAGGTGGTAAAAAGTAGAAGTTGAGTTCTTTGGTAGACTTAAAGTTTTCTTTATGTTACAGTAATGCTGTGTGCCTTGTGGGGGAATTCTGTCAGAGAAAATGGATGAACCTGGCTTGTCCACCATGGCTGTCATTACTTGGTATTGATAAACAGAATTCCAAAATATTTGTTATTTGTGAGTGTGTCTACTGCAGGGGCTTTGGTTTGTGTCAGCAGAACACCCTCCCACACCGCTCACCCTGACATCAGATGCTAGGAGGATTTTTCTCTAAGCAGTCCTGCAAAGCACCTTCACGAGGCTGACAGAAGCAGCTCTGGCAGCAGACTTTCGATGGCCGTCTGGTGGGGGTTTCTGCCTTGTGCTAGCAGAGCCGTGCCTGAGGCTGCCTGAGTATTCTGCTAGTCAAAAGACTGAATGTTCTCTTTTTCTCATACCCAGCATAACTTGTTTTTTCTGTTCTTTTCCAGTTTAGGTTTAATATCAGATTCTTTTCATATGTTTTTTGACTGCACTGCTCTATTGGCTGGATTAGCAGCTTCCGTTATTTCGAAGTGGAGGTCAAATGATGCTTTCTCATATGGGTAAGAGACTTCAAGCTGTTACTGTAATGTACTTCAGTAAATACCTAGGTGGGAATTTTTCACTGTATACACAAAACCTCTTTTTGCAGAACAAGAAAAAGTTATATTGAAAACGTGCTTTTTAGGGTGAGTTATTTAAACCTTTAATATGGACACCTTCCTAAAACAGGAAAAAATGTAGAGGTGTTGCTTCTGGCGAGCACGTTTCACTTCTAAGAGCTCTGCAACAATAGTAGTGCAAACAGGTTAGGCAGCAAAAAGCTTCCGTGCTTTGCCACGTGTACAGCACCGGTGTATCATGACCTACAGCATGGGTTTGCCTGCATGGTGCAGTGAGGTACATTACAGGGGATCCTGGAGATTATAAACTGAAATTATAAACTCTGCCTTGCAGAACCAGCAGCATTCAGCAGGTTTCTGCCAGGGCTGTGGCTGCCCTTAACAGCTGCCAGGAACAGCTGTGCTGTCCTCTAGGCTGAGGAATGTCAGCCCACACTGCCCTTCGTGGATATAGTTGCTGCAGTGGTTCTGTGTCAAGGGAACTTGGTTCCACTGTGCCCTGTAAAACAATACTGGTGATATAATATTGTTCATCTGTGATGCTAATTAATTAACAGCAAATGAGCTGTAACACAGGTTGCTGCATTCCCCGTAGCATTACTGACCTGAATGTCAGCATTTAGCTTCAGCTGTCTTGCCTAAGCATGGACCGTGTGGTTTGGGACTCAAAACACTCTTTAATTAAGGTGGAAATTCTGGTATACCTAGAAATCAGCTTAGGAAGAATTGATTTTGCCATGAACTAACTGCAACGAAGGCAGGTTCTGTCTTAATTACTGCCCTGTATTTAAACAGCTTATGTTCATTTTATTAGAGTACAGCCACCATACATTAAGTCTGGTGTTTCCTACACTGGAATTATATGTTAATGTAACCTGGCTCTTTCTTCATTGGAGAAATTTAGTAGCTGAAATAATTGTTTTAGTTAAGACGTTTACTAAACCCCCCTGTTAAAGGGGAAACAAATCAATGTATGACTAATTTGTTATTAAACAAAACTTTATATCAACATTCTTAAGTAAACGTTTAAGTAAAAGTTGTAATCATGGTTTCCAGATATACGTTTATATCATAACTTCCAGTACAGATTATCTTAAATGGGAAGTATCAAAAGCTTTCTTTCATCCAGGTCAGGTAATGGCTGCAGAGGCAAGCTCTGGCTGATTTTGCAGTTGGGGCTGTGGACCTAAGTAGAATACTTAAGTTAGACTGGTGGGCTAAGGGTTGGGGTTGTTGTGAGTTACTGTCTTGCTCAATTCTCTGTACCTGCTTTGCTTTCACTTGCTCCACTTATCGCTTCATTGTTTTATTACTGTTACGTTCCAAGTGATCTCAGAGTTGCTGTGTTTTAAAACACCTGTGGAAGTTGAGTAAAAGTTTGTTGTAATGGTGAAATTTCTGTCAACATAGAAAATAATGAATTTCATATAATAATCTGTAGCTTTTATACTCTGTCCTCATTTGGAAATTCCCTGTGTAATTCAATTGTTTGAGAACTAGAAATTTGTACTCCAGTTTCTAAGTTTCACTTTTCATTTTCAACAGTTAAATGGAGGTAGTCATAACTGCTGTTCTTTGTTGTTTCTTGCAGATACGTCCGAGCAGAAGTACTTGCTGGCTTTGTAAACGGTTTATTCCTCATCTTCACAGCATTCTTTATATTTTCTGAAGGTGTTGAGGTATGTAATGATGCAAACTACTCTATCAATTTTCACATTTCTATTTGATACAAATTTCTATGTGTAGAGTGTATTTAATGGGGATAAAATTACTGAAATCACCCCTTAAAGATGTGGGAGCTGAACAGTGTTTTGGGCCATCTGAAATTGCTGTTTTGTGACATAAACCCAGTGTAGCAGTACGAGCTTCTTAAATAGTGTTTTGATGGTGTGTAAAGGTGCTGTCATCTTGACGCTGTCCTTTTTCAACCAGTGCATAGTATATCTAGACAGATCCGTATTTTTCATTGTTAAAGGCCAGATGAAGACAAGAATGAAAGGCCAAAGATTGTCATACAGAGTAGAGAAGTTAATCATAAGAAATGGATACACATTCTGTGAAGAAGTTTGGATAACTCATCAAAGAAAGAGCATTGTTTTCCAAATCTTCACGTCTGATACAAATGCCAAGTGGTGATAGTTTGAGTTCTTATAAGGACACTTCTGGATTTTTTTTAATAAAATGATTCAGCTGATAATTTTGAGATTAAAATTTTAGATATCAAAGTTGTCTGCACTAAAGTGTGGTATTAATAAAAGTAAAGTTGATAACTGATTCTGATCAGCTTGCATGAAGTTTTACTTATTAATGAGATATAACTATATATTAATGAGATAAATAAATATTTATTTATTTCTAGTTCAGAATAAATTCCTTTTTTTTTTTTTTTTTTTTGAATTAATAGAGAATTGTGAAAAGTTGTCAGGAACATTTCCTCTACATAAATGATCCTGTAAATACTTCAAAAGCAGTACAAACAGGGCTGAATTTTCCTAAAATATTGGGAAAAGTTGAGTCCAAATCTAGAAGCAGCAGCAAAGCTTACTAGAAAAATTGAATAATACTCTTTACCCTTCCAGTGGTGATGTTGAAACATTATTGCCTTCCTGCTGGTCTTAGCTCCCATGCAAGTACTCCTCTTTTTTTTTTTTTTTGTGATGATGACCCCTTTTCTCCCTGTCACTTCAAAATTTTTCATCTGCTGAAAGTTTCATTGTTTTTCTGTTGCCTGTACCTTTCATCCCTGTGGATGGATGTTGAACATTTTTCTCTCCTTTCAGTAGCAGTTTACATCCTTCAGCACTTAGATCCAGATTCAAATTGTGTTAGTCCTTGTCATGGTTTAACCTGGCCGGCAGCTAAACACCACCACGCAGCCGTTCGCTCATCCTCCCCCCTCCCTCTCTGGGATGGGAGGCAGAAACGGGAAAGTGAAGCCCGTGAGTTGAGATAAAGACAGTTTAATAAGATGGGAAAATAACAATAATAATAATAATAACAACAATGATGATAATAGTACTACTACTACTAATATGTACAAACAAGTGATGCACAATGCAATTGCTCACCACCCGCTGACTGATGCCCAGCCTAACCCCAAGCAGTCCGGCCCCCTCCCCCGGCTAGCCACCCCTATATATTGTTCAGCATGACCCCATATGGGATGGAATACCCCTGTGGCTAGTTTGGATCACCTGTCCTGGGTCTGTCCCCTCCCAGCTCTTGCTGCACCCCCAGCCTGCCTGCTGGCAGGACAGAGCAAGAAGCTGAGATGTCCTTGGCTTGGTGTAAGCACTGCTCTGCAACAATTAAAACATCGGGGTGTTATCAGCACTCTTCTAATCCTAAGCCAAAACATAGCATTCTACCAGCTACTAGGAAGAAAATTAACTCTGTCCTAACTGAAACCAGGACAGTCCTATGTGTTGGTTTTTTTGTTTGTTTGTTTGTTTTTTTCTAAAGCTTTTTGAATATAGATTTTAAAGTTTAAAAACAAACAAAACCACAATTTGTTCTCATCTGTTGTTTCATTCCCCTTATCCCCACTCTCCAAAGGAGAAGGAAAAAGCTTTTTAGACTCCTGGAAATTGTTTATGTTATTCGGGCAATCCGTGTAATGTTAAAATGCTTTTGCATGTTCTAGAGCTGAATCCCACAGGAGAATGAAATCGTACAGTCAATGCTAGCTAGATTGAAAGTATATTAAAATATTCTCAGCACAACTTTATTTATAAAACTTCAACTTCAGACAATAAGAATTAGTCTGTGCACCATCTCAGAAATTGGAAGTCCTGAGTAATTCTTAATTATGTCTTTCTGTATACTTGTTTGTATGGGAGTGCTCCTGTGTCTAAGCACTTTTGTGCTACCTTAATAATGTGACAAGACTGTAAAAACATCATCATTGCTTTTTGTTTTTTTCTTTCTTGTTTTTGATTTTTCCTAGAGGGCACTGGAGCCCCCTGATGTGCATCATGAGAGACTTCTTCCGGTTTCTATACTGGGATTCATTGTAAACCTTATAGGAATATTTGTTTTTCAGCATGGAGGTCATGGGCATTCCCACGGTTCTGGTAGGACATCTGTAATTTTCAGTGCTGTTTACTTCCTTAGAACCCTGTGTTCCAGAACCCTATTATCCTTCAGTGACAGCCCTGGGATTACATTTTTAGGTCTTTTTAGTGGCAATCCTGAAATGTATACGGGATATACGGGACTTGTTGCAGTGTTGACGTCCATATTTTAACGCCAGCCCTAGTTACTACTGTAACTCATGTATTCTCACATAGTTCCCACCCATTAACTCTGGAACTCCAGGATCTGCATTCTGGAACATGAATTCTACTGCACCTTATGGGAAGAGAGATGCAGAGTATCTTCTGGACAAAATTAGGCTGTAGTTAGGCAGGGTCTTTATGAGCAAAATGTCTGAAACAAATTTTAGTTATAGGATGAAGATTCAAGTACTTCTCAATTTAAAGTCTTTTGAACTTTAAATGCAGAATTTCCCTAACTGTATACGGTAAACATTTTTTTTTTCCACCAATAATAATAATAATTGTAGCTATTTCAGCTTAACATATAAACTGATAGTATAAAATAGTCTATGGACTTTAAGCAGCAATTTAAGTTTTAATTTTTAATGTGTGAATAATAGCCAGTTTCCAATCTTTAGCTGTTTTTAATGTGCTTGTATCTAGTTTTGTGCACGTACTGAGTTGTGTTAAAAATAACACGACTTGTTTCAGAAGTAGGAATGTATAAAAATACTTGACTTTTCAAATCGGATATGTATTTCACATGGCTACACAGCACAGGTTTAGATATAAACAGCTTGTGTTAATTTCATTCTAATTTATTTAAAGCCACACATTGAAGTGACCTAAAAGATGAATATGTTTTAAGTAGCTTAGAGACAAATGTAAGCATACTTCTATTTGGCATTTAAATTTATACTAATTTGTTTCTAGGGCATGAACACAGCCATTCTCTGTTTAATGGTGGTCTCAGCCATGGACACAGTCACAGAGGTCACGGTCACAGCCACGAACATAAACATGGACACAGTCATGACCACAGCCATAGCCATGGACACTCTCATGGTCAGGACTATTGTCATGGTAAGTGCTTAAAGTCATAGACCATGTCTTGACTTGGATATTTAAATGTGGCATTATTGATTTTTCTGAACAGAAGAGAGATGCTGGCAGCTTGTTGTTGTAAGCAAACAAGGAAATAGCACACCTCATATTTAATGAAGCTACGCCAGTGCCTGTTTTGTGGTTTGTTTTGCTAAGTGCTGTTTTATTTGTGCTCTATGCAGTGTTAGTTTTTATAAGTTTTAATTTACCTTTATATTTTGAATATTCACCTTAATTTTATGTGCAAGCAAAATATGAGTATGTATGCAATAGCAATATAATAATTTAATAATAATAATATTAAGTGCTTTATTTCAATTTTTGATGAAAATTAACAGACAACATTAAGATGCTTTGTTAACTTCCCTCTCGTGTGGTCCTTGCTCTCTCCACATTCTCCCCACCTTTCTTCAGTAGAACAATTTGATTCTTGCATAAACTATTATATATCCTCACTAGAAGTCATTTGCTATCCTATGACAGTTTTTTTTCTTAGGAGATTTTTTCTGACTTGTTCCACAGAGGCCTTAATCTACTTGAATGAGAGGATTTTTTTTGACTTAATTCTTAATTTTACTTTCTCTGTCTTATCTGTCTTGTTTTATATAACATGTAAATGCTTTCTTGATGGAAATATTCCTTGTTAGCATATTTATTGATAGTACTCTTTTTGCTTGTATGTATGGCTTGTATTCTTGAGAAGGCTTCTTTTGCTAAGTATTAGGAAGATTTTGTTTCTTACTTTTTTGTTAAATAAATATATGTTGGTCTTTTTATTTATATATTTTTGGTATGTGTATATTCTATATAAAAGATCATTGTGCAAAGCGGTGCTTTCTTTAAAAATATGTTTTAAGACTTGATTATTGCATTGCTAGAGCAAAATCTAGTCATAGTGAGCAGTTTCTCTGAGTAAGAAACTTCAGAAAGGAAGACCATAACTAAATATACAACTGGAGGGAGTCGTTGTGTAGGTTAATATGCCAATATTAACATTGTCTTCACAGATGACCATTCTCTTGAAGGGATGACTGGTTCCAGCAAGCAGATCTTACAAGGTATGAGAAGAAATATAGTGATTTATTAGTTTATTGTGGTCTGCCTGTGAGTGTCCATTGCTCATCTATTTCAGAGCGTGCCTCTGGGTAAAAGCTACCTCTTTCTTAGGGGAGCTGTTCTGTGAAGTCCTATTTCACATGTGAACAGACCAGTGCCTTACTGTGTGCGTGACTGGGCATTGAGACATTCACTGAAGTATAGACGTAATGCTTTGTCAACACAGTTTAAAATGGAGAGCCCAAAACTGGGATTCAACTTCTGTTATGATGTTGAAAAATCAAAGAAGAAAAAACTAGGAAAGAGTGGTTAAAAGCAGAAACCTAAGATGCTGAATTGAAATGTATGCCTTGGAAAGTGGAAAGAGTGCCATTATTAAGATAGGCTGTATTTGAAAAATGCAGATGGATAAATAAGCTCAGTAACCCTTCAGAAATAAAAACGTCACTTCATCAAGCTATTACACTTGGTTTAAACAAGATGGTCATTCAAGCTATAATCACTTGAAGGGGAATTGGAGTCCATAATCTCCTGAGCATTAGTGCATATAAACTACTGATGATGTCAGTTCTGAGCTTTGATTTTTTTTTTTAAGCATTCAAAAGTTAGAGTGAAAGAATTGTACCATGTAAGAAGTAATTCTCTGACATAGCCAGATGTACATACTGTGTTCTTTTATTGGGTGATTTTTCTGGCTTGTTCGTAGTCCTTAAAAGGGAACATTTTCAACCTCTTCCAATGTTTATATCTTCCACCATTGTGTTTATGTATATTCAGTACTTCAACAACAGATATGAAAAGACTGACTTCCAAATGGAAGGCACATTTTAACTGAATCACAGTTGGAAAAAAAAATAAAATTATTTATCGATACGTATATTTAACTTCTCAGTATTGTGCTGGGTTGGCCAAATAAGCAACCACCTGATGCTCACTTGTCCCCATCCTGCAGTGGGACAGGAGAAAGAGTCAGAAGAGTATAAACAGGAACTACGTTTGGGATGAGATACAGGCAGTTTAAAAAGTTAAAGGGGAATTGGGAGGAGTGGGTGCAAAGGCAATCCCTTACTACCTCCCAGCCAGACCCTGAGCAACAGCTACTTTGGAAAGACTCAGTGTTGTTACTGAGCATGATGTTATAGAATAAACATAAATATTAAATAATAATTATTATAATAAATGGAATATCCCTTTGGTAGTTTGGGACAGTTGTCCATGCTGTGTCCCCTCCCAGCCTCATGTCTGTCCCCAGCCTACATGCTTTTGGGACAGAGGGCGTAACAGAGAAGGCCCTGAGGCTGCTTGTGCAAGCATTGTTCAGTGGTAGCAAAAATACTGGTGAGTTCCTAACAAACCTAATACCTGGTGCCATATGGCCTGCTCTGAAGAGGTTTAAATCTATGCCAGCCAAACCCAATACAAATGAAAATGTAGGAAAATCGCTAGAATGCTGATTTATAGTTGTGGGCTATTTTGGGGCTGGAGGGGAGTATTATTGGAGTCCCAACATTTGTGTTCAGAAAGCTGTTTCTGAGTGTCTGTTCTTGTTATTGCCAGCAGAGAGCTCCAAAGGCTAAGTTGTGGCTAGCTGCAAAGTGCTCAATTACTTGTTTTTCAACTCAATGTGCCACAAAATAAGAGTGAAGTTATTCATGTCTGCAGTATATAATTATCAGAGTCATTTGTCTTAAATCTCTTTGCCAAATAACTTCTCCAAGGTATTGCCAGTGAAGCATCTTTCAAAGCTTTACAGATGTGTTGTTAACATTCTTTATCATCTTATACAGTACTAACTATGGTAAGTGTAAAGGGAACATGAGTTTCTTTAGAATAATTCAGGTGGGTATTGAATGAAGAAATTTAGCTTTATCTGTTGATCACTGCTTAAGTTGATAGCCATGCTGTGACACACCCTTTTATGCTAAGTGCAAAAAATAATACAATTTCTTCAAGTGCTTTATATTTTAAGGATATGTTGAAACTCTGTGAAAGCTTTCTGTGTATTTGACAAAAAATGAAGAATTCAACAAGTACAAATCATGCTATCTAGTTCTTGAAACTCTTCTTCAGAGTCTTTGAAATACTTTCATTAGCTCTGAGAGTACCAAGTTGTATTGATACAAATTAATCTCTTACAGGGGTATTTCTACACATTGTTGCAGACACGCTTGGGAGTATTGGTGTAATAATATCTGCTATATTGATGCAAAACTATGGTCTAATGATAGCAGATCCTATTTGTTCAATGCTGATAGCATTGCTTATAGGCGTAAGGTAAGTACTGATATCAATTGCTTGCTTGTACTTTCAATGCTAGTTACAGTTGAACAATTACAGCTCAGAAGAAAAGGATTATCTGTTATGCTAATGTTCTACAATGCTTGCTTTTATTCCAAGATTGATATGTTACCTCTGTTCTGTGCAACTGTCCTGGTGTATTTTGAAATGTTACCTCATTTTTCTTTTTCTTCAGCTACTGCTTTTGCTTTTAAGTCTGCATATTTTTAAGTCTGCATATTTTTAAGTCTGCATATTTTACACCTGTTGGTGTAATATTACAAAAATACTACAAAAATGTCTTTCAGGTTCAAACCATAGAACTCTTCCTCTCTGTATTTAGTACACTGTTATGTAAACCGATGTACTCCAGTAAATGGAGCAGAATGGCTTCAGTGCAGCTGAGTTGAGCCTGCTGGCACGGGACATGCCCTTGTCCCTGATGAATCAAGACTACTTTTTTTTTTTTTTTTCCCTCGAGAGAGTTGTCTTTTCCTGTGCATTTATATTCTGATACATCCTTATTCCTTCTAAGATTTAGTGGAAATGCTTCAAGTAGTTTTGTGCTTTCCCTGTTGTTGCTTACCAAGATCATTGTAAATGTGAATCTATTTGGATTTGATAGGACAAGCAAACATTTTGTTCAGTGATGCTGTTTGTGAGGCATTTCTGGCACCTGTTTCAATGGTGGCATTGGGCAGAATGTCACCTGATTAACTGCATAGTTACATTTACACCATATATGGCATGTTTATGCTACATGCATGGCAGCATTTGCAGAATTATTGATGTGAATCTCCCTATTTATCAGAGCAGGCCAACATGCTTCAGGTACTAAATGCACACAAAAATCCATGTACTAGCAGTCACTGTGAAATTACCACTTGAATATAAACTCAAAAGGTTTACTTAAACATCCTGTAATTTTGTAAAGGTCAAATTATTAGCAAGCCAATTCTGTGACTGAGATCTCCAAAAATTGGAAAGAAAGTGTGTAGGCTGCCGTGGGGAAAGAAGCTGTTGATAGTTAACAGTTAAGTAGAACACTGATTTCCGTACCTTTTGTATTTTAAGGGTCTGCCTTTGTGTACAGTAAAGCATATGCAGAGCGTTGATCCAAAAATACCACGTGAATGATTGCTTTTTTGTTCTGCTCATACAGAGTTTGGAAGAAGACTGTAGCTTCTGTAATAGAAGTTTGTAAAATAAAGTTATTCATAGGTCTTGTAGCATAGCTAGGATGGCCCTATGGAGGTCTCTGTTCGATGCTGGAATGGCTGGAGAATTCCACTACTTGATGCGTCCTTTGACCCCATATCAGACCTAATGTTTAACGTGGTCTGTATCATTATTTTGTTGGCCCAAAACACTGTAAATGATCTCTAGGATTACTTTAATAAGTCTGAGTGCAGTTGTTTGCATCATAGTCAGCAGAAGTAAATCTGTGTTTCTTTGACTGACACATCCTGGCACAGCAGTGGAGCAAAGATTAATTGCAGGTTTTGTTTTTTAAGCAGCCCAACAGACCTAATTACTAATGAATTTGAAACACTTGAAGAAAATGATCAAAATGACTGACAGTTTCAAGTCAATATTTTGATAGTCTTGTGGTATTTAATAATTCTCATTTATGCTCCTGATCATAACACCATTGTTTGTTCTACCACATTCTCCACTATGCCATGTGTGTAATGTGTTCTTTTACAGATAACTCAAACTGTTTTTCAAATTTTATCATAAGGAGATCTTTTGTTGTAACAGTAGGGGCCCAGAGTAAAAAGAATATTTGTGTGTGTGGGTTGTGGTTTTTTTGTTTGTTTGTTTTTTGGAAAAAAAATAGCCCACTCATCTATAAAATCTCCCTCTTTCTAATTAAACCACCTTCCATAAGATGGAGTGGAATGGGAGTACATGCATGCACCAACAAGTGGACCTATACATGGGTGTTTAGGAAATTGGATTCTTTTCTTTGTGGCTGTAGTAAAACAAGTGTAGTTTTGAGTCAGGGATACAAAAGCTAGTCAGATAAAGTAATTGTTCAAAAGTTCTGATGCTGTCTGAGGATTTTCCCCTAGCTGGGACTACAGAGTTTTGCTGATTTCAAGTAGGGTTGCATAAAAGCTGTTGGGTACTGGGTCTTCTTACAAGAGTATGTTAGCTGATTGGTTAAAAATACACTACTAGTTAGATTTAATTGTTGATCTTCCAACGCTGTCTTGCATGAATCCACATACGTGAAACCATCCGTTTCCATTTTAGTCAGCTATGTAGGCCCCTGGTTCTACATTACTTTTATTATTTACTGGCTGATGCACCAGGCTAGGCAGCGCTCTCCTTACTGCTGTTAACGTTAACCGACAGAGTCACAGAATACCCCGAGCTGGAAGGGACCCATAAGGATCCTTGAGTCCAACTCCTAGGGCAAGCAGAATCCTGAGCTTGGATCCTCTCCTATGCCTTTTAGTCATCTGAAGCTTTAAAAGAAAGCAGCTGGAATGTCAAAATCTGTATGGAAATGCTTTTGTTCTTGGCTGTCAGCTTGTTATATGGGAGGGAGACTTCTTTCCAGAAGTGCCTTTTTTGGTGTGTGTTGACAGGGTTTTTTCTGTTTTGTGGTTGTTAGGCTAATTATATCTCCCCTGCCTAATCTTTGATGGGTATCAATAACCTGAAAGTTAACTGCGACTAATTTTACTGTCTAACTGAAGTCTGTGGTATTAGAAAGGAGACAAAATTCTATCTCTGAGCACTTGTGCTGACCTTTTGTTGTTTGTTTTCAAATGCCAAGCATTTAGGATTGATTTGCCTAAAGCACAGGTGTTTTTCCATCATCAGATGTATCTCGCTGAACTCTGTCTCAAATTTTACAAAAAAAAAAAATAATTTTTGTTTTCTGAAATTGCTTCCAGGGAGACCTCATTCTGACCGTGGGGGCTGCTTGTTTGTGTTTTGTTTGTTTGTTTGTTTTACACTCTTTTCTGTGATACCTGTGTATTCGAAGTGGGAATAAAAGCAGAACACAAGTCCTTATTTCCTTCCATGAAACTGCAGTGCCCAAAAGGCCAGTAAAATGTCAAAGCAAATGCATGTAAGTGCAGAGAGCAAATGTTGATCTTAATCTAAGATTGAACAAACTTCATCTGTATACAAGCAATTTGTTGATCGGTTGCTTTCTTTAATGTTGGGCACCTCTCAGTGAGTTAGCATTACCATTCTGTTTTCTGAATGATGGCAAAGCTTGCCAAAACAACAAAAAAAAAGTCACAGAAGTACCTGTGGGATGACTAACGAGATCCTCTCTACAATATAAAGCTGGACAGCCTCTATCTTGTAACCTATTTTGTCTTGTGCAGATGCATGAAAAGTTGATCGACAGCTCTTCAGAGAAGTCAAGCAGTGCTTTTAATTCAAATGCTTGAGCCTTCCTGTAGACAACATCTCTAATTAGCACAAATTGCCAACTACTGTTGTGCTGTGTTGCTCCTGTGATCCTTCACTGAGGCTGCTCTCAGGTGGCTTAACTCTCTGCCTGACTCCTTGTGAGTTAGTGTGGAACATTCTGGCTGCAGAGTAAAAATCCGATGTGAGATGGTCCTGAGGTTGCTTTCACCAACAAATACAGTTCTCTAAAGCTTAGCAGAAGCAGAACTTTGGGAGCTCTTTCAAGACTGTAACAGACATGAGGTCAGCACTTTGCTTTAGTGGACTATGGCCTTCTGTGTTCCAGTAAAAACCCATCTTCAGTAGGATTCCTTAGAAATACTGTTAATATTTATTACTTCCCTTGCTTTAGAATCATTTTTTTTTTTTGCAGGCAGAAGAACAGCCTGCATTCTGCTATTCTGATCTGGAGAGGCAAAGGCATAAAGTCAGATAATTTTCCCTTTCAAATTTCATTATGATTTTACTTACTGTAGAAAGTTTGCTTTTTCTCTATTTTAGCTGTCTGTCGAGTCTTGACAAGCAGAGTCCTGTGCTCCCTGAACAGGAGGGCTATATCCTGTAGTCTTTAAAAATCTTTGCATCATAAATCAATGGCAAATTCTATGAAGCTGGGGGGTGAAGGTATTTTGTAGCCTTTAAGTGTTCCTTGATACTACTGCCAACATCCGATTAATCTCTTTTATTACTTTTATTACTTTGTGTTCTGTCTCATGGAAGTGTCCGTTTAGTTATTAATCATAAGTAAGAAATGTTTGTTTTACAAGTCTGTTTAACTGGTATTTTGTTTAAAGACTTTTTAATTTAAAAAAAGCTTGAATATTTCAGAGTTATTCAGGTTGTCACTCGAGATTTTTAGTGAATGTTTTCTCTATAACTTAATGTCAAAGACAAACAATTTCCCAAGTCTCTAAAACACTCTTGATATGTAAAACTAAATGCTCTTTTTCTTGCCTAAGATTTCTAAATGTAATATAAAATGTTGAAGCAATTTTTGTATTTCCATCAACTACGTGAAATTATTCATCAGACAAAAGCCACAACTCCAGTATGAAGCAAGTAGTTTGTCCAAAACCAAGATTAGAGCCACATCTTTCTAGAAAAGTACCATAGACTCAGTGTGATTCTAGTTTGGGTAGAGCATGTAGACTGCATATTAAGTGGTCAAAGAAACGAGGCAATTTACTTCGTGAAGTTGTTTCTGTGGTTACATCATTTTCTCATTAAGTCTAGAGTTGTTTGAGCACGATAGAATATGGAAGAGCTTTGGGAGAGGGCATGCCTGGATTGTTTGGGGCATATACCTGTAATATTCGGGGCATAACAATATGAACATTATTAGTAAATGCTTTTGGTTTGTGTGCAGTTTTAAGCTGATTATCCTCACTTTTAAATAAAGGTACAGAAGGAATGTTCAGTTGCAAAACTGCCCCAAATGAGCATGCTCTTTGTTAGGGTTGTTTTGAGCCATCATTGCTAAATGGCACGTGCTGCCTTCATTTATAGGGTAATAGTACCTGCCAGCCTTGGCTTTATGGGAAGAGACCGCTTCAGATCGGAGACATAAATACCAGGCTTGTGATCCTCGTCCTGAGCACACTGGTTAAAATTGCCATTGCCAAATTAAAACAAGGTTTATGAAAGTTAGTTCCGAAATAGGCTGACAGTCTTGGCACTGCAGATGTGGGTGGTGGCTGAAAAGAAGCGATTTTAAAATCCAGCTGTAGATTTTGCAGCTACAGCATTTGAATAACCATAGCTGGTCTTGGGTCCTAGCAGTGTTTGCTTACCTCCCACAAAAATCTTTCACAAGAATCCTTTATTTTACGCAGTGCTGACAGCTCTAAATGAATTTCCTGTTTGTGATCTGACTACAATAACTGTAAAGGGTACTTTGCCCCGAGTTGGTTTCAGTCTCGCTGTGTAAGTTGATGCCAGTGCCACAGTCTTGCTAGGTATGCTCACAGAAGCGGTGGCATAAACAGGATGGGACTGGCATGGTTGTGAGTGTTGTCTGAAGGGGATGTAAGCTGATCGAGATCCTGATGCTTTCACGCTTCACTGTTGTTAGTCAAGCAGTGTGCAGTAGTGGCAGGGTGGATTTATCAGATGTCAAGGAGTTTTATCTGCTTCAACACCTCTCTCGCTTCCTCTGTAGCAGTGTACGTGAAAGTGTGATGTGCTTTCTTGCTGTTAACTCGTTTTGCACACAAGTCACTTTCACTGTTATGGCTTTTGTCGGGGATTTATTTGAGTTAGTCTCTTTCAAGTTCCATTGCGTTGTATAATAGTGGGATAGTTTAGATTTAAACTTGGTAATTAGGGACAATTGTCAAGTTTCATCTGCTTTAGTAGCACAGCTTACAGACTGCTTATGCGAGAAAAAACTCTCTACTTGGTGAGAATTGTACATTATTTTCCTCGATAGTTCGTTTGTAGTTAGAAAAGGGGGGGGGGGAGGGGGACAGAACTAGTGCAAAAGCTGCTGGAGAACAGCTATGTGCATTTTCACTAATGACTAATCAAAAAATATAGCCGTGGGGGGAAGCTTAGTCAAAATCTCTGACCACATCTTCAGCATGCTTGGTACGATCCTCTTTCCTAGTGGGAAGATGAGAGGGAACTAATGTTCTTAGTGCCTCCTGGTGCTTAAGTGATTCTGGGTTTAGTTAGAGTTTGAGAAAAGAACATATTGTGTGGACTTCAGTTTTTAATCAAAGACTTTCTACTTCAGCAGCATGCGTGAAACAAGGGAATGTCAAAGACATCAGAAAACTGGATTCCAAAGCTTGTCATGTTAGTTTGGTGTGCAGTGAGTGACTGCCTTGCGAGAGAAAGTGTCCCTTTGGACACAGATCTGTGCGTGGGCTTACGTGCTCCAACAGCATTTGTGAGAGCTATCACATCATTGCTGTTGTCTTCTGGCCTTTTCAGCTTTGCAGAAGACAAATTTGAAGCTGAAGTAGCTTCCTAGTTAAAGAAGATATGACCTTGTGTGTGTTTCAGCTTTTGCATACCGTCTCAAGCAACTCCCTGACTTGCCTGTATTCTTTGGGTTTTTAAGATGTTGACATTTAATTAAACGCTCTGCTTTTGGGTTTCTCCTTTAGTCTGGATAAAAGTGTAATTTGTGCAGCATTATTGTCAAACTTGTACAGGAGGCGTTGATGTAGAGCCATTGCAGCAGCATGAATAGGTGCAACCTTGTCAGCAGGAAGACAATCTTCTAAACTGCACCGCCTATACCGTGGAGTGTCTTTCACCATTCACCTTTTCGTGTAATGGTTGAGTCTGAACTACTGGTTCCAATGTACTGCTTAAAACTGCTGCCTGTTGCCTGGCACGAAGACAAACTGCTTGGTGCTGCTGCACGTCCTGCTGATTGCATAGACGCAACCTCAGAAGATCGTTCTATTAGGGTAAAAGGCTTTCAGAATGAAGCAGATCTTAAGTTTAAATACATCTTCAGCAAAACTGAACTCTAATGGGTTTTTAACTTCCTCTTTTCAATGTGTGTCCAGAGTGAATCACCAGTTTCACTGACCAAATTCTTTTTTTGGAGCGGGTTAAGTTAACAGCCCCAGCCTGCTAGTTCTGTGTTCCTGCAGGTTGTCTCTCCAGATCTTCTGCTTGCCAATTCTTTTCCACACCATCAGATAACGTGCATCAATTTTATTAAATACTGTAAATTTAAGCAAATCTAACGTGTTTGGGTCAGACTTCATGGATGCTTTTTCCCCCGTAGCAGTCTATTGCAATAAAAAAGGCATGTTCCTACGTTCTCCGTTCTGTTAGTCCGTCCTCTGGGAAAAAATCTGCAGCATGTGTGTTTGAAGCCTTTGCATGGAAATGTTAGAGGGGCATTGTTGAATTTATGGGAATAGTCTGTGTTCAAAAAGTCTTATGTTCAGATTGCATTTGGAACTTTTTTAAATGTGTTGTTCTTCCAAGCTCTTTATTAAGAAGCAAAGTTGCGTTTTTAACTAGTGAGTGAAACTGAAACAATTCAGCAATGGATTGACAGCTCCAGCTCCCTTTGATGTAATGCTCATGACATGGATGTTTAGTGAGATGGGTCCACTGACAAGAGACCCTTTTCCTCTATATTTCTGTAATGCGCTGTCCATAAAATGTCACACTCTGCTTAAGCTTCCTTTAGACAGATTTGGCAATGCAATAGTTGTCAGTGTTTGACTTGGTCAGGTTGAAATATCTCCTGCTTGCCCCTAATTGCTTCTTCCTATTTCTGAAATGATTCCTCAGTAGCAGCACAGCTGTGTGAGGCGACATGGCAGGTATCAGGCAGTGAACCTGGCTGGACTAATAGGTCTGTTTACAAGGACACTTCGTTTTAGGGTGCTTGTTTTCCCAGTGGCTCATTCCACAAGAGCTGTGCAACCTCGAACTCCTTCCCACCCTGGCTAAGGGTTGGCCAAGGGGTGGGCTGAGCAGTTGAAGCTGTGTAAGCTGGCACTGCTTCCATGTAGGGGTGGCACCATATGTTTAAAAACAGAAAGGAATGGTGAGGTCACCGCGTTCGCTGCTTGGGAATATACAGCTGGGCCGTACGGTGAGTTCTTCATTGCTGCATGAGGTTTTAAATGAGGCTGTTCCAGTTTCCTTTAACTCAACGCCCAGTTAATCTCTCAATTTCTTTCTGGTTGCTTTTCGTCCCATCGCTCTGTGTATTTCAGTTGTGATGAGTGTTGAACACTGCAATTGAGCTTATAGCTTCTTAAATTTATCATTGCTTTTGCTGTAGAGCATTAGGCGACTGTTATGCTCTTGAAACTAGATTCCTCAGTAAGCTCTGGTATTGGGCTATCAATGTTTGTCATCATCTTGAAAATTTTAGGGTGCCCTACCAAACCGGGCATGATACTCTGCTACTAAACAAAAGTCAACATACCGAATGCAGAACAGTGTGAATTTGTAGTGGTAGCTTGAGGGTATCAGCTTACTGGTATCCTGGTGGTTTGTTGTTTTGTTTTTTTTTTGTTCGTTCTTTTTTAAAAAGAGGTATTAAGTGTCTTTTTAGTTTGCTGATTAAACAAGATGATGCAGTAAGGAGGGAGCCTTTAACTGCTTCCAAATGTTAAATTCTTGAGGTTGGATGAGACCCTACACTTAGTTCGCTTCAAGAATATGCTAAGCTGTCTTTCTGACAAAATAACTTTGTTATAGCTGGACTAGTGCATACTAATTTTGTTTTATGACCTCCCCATTATTATCTTAGTTCATAAGAAAAATATGCCTCAAACCAGACACAAAGCAAAACCAGTTCAGTTGCATATTTTTATGGTTGGCTGTAAGCGATTGCAATTGAAATAGGTTTTGGTTTTAAGCTGTACATATCAGCTACTTTGTCATATAAGTTTGATGCTTAAATTTCATCCCAAATTTTACTTACCCCCATTAAGTTAACACTGTTTTGTGATTATTTGCTAAATGTCTCTGGGAAATCTGGGAAGAAGTAATCTTGCCTTTAACCAGACACCGCTGCAATTTTGTCTGTCCTTTTACTTTCTGTAGCAGGTTTTTATGACAGCTCTCTCAGTTTCTGGTGAAATAACTAAAGAAAAAATCAGGAACATTAAGGAATGTCATTTTGCTTTGTTCTGCAACTTTTGAAAGTTGCAGAAAATAGCTAACTTCCTTTTTTCTTTGCAGCATTGTTCCACTTTTAAAAGAATCCATTGGAATTTTGATGCAGCGAACTCCTCCTTCTCTGGAAAACGCCCTGCCTCAGTGCTATCAGAGGGTGAGCTCGTACACTTTGGCCATTTTGCAAATGATCAAACCACTGACTGAATGAACCTCAAGTGTATATGAGAATATTGTGATTTATTTTTTTTTCCAGTAATGCCTGTGAAAGGTTCCTTAGATTGGACAAATGGAGATAGCAGTTTATTTTTATCTTTCGGAAATCCTAAACTGCGTATAGCTTCGACTCTGTATTTTAAAACTTGATAAGTTGTTTCAGAAAAAATGGACCCTGAAGCTTTTCCTCTCAGTCATTTGTTCTGATAGTGAATGATGGTTTTTTGTTTAGTTCAGAGTAGTTTGTCTCCCTCAAAATCTAGTTCCTTCTTTAGGAAAGTGATGCACAGTAACATTGAACGTGTGTGTGTATGCAGGTTACTTTGGATTTGACTTTTCCTGGTGTATTCCTGTCTAACTTACCTTTTACCGTGTCATGATCTGAACATGTACAACACCTTTACAAAGTTAATACAATACATCATTTGAAGGATTTTAGAATTGGGCATATTAATACATTTCCATTAATAGTCAGAATCTCTATAATTTTTAATGGGAGAATTCCCATATGTACAAAAATCACAGTTTAAATTTGAGGGCATTCAACTAAATGATTTTTTTCTTGGACACCACCGTTTTCAGAAATGGTTTCAAGAAAATATATGCAGAATGTAAATTAGCAAGATACAAAATTGGCCCATACATAGTACCTGTCCTCAATGCTTTATAATCACAGCGACAGTAATAACGAATTTAAGTGAATTAGCACAAATTGGATGATGAACTAGATGTAAAAAGTCATATTGCCTTCATTTTTTTTTTTCTGTTACAAAATTCAGAAAAAAAGGTTGCTTTTATTTTTAGGTGCAGCAGTTGCAAGGAGTTTACAGTTTACATGATCCACACTTCTGGACCCTCTGTACTGATGTTTACATAGGGACTTTGAAATTACTGGTAGCTCCTGATGCTGATGGAAGGTGGATTCTAAGCCAGACTCACAATATTTTTACTCAGGTATGTCTCTAGTAAGTGAAAATTGCACGTCCAGCTAGAAACTACCTGTCACGTGATGTGACATTGTAATTCATATTAAGAACAATTAAATGTTTCTGGTTTTGGTATCAATACAACTGTTGAAAAGCTGCTCTGCTCTAGCTGTGTGGAATGATTTCAAAATATTGCCTAGCATAAGTAGAATTGCTGTACCATTAATTTGCATTAATTGCATTAATTTTTTAATGTCACTTAATGGAAATAGCAGTTGTTTTGTGAGGTGATCAAGTTAATGCAGAACATTCTAGTATGTGTATTTGAAACTAATTTTACATCTCAAGTCTCTAAAGGATTGCGTTTTCCAAGTGAGTCGTTCACTCTTACACTGTTTGCAGCTTTGCAGTTTCAGAGCTGTGTGTCTGGCAGGGGAATTGGGAGAACAAGGTCTGTTGTTCTTACCTGGCATATGGAGATGAGTGGAGGAACAGTTCGAGAAAGTAGATTTTTCTCCTTGGTAATACTGACCCTTATCAATCTTGATATAATCGTCCAGATGAGTGGCAAAACCAGCTGTCTGAAAGGAAGTTGAGGATGGTTGAAGACAGTCTGATCTTTCCCAGTGTTCAGGCTGGTGTTTCAAGATCACCTTGCATAACCAGCGGCCATCACAATGCTGGCCTGACCCTGAGGTTAAATAAATGACTAATGATTTCTTTACGTTGTTTTATATTGAATGCTGATAAACTAAGCAGATCCACCTAAGCCTAGTTTAATAGGATTTTTGAGGATATGAATACTTCAGTGCAATTTGCATACCTCTACCAAAAGTTATTTTAGTGTGCCAGTTCGTTGTAGCCCTTGTTTCTTGCTAGAATCTCAGTGTAGAGCTGGTTCAAACCACAAATCCCATGCTGTGCTCTTACTCTTCACTCCATTTTAACCTGATAGCTCTTCAAGCAGCTTACTTTTCAGGCAGTTACATTTGTACAAGAGAAAATTTGGGCAGTATCAAATGTGACAGGTATTTAGGATGAATCAGAAAAGGAAAGCGGGCAATACGGGTGTTAATATGCCTACGTATGTCCATTTCTTGACTGTATGAACAACCATGTGTTTCATATAGTACTCCCTAAAAGTCTGTAGGTTTCAAAATGCCAGGTATCTCAGTAAATGATGTGCTTGAATGTATTACAGAATGCATTATAGAAAATGAAGATACTGAGGTTTTTTTGTAGGACAGCTTACTGGTGCAAACTCTTGTTTGGGACCATTGTTCAAATTGTCTTGGTGTTAGAGTTTTGTGGTTTTTAATCTCTCCTTCTCTTTTCCACAGGCAGGAGTAAGACAGCTTTATGTACAGATTGATGTTGCAGCCATGTAGTGAGTTTCTGAAACTGCTGTTGGACCAAAGTTTTCTGTACTGTAATGGTATAAAACAACATGCTTATCAAGACAGAGCCTGCCTCCACAACTGGTCTGGAATTGACTGAATAGATTTCTGTCTTTGGGCTATGGATGGAGTTGATTTCTAAGGAGTAAATACAGAATGAATGTTATGGACTTTGGGTCTTGTCTTTTTGTGGCCCCTAAACTTGTAAGTTTTTGACGGTTTTTTACTTACTACATTTGTTCCAATATGAAACTAAAATGGTGGTACTGGAAACCCTGCAATGTCTTCAGAAAAGCTGCTGAAACCACTGCTCATTCCCATAAAACCAGTGTTATCAACAATTGGAAACTTGTTTTGTATGTAATGTCACAATAGCTGACATGCTTCAATATAATTGTATGTTTGTACAATTGTTTGTACTTTGCAAACTTAATGAACCAAACCATATTGGGTTTTCAAAGTGCCTTTTATATCAGGAGAGGTATTTGCCAGCATAAATATGAAGCATCAAAGGGTTTTATTACTTTTACAAATATATCTTGTATGCAGTCTGATTATTTACTAGTGATGTGTGTGGCGCTTTAGTGTACTTGCATAACTGTAGATGTTAGACTTCCCTTATTCTTGCATCTTAACAAACAGGAAAAAATTCTAAAGGTAAAAGACAAAGCCCTTGTGAAGAGACTTTCCTACCAAACAAGCTGGATATTTAGTTGCACATACATTGTGGAAATTAGTCAAGATTTAGATTAAATTCCAAGTCTTAGTCTCCTCATACTGTTGAGAGTAATGAGATATTACACAATGCTACCCATGTCCATAGTCACTAAAACAACAGGCAGCTGAGGGAAAAGATGATGGTGATGGAAGCCATGCAGGAAGCTTTTTATTTTCCAAATTACGGGGCAAAAAAATAAATGCCTAAGTTTATGAAAGTCTAAATTTCCTTAATATTAATAGCTTGTAGTAATTTTTATTAAAGTGAATGGTGAGATAACTTTTGCCTTTCCAAATACTAAAAATGTGCTCCTGGTTGTTACACCTGAAATGGAAATAAAGACCACTGTTCATGCTATTTAGGATTATGCTTTTCCAGATTGACAAGTCAGATGTTTTTAACTATCTCACTGTAGTCTTCTATGTTTTCCATTTGGGAAAAAAAAATTCTCAATGCAGTAAACTGTCATTTCCAGAAATGTCAGTGGTCACATTTTATAGCATTTATAATCATTTTATGCTCTCAGATCTGAGTGTTGCTTTCAATGACAATCTGCTATTCTTGATATTACAGATGGTAATTCCACTATGCTGTAGTAGTTAACTTAGTAATGGAAGATTTTATAAGAGGACATTTTACATACAAAATGTTGTGGAGTAAGAAGGAAGACAGATATTTGTCTGGTAAATCATAGCCACTACTGACTGGTATGGATTTTACGTACTTTTTCTGGCATCTGATAGGGAGTAATACTGAAACCAAGGCCCTCTGAAGCTGACAGTACTTGCTTTGAAGCAAGTGCAAGGCACTGGGGAAAGTAATGAAGGTTCATTTGCATCAGTGGTTTGCTTTGCCGCTGATGTTTCTGAATTCACAGTAGAGATGAAGTTTCTTGCACTCATTCTGTTGCTCTTAAAGAGATCAAAATTCAGGTACTATTTATGCGATAACAGTGTTACTTGCCAAATTGGTGGCTGGTACCTGAATTCTCCTGCTGAAATACAGAAACATTAACATGTAGGAAGCTTGGGGTTGTACTTCTGTACTTGCAACTGAATGTCGGGTGTAAAGAAAAAGAGCACTACAAAGCCATATGCTACTACTTAGTCCTTCCCAGTCTCCAGATCCTCCTTTATCCATACTGCTAGTTTCCAATCCTATTCAGTTCTGGGGATGCAGGTGCAGTCGCCCATTCAGCCAGCTGCACCGTTCCACATCCATCTGCTCTGGCCTCCTGCCTGGCACCTCAGCCAGGCTTGTTCCCCGCTCACCTTGGAGATGCTCTGCTAAGTGTGGAGGTCCTGGGAGGACGGCAGCTGAAAGGTATATGTGGTGGGGTAGTGTGCAATAATCTGTTGAGCAAATTTGAGTATTTTGGTTTAATATATTACTTGCCTATATGGCCACAAAACAGGTAATTAAAAGATGGTTGTGATCATAGGTCTGAGAGACCTCATTTTTTGCGGTGTTGCCTATAGACTGCTGCTGTTTGGTTGACGGCATAATTTCTTGATGTTGTAGTTAGTTACTGTCTAGAGGGTATCAACTAAAATCATTTTAAAGGCAAGCACCATCCAAATTCATAATAATTGCCATGATCCACGATCAGAATTTGGTTTAAAACATTTTTATAGAGCATATTTTTGGGACTGAGTATTTCTGAAATACTGTACTGCTGCCCAAGTTGTTGGGTTTGGCCACTATTTTAGTTGTCTTAATGAAAAGACGACTGCTACAACTCGTTTCCAACTGAGAATCTGCCCAAGTGGCACTTGGGTGGGTTTTTCTAAGATGTATGGCTACAAAATTTTTCAATATAGGAAACTGAGTGCAAAAGCCTGCAAAAAATGGTTAAGAATTACACAATATTGATTTTAGTCATTTTTGACACTTTTTGCTTATGAGGACTTACCTTACCATTGGAAGCATATGCACAAGTCTGAGACTTCTAATCAAAATAGCACCTTCTTCATTATTAAGGATGACTTGATGTTTCTGTAGTTTCTCATCATTAGTAGGAGTTGGTGACACTATTTTTACATAGAAATTGAAACTACTGCTACTAATAGAATAGACCTTTGTCATTAAACATTTTTTTTTATTTTTTTTTTTAAATGTAGTGAAACTTGGTTTAAAGGTAGAGGAAGGAAAGGTTATCTCTAACTGTTGGTCAGTGAACCTGTTTTGGGAATATAAACGTGATAGAAGGTGAGAGAAGCTGCTCCTGAACTGCAATTTTCCATCCTTTAAATACTTGATGGCAATCAAATTGTGGAGTTTGTGGTTTTTGTCCCATTCCAAGTCCAAACTTCAGTTGCTAAAACCTTGATGCTTCTGTAAGATTCAAACCTTAATCAATACTCATGTAACAGATCTCACCAATCTTTTAAATGTCAGATCAGAACAGCTTTAGTTACTAGTTAGCCCTGTCCTGCTTTCCCCAGCAGCCACAGCCTGCCACTTGACTATCCCATACCTTTTGCATGCATTTACGAAAGTAAGTAAAGGGGATTCTTTTTTTTATGGAAGCTCATTTCTCTGATCCCGTATCCTCATTCAGTAGTTAATTCATCCTTTACACTTCTACCAAAATTCCTATCCCTGACTTCTTGGGATTCTCTTTTGGATTTCTCCCCCATTCAGGCTTTGTTGTAGTGACCATCTATGTTGGGACTTCGTTGGCCAGAGACTTCCATAATGTGAAAAGGTACCAATTCTGGTACTCTTGTCTCAGGCATGTGAAGGCTACGTGCTTCAATACGTGCAGATAGTGGCTAATCTACTTGTCTGTTTCAGTGAGCCACAAAAGGTTCCTGCCTATGTGGTAATTTGGCAGAAATCATGTGTAAAAGGAGTTGTGTATTTCACTCCTCTTGTGCATTAAAGTTGTTCATGTGTATGCTAGGATCTTGTACAACAGTTAAATGAATCGCTTCAGTATTTTGGCTGAAGTGTGAAATAATGTGAATGAAGAAATTGCCAAAATCATTCCTGGTAGTATAAAACATACTGCTTGCATACAGCATATTGCTTGCCTTTAACTTTCAATTATAATAATTATTCTTAGCAGTGAGCTTAAATTGAACCATACAATATCAAAAACAAATAAATTAAGAAATCTTTATAATAATGCAAGGCAGCTCACTGAGATTCTGAAGACTGTATATGATTTTGTTCTGGAATGCTAATGTAGTAGCTTAGCCATGACTTGTCCCAAGTGCAATATTAGAAATTTTTAATGTAATCTTTTCTACTTGAATACCGTCTATATAAAATGTTAAACGTCCTATATTGCTGAGAAGATATGGGATCAAATTTCTTTCCAATAAATCTTCAGTTTAAAAAAAAATTGCCTACAGGTCTGCTTTGTTGTCTTTTCCCAGTATGTATGACTAGCTGAAATAGTAACCACCCATAGTTGATGCTAAAGAGGATTCTTGCGGTCTGTTTTCTGAGAACTGACATGAACTCGGCTGTGATTGTTGCAGTTTGAATCCAGCACTTCAGTGCCAGCATTTATGTATGGAGAAATCCAGATCTATTTCAATTTGCAGCATTCCAAAATAAATTCTGTGCAGCCTCTCCCTGTTTCACCAGCTGTCCTGAAGGTGAGTTCTTGTTTTCTTCGTTTAGACAGAAAGAACATTCTCATCTGTATTCATTCCTCCATGTGTAAAGATGAATACAGACCACATAGGGTTAAGCTTGCTATCATTTCTATTGATGAGAAAACTGCTGAGTTTCTAGATATTTAGGTTTTGCTTTTCAACTATCTAAAATGCATTTGCATGCACTGTTGTAATAGACTTGATTAATTGTTTTTACAGAGAAGTGATGCCACGTAGACATCTGGTATAGCTCTTCAGTTTTGTACTTGCACCCCTTGTCCCTGTGATCAACCTAAGATGGATGGAGATGTTGATGAACTGAACTAGACAAAGTAAAGCATTCTTAAGGTTTTAGAGGCTTCTGAAGATGTCTTGACTTGATAAAAACTGATACTAGCAGGTGTATCTTGCAGTTTGTAGTCTGAAGCTAAAGCAGGTCCACGTTCGTACAGTGTTATCTTCTGTAGCTAAGTACAATCTAAATGCATTTAATCTAAGCTTTACATATTGAGAGAAATAACCATACGCTGTCAGGAAAGTAGAGATCAAATAAAAAAATGCTATTTTTATTTAAGCGTTCCTTTGAAATGCATCGTTTTCAAACGTGGAACTATCTACAGAAAAAAGCTTAAGCATTTCTAATTCCAGAGGGTGCATAGTGCCTGTAACAATCATGGAATGTAGTGGACCGCCTAATTCTACTGTGGACATCTGATGTAGCGTGCCTGAAGCAATCTTCTGATCTTCAGCACCCACACGTGCAAGTCCAACACAAATTGTGTTTTCAGTAATTTCTGCAAGAAAGAATATGTAAGAAATGATTCTCAAAACTTTTTCAGAGACCAAGTTCAAACTGTCTCATAAAAAGCTTAATTTACTGAGTGATAGCCAGATTATAGAGGAAAAAGCACTTGGAATGCTCAAGTCTTGTCCCTGCTCTTACGCCTCCATTTAATCATTGGAGTAGCCTAAAATTAAGCCTGTTTTTCAAAGAAAATACAAAGCTGTACCCTAGAGCTGCTCATAAGCAAAAGCGGGAAGGCAGTAGCAGTAAATACAATTAATTCAGGAATTTTATTAACTTAGAGGAAACTGCTGCGTCTGATTAATTCTACATAATGGATGAATGAAAGGATTGTTTCCTTTTAATCTTAATGTTTCAGAAATAAACTTTTAAAAGTAGAGACAAAAAAATAGGAATTCATCTGACACAAGGGAGTTATCTTCATAGCTGCTATGATTTCAGCTCTGGTCTTGATAAACATCTTCCATAAACTCTTGACTAGTGTTAAGAACTCAAAGTCAAAACCACAGTCCTGCATCTTTGGGGTAACTAGATTCATACTGGTATTCATGTACAGCGTAGTGTGACCAATTTAAATAGAACATAGCTGAATTTTTTGAGTCTTGACTGATCTAAAATGCCTGGAATCAGCCTCCTGCAACTAGAATTGATCAAAGAGCTCACAGTTAAAGATATCCAGAAACAGTGCAGTGCTACCAACCTGAGGCTTTGACTAAATCTCCAGGAGCCACTGGTGCATGTTCATCTGTGCTCAGTGAACTACACTGTGTCTAAGCTCTGCCAAATTCATCTAATGATTAGGATTAAGAGCCCAATTCCACTACAGATGATGAGAATGCTAAGGCAATGAGGAAGGAAGTAGATTCAGGGACTCATCACTAAGTGTGAACTGAGAAGAGAAGTAGCAGATAAAAACACTGCAGTAACAGTACCTGGTTCTTCTCCTTGGAGTCTCCTGTTTTGAATAATGGTGAGAAGTTGTTCTGCAGCTTGGTTCACACTCATGTAGCGCGGTGGCTCATAAACCTTCCTTCCTCTGCCAGGACAGAAAAGTAAATTAATATAACATATAAACAATTCCATTATGGTTTACAGCATTCTTACAGTTTATTTCAAATGAAATCTGTGAACTAGCAAATTGAACTTAAACAGGCCAGGCTGTCAGCCTGGCCCTTCTAGACAAGAATGGAAATTTTAAGGAAGACAGAGCAGAAGTCTCTCTTGTGCTCTCACCACACCTGTGAAACTGCAGGTCCTCCAGCTGGCAGATTGTTTGAATCCTAAAAGCAAATTCAGCTGTTGGAAGCAATATGCAGGTTTTGCAATTGCTCCTGAAAGATGCATTAGGCTTAAACTCAAGGGCAAACTACTGTTTTCCTGTCAAATGCCCTGTAGACAGATTATTACAGACTAGCAATATATTCTTAAATGAAATGCTTCTTTCTTTGCCAACTGTGGGTTCAATCAAACAGATTTTATTTTGAAATTCCAAAATAAACAAACCTCAATGATACTGTGAGATTTCACAAATGTTAATTTAGACCAGAGTTACAGCATGTGCATAAAGTAACTATTTATATTCCCCATTGTCAAAACATACAGATTGCACAGAGATGATGAAGGTTTGATGAGTGTTTTTTGGATATAGTTAAATGCACATAAAAGCATTTTCTGTATTTTGCTTGTTTAACTGTTAAAGAACAGTGGTACATATTCAGTACTTCACACTGCTTCCAGACAACGTAAGGAAGAATGAATTCAGAACACTGTTTATGCTATTAACCTATTTCAGGATGGAACAGAACAGCAGTTTAAAAAAAAAAAAAAAAAAAAAAAAACACCTGACCCGTCAAGGAGAAAGCTCACCACATTCTGACCTAATGCTTCTCAGAGGAACTAAGATTATGCCCTGCTGCAGATTCATTCAGTTACTGTAAGTAAAGCCAGGTCCTGTTGTAATGAACAGAAAAAAACATCTACTCCTTATAAGAAACAAAAGACCATGGCCACTGAGAAGCACAACAGAAGACAGGCAAGTTCAGTACTAAACTTTACCTAAAGAAACCTTTATTCTTATACAAAAAATACTTGGTAAATACACCATATGTTTCTATATATTTTCAAAATTATGACTCACTTAATTAGATTCTCCACAGACTGCTCCTTCACCTTAATATCTGTAGAAAAAAAAAAACCAGTAACATACAGTACAGATTCCCTACAAACTTCCCAGTTAGCTTTCTGTGTAGGTAAAGCTTAGTTCAATTAGAAAATTCTGTAAACTTTATAGCAACAGTTTAGCTTTTACAGGAAAATGGAATACGGCTTACATTGTTTTATATGTTAACTATAAAGAAAGCAATGTGATTTCATGCGTGTGATTTTACCTAAAGATAGTGCAAGTTTCACAAATTTCAAAGTAGCTGAGATGAATAAAAACTACTAAATTACTAAGTATAAAAATGGCAGGCCTATTTGCAAAATAAACTAAATTTAACTAAATGCTAGCATGTTTAAGCACACCAAGGTATTTGGACTAAATTCTTGGGAATTAATTCTTAAATTATGAATACATTGTGATGACAGAAGGTAAACCCGTACAGCTGATGGGCAGTGATTACATCACTCCCATGCAGGAACCTACTTTCGTTAGCACTTCCGTCCTGTCCCAATCAAAATTTAGACAATCTTCTCTTATGGGAAAAAGGGGGGAGGGGACAGGCAGGGAAGGAGGGCAGGTAAGACTGAACATCTGCAATTTTGTGAAACTCCAGTTGCCCACAATCTCTCCAAGAGACCATCAAATGTTACCTGTATTCAAATCCCTGAAAAATATCAGTGAAAACTGGATACATTTTAAAAGTATTGCTTAAGTTCATGATCAGCCTTTAAACCAAGGTAACTGAAGAGTGTGGTTTAAAATGCAAATCTCCAAGATTATTAGTGCATAGTTTACCAAATTGCTTTTCTGTCAATGAAGTTGCTTTGAAATCAGAAGTGTATCAGCACTGATCTTTTTATATCATTATTTGCTTACCTGGTAATCTAATCTAGCTGGATAAGCAATCAATACACAGACCAGAACAACCAAATTGTATTAAGGGACTGATTAGCTTAGGAATTAGCAGTTTTCAGCTGTGAGCTACAATGAGAGGTGGGTACTATGATTGTCCCTGAAGCATGAGATTCGATTTTACTATTTCCAAATTTTTTCTCTCTTACTACTGCATAAAGAAATGAAACACAAAAAGGAAGTACATAGAATTAATTATATACAAAAATCTAAAGAATACTTAGTTTTAATGTATTACAGTTGGAATAATCCTTGTTTCAAACACTTTGGAAGTCATCCTTCTTTAAAACAATTAACAGAATTCTGGTATATAGCCAACTTTGAAAACAAACAACTTTCAAGGCATTGGAAAGTTTGATGTGCAGTGATGCTTACACATTTAAATTGTTTCCTGCTCAGGATTCCTCCAGTTACCTCAGAATTTGTTTTTACGTAAAATATTAATGTACTTAGTACTGAGAGTTCCCACCTGTGTCTGAAAGATGATACAGAAAAGTATGTATATATACAAATACATAAGCTCCATATTTTTTACACACTGGCAATTCCATGATCTTTAAGGCTTTGCCTAGACTAATAAAGTTACTCGGAAAATGGCCTTCAGCCTAGGATTGTTGGGTGGGATAAAGATCAGACAGCACCATGGGGGAGCCTGAGGATAGCACTCAGCTAGGAGCTGTACTGTATCAGACCCAGGGTCAGCAAGAATTTTTACAATACTGAAGCTTCTCACATGACAATCACCTTTGCCAAAACACCACCAGACGAGGTAATTAGGGAATGGAGTATCACCCCACCTCCCTGAAAGTCAAATGTGTTGAGCTCTAACTTAATTAAGTCAATAAAAGACAGCTGCTAGCCACTGCAATCTGACCTGGATCCTGAGCTAGATCTAGCTTAACATCACATTGATCTTTATAGCAACCAGAGGCCTCCTGCTCCTGTGACTTCTAAAAAGGTATAATTTCTTACAGATTTTCTAAAGAGGAATTAAGAAATTCATGGGCGGCGTAGCATGAACAGTGGCTGAACTGATTCTAAGTACACATACACTGGAGTTCCAATTTTGGTATATTTTTAAAGATCTCTGTTATCTAACCTCTGTTTAATCCCAGACTTCATCTCATGCCTTTCACTATTGTATCTGGCCCCTGGCAATGATGATAGCTAAGGCACCAGGACAGCTGCTGCTTACCAAGCAAGCACAGTGTGTGCACTCCATTCTGCCTGTTCTTCTTGATCTTGTCAAAAAAGCTTTCTGGCTTCCATGTATCTGTCCAGAAAACTATAGAAACCGTCTCTCCAAAATTGTACAACTGTAAAAACAAAAAACATCCAATGACACACATCCACAGTCAATTCCAAAAATGCTATTAGTAGTACAGCACACAAGAAGAACTATAAAAACAACAAATTGGCAACACTGTGAAGTCCTGAGCATAGTGAAGAAGTTTAATAGTTTTCGGAGTACTCCTATGAGACACTTGTTTGGTCTCCCATACATAAAACAAAACATTGCATTAAATAAACAAAATCTCTCACTCTATCTCTTGATTAGTTCTACTGCATTCCTTTTCACTCCCTCCTTTCTAAGAAATTCTGTAATTAGTGAACTGTTTTTTCTTCTTTGTAACATAGGCGTGTTGCTCTTTTACTCTCCAAGCAGTAAAGCGTGTTAAAGACTGATTAATAAGCTACCTGTAACATTTTTACCTATCTTGGCATTTCCCTTTCCAATGTACAATAACTTTCAATCTACCTTCTATTCTTTGTTACTTAATTCTGAAGGCAACTTTGTCTTAAAGGCAAAAGTTTTAAGATTAGCACCAAAACTCTTATTTATTATTTCTTATTTTGGTTAAGGTTGGCAACTTCTGGTAAAGCTGTAATACTTACAATGTTTTCCTAAGCTTTGATTCTACTGACTTGGTAGGATTTATATTAAAACAGCACTTTCCTGCAGACAGAAGCTGTGCCATGCAAAAGCAGTTAAGAGTCTAAAGAGATAGTTGAGATGAAGATCTGAAGACAGAGACAGATTGCACCTAAAGCAGAGAGGTGCAAAACTGTTTATGTGCACGTAGGGTGAGAACACGGCCAGCAGATTCTGTGTAAACGTGCTCACTGCCTTTACTCGTCCCTAACCTTGGTGAAGGCATTTGAAGCAATGCCCTTGCCAGTCATTTCCAGTGATGCAAAACTGAAAATTAGATGTAACCTAAAGCAGAATTTGGCTTGAAAGTTTTTGTAACCAACTTGAAAACGGGCAAAAGCATGCGTCAATTTTGGTCAATTCAGCTCTGGAATGGGGCCAACCAAGATGGATTTTGCAGCTTGCCAATGTTCTGTCTGCTCAAGCCTACCAGAGAAACCATCAGCATACAGACTGTCCTCCCCACTTTCTGTTTAAACCCAGAAGGCACAGCAGCTTTTTCCAGCCCACTACGGGAGGCACCATGTACACTGTTAGCAGAAAAGAGGACCCTACATGTAAGCAGCTCTGGCAGCTTTGTGCCATCTGGGGATTCCCCTATACATACTTAATCTATTGTGGCATTAGGTTGTGGTTTTAACTCCCTTACTCTATCTAGCAAAGCAGAATTTGAATCAAAGCAGAAAGTTGTTTGCTTCCAAGAAACTAAGAGCTCAAATTTTAACTATTCATGCTGGTATGTACAGCCTTTATTCAAAGATTCCTGGAAGATTACTAAAAACATTTACATTTCCTCTTTTAAATATTTCATTCTAGCACAGGAACGAGAACACACAGTGCATATTTCACAACCTAAAGGTTCTTCCAGTAAACTAAATATAGGTTGAACTAAATGTATTGTTCCTGATGTACCTTTTGAACTATTTCAAGGTTGTATTCTATAGGAAGAAAATAAGGGAGAAAAAAAAAAAAACAAGCTATGTTTTGTCTATGTGGCTAAAGCTCTCTCTATTCTGTACCAAATGTGAAGCAAAACTATTGGAAAAAGGAGTTTCTCCTCTTCGCTGTTAGAGGACCTGGGAAGCTAGAAAAGCTAAACTTAAAGTTTTAAAAACGTAAAAAGCTTAAAACTAAAACTTAAAGGCTGAAAGCAAACCTTAAATCTCACTGGGGAGGTGGCAGTACACCTTCAGCCATCAACAACTGCTGAAATGTGCAGTACCAGCCTAGCAAGCCAGCTTGCTGCCTGCCATCTGAAAGCCCCTGCAGTCATTTTCCAGAAAGCAGCAGCACAGAAAGTAGCCTCAATTAATCCCTTTGGCATTTTGATGGCCTGAAGGAGAGAATCTTCCACCTCTGCCTTTCTGCAAAAAACAAGGATGTGCAGAAATGGATAAATGACAAGTGTCTTATTGGGAATCAGATCTTTCAAACTACTCTGCCAGATATTAAAAACAAGTTGGATACAAACTTCTATGCCCTAGAACATTTGTTCCGATTGTTATTTTTCTTAGATATTCTTTTCCACCGATCATTACAAGGACTCTCCATCATCTTTATCGACAAAAAGCAAATTATCCTTTCTGTATAAGCATTACCACTGTCAGATTCACTGAATGTCCTCGTTCAACGCATTTTGCATTAAAACCGAAGTCTGTCAAAGAAATATTGGAACACTTTTGTTCAAAATGGCTCATCTGTTCAGTAGAAACAACTTCAGAATATCTTCACGTATTCGTAGTTTCAAAAATCTGTGCCTCTCAGCACCTGGACAGCACTGAAGTAGCTCCTACAGACACGGGATGGAATGGGGCGTATTTCATTAACCTCATAGAAGTGACTTTGCAACTTATACCCTTGTATGAAATAAGCTTTTAGATAATAGATTTTCTAGCACTAATTCTATTCATATTTCTTAACTTTAAAGAGGAGAAAATACTACTTTGGAAACTTTCTGGTATACAATCTATGAATGCTGTGGAATTGAGGCAACAAATGGATGCTTCTGTTGTGTTTGACCACTTGTAACCAATCACCATACAAGCAGTTATATAGACACACAAATTTCTTTCTCATTTACCAATTGATTTCTGCAGACATGTAAAACTTAGGCAGACGGAGGTACTGTTCTTCCATTAGAGCAAGCCTGCATGACTTTAAAGAAGCAACACGCAATTGTATCAGAACAAACTTTCAACTTTCTACCCATGTACCTGTCAGAGTCAGTCAGTTCCCAATACAGCTTCTTGTGCTGCGTGCTAATTCTTACCTCTGGAAATCTAGCACAAAGTCTTGGACTTCAAAGAAAAGCCTTGCTGCAGAGAGAGCATTAATAGCCAAAATGCCGCTGTTAGCCTAAGGACTCAGCAGTCACAGATCTCAGCCGGGGACGCAGCAGGTGACTGGGCACCAGAGCCAGAACCCACTGGCAGTAAAAATGGACCCTTTCCACAAACCATGGAAGATTCAGAATCGGGGCCCAAACTTCTAGGTTGCAGGTTTGTCACTTGCAAACAAGTGTGGCACACATTTGTCAGCCCACGTGCATTATCACACAGCCAAGGATTGTTATCACGCTCTGAGATTGTTCAGAAGTTCAACATGACAACAAACAACAGCCCTGTGTTGTATTTTCTGTGAAACACTCGTGTTGCGTGGTTGCTGGCACAGCTTTAAAGATGGGCAACAGCAAATGAAGTTTCACAGCAGTCTTCTGCGTGCTGCACTCGACATCAAACAGCTGGGGTTTCGGAGTGGGCAGCATTTGTTCTGTACGTGCTGAAACATTTCCAGCAGCACATTTGCACAAACCATCAGATTTGTTACAGTGCCCACATTCTGCTCAAGCACACAAGTGCCAGAATTTCTCAGGGGTTCAGTGAACTGGCTGGACAGGCACTTGGTGCTCTGGGCTTGGAAACTGATGTGTTTTTACCTTCTCCCTAACGCTCAAAATCTTCACAGAAGAATTTCAAAAGCTCATTTTGAAAGACCTGTCTTTGGAAACAGCCCTCCCCCTGCTCAAGCAGTAATTGGCTTAAGCAAAGCTTTGTGTGCTTAACTTTTGCAGGCTGTCTGCTGAGTTTTCTGCCTCTCACTGAACACTGAAGAAAGCTGTTCAATTCCAATTTGCATCAGCTCAGAATAAGCTAGAACTTTCTCTTTTGCTTACACACACAATACGAAAGAACATCAGACAACTTTTGGTACTGAACTGCCCGTCTGCTTTCCATCAGTATTTCTAACCCTTCTATTAACAATATTTCTTCCTTTGTTTGTTTGTATAAGCAGAATTGATTGCAAACTGTGATTTGTTTCACAGAATAAACTGGAAGAAAAAGTGCTGCACCATGATCTTGGCTTGGACAGTCTGCCTGCAACTAGAATTTCAATGAAACTAATGAGCAACTTCAGTAATGACCAATCTGAGAGACATCAGCAACTTGAAGCTGTCCAGATCGACAGACCTCACTAAAAATACTGGTGTCAATAACCACCACAAAAATACGGAGCATGAAAAGAAGAAACAAGCTGAGACTAAATAGGGAAATTAAAAAAGGAAGATTCCCCCATCGCCTCTAAAAGCAAGCAGGAGAGACGATGCAAGATGATATTAAAGGGCAGTAGGACAACAGCTGCAGAGAAACCACGAAGTAAACATTTCAAAATGCAGACATTTATTTTTGTAGAATCTCTCCCAGAATTACTGCTGTATCAGCTGCAATGATAAAGCAATTCTTCACTTAACAGCCTACCTCCTCTCCTAAAACTTCAGAACAGCTTCACAAGTGGAAACATGACAGGGGAGGAAGGTAAAAGGGAGTCTCGTCAGTACATTTTTCAGCATAAATGTAACCCACACGAATCCCACAAACCCCATAGGACTGTGAGGATACTCAGACGTTACGCTGCAGATAGTTTTCACAGGACAGGACTGCTCTGCAAATGAATATACCACACAGCCTGATCACGTCCTGCTGACACGTCCAGAGACTATTCCCCAGTGGGATCTGGAGACTGTATAGCATCTCGCATCATCCCAGGTGGCTTTTTGATAAAACCCATTGAATTTACACTGCAAATCTAAGGCACGTTTTGTTCACCCTTGTCATAAGAGTTTTGATGGGATGCCAGGTAACATTCATCCTCAAAAATGGAACCTAACAAGTCAGACTTTTTCCCTTTATCCTCCCCAGGCAGTTAACAACCCTCCTTACTATCCATACACAGCATATTAAAAGGTTCTTACTGTGCTATGTATCGTATACTGTTGCCAGAGAACAGCCTAGGAAGGACAATCAGCAACAAAGAGGTAGCAGGAATCAGACAAGCTTCATTTTTGTTTGCTATTGGTCCTATGAAACAACCACAGGCCTAGGCCTGGTTGTTTGTGCCATCTTATTTAGTACTGTGGACTTTTAACAACTTTGAATCCGTCCCAGGAGAAGGCTCACGTGAAGAGGAATGTTTTTTACAGTTAACACACACAGAGCTGCAGCTCCTTGTGCTACCCACAGGCTGTCCCAGGAACCTCCAGTCCCCTCAGTACACGGCAGCAAGGGGACTGCAAAGAGAAAGATGTTTGGCTGGTGGAAGCCCACTCCACATGACTGCAGTCTTCAGAAGGCAGCTGAGAGTAACCACATAAAAGCAGATAAAGGGAAGAACATGTTTTTCCTCTTAGCTGTCTCCTAGATCAGTGCCTAAGCAATAGCTGCTCTACAAGAACAAAATTCAGCTATCAAAGGACTTCAAAACTTCAAGCAAACCGAACAGGACAGCATCTTCCCTCCAAGGTAACATCCCTTTATCTTTGGTAAGCTTGTTAGACTCTTCCCAGCGATATCAAACCTTCCCACCCTACTCACTGGTATTACTCATCCGAGACAAAGACAACTAAATGGAGACGAAAGTCTGTTGGGAGTAAATGGGTGTTTCTGGGCTGTATTTTCTGGTGACAACTGGCACAAAGCTGCACAGCAAATACGAGTAATAAGCTCGTGTAACTAACACTGATTTACCATTTAGTTGGTTTGAGAAGCAATGCCAACTTGTAAAAGGCTCAGAGGCAGGTAGTCAGAGACAAGAACTAGTGGTAGAAAACAGTTTATTTTAACTGTCAGTGAATAAAAAAAAAAACATTTGCATAGAGCCCCTCCTATTAGAGCAAGGAGTATTTTTGAAAGGTTAAAGAGGCACAGAGAGGGTGGAGGTGGAACTCTGGTTCCGCTCCCGCAACTACTACGGGTTTTCTATTTGACTATGACCACGGCAAGCTATGACAGTATCCTTCAGCCTCCCCATCTACAAGTAATACTCCTCTACTTGACACAGAAAGGTTACTCACCTATTTAGCGGAGACTCAAAGATAACATAGCAAGCACTGCTTTTGTGTTTAAATGAACAGCTAGCAGCTAAAAGGCAAAACTACTTTGCAGCTGTAATTGTGTTGCAAGGACTAAGTGGACTGCAAACAAAAAAAATAATCATGAAGATGAGTCACTGAAAGAGACAAGGGGACATGCAGATGTTTGTTCCGAAGCTATTCAGGTGGAAAGTGGGTATGGCTCAAAAGAAAGGCAGGTCTTTGCTATGACATGTTTTTAACTAACTATCCCACCAAAATATAAAATAAATGCTTACAAAACTAGCAGCACCACTCTCCCAGCAATGAGTGGCTCTTCCTCTGGAGCAACACCTCTTTATTAAAACGAAGAAATGAATGGAACCAATTGAAAAGATGATAACTGAAAACCTAGAAAATACAATGGTGCTTTCTACAAATGAAAGAGGTGTAACTCCCTCCTTCCACAAAGACCTTAGATTAGAGGTGTAAAAATAAAACTATTGTTTATTGCTAAGGTTAAACTAAGAACACATCACTTAAGGTTCTTGAGGCAGTCCAGATCATTCACTGTATTTTGATAACACGGGCAGGATAATAATCTGCTTTCCAGTCAGGCAGAGATTTGGGGCAGTACAAGGGCTATATGCCATTTCAGCTAACTAGCAGGATTAACTAATTTGTATGTTTGCTGAAGCTAGAACCTGCTCACCATATTCTATTCTAGCTATTTTCAAGCATATCTCTTGGAAAATCCTTTCTTCCTTCTTCTGTCTTTTCTTTTCCTGTACTTTTCTTCTAACTCCTTACCTTAGTCTTTTGTCTCATCCCCATGGCTTGCTTCCAGGTGCAAACCTTAGTGTTTTTGTTTGTTTGTTTGTTTGTTTTTTAATAGTAGCACCGTTTTTTCAAGCCATTTCAAGCTGCATCATCCCTTTACATGCATCCCAGTTCAGAATGATGCATCTTCCTCATGTGCTTGACCATCCATCTGCCCCCTCAAACACACGCCTATCAGGACGGGGTTTGGATGAATTCTATCATCAGAGCTCCATTCTGCCCATTCTAGTCAGTGACCCTCTCAAACTCATCCAGATGTCACACAGATTAGGAAGGAAGGAAAAAGGCATAAATTAGAATTTTGTTCTTGTTTTGTTTTTTGAATGTATCTTGTTTTGTTTTTTGAATGTATCTGTCTCTTTATTCTAGGGCTAAAAGCCTTAGGAGCCAGCACTTACTCTAAAAACTGAGTGTGGGTATAGATAAAGCCATGGAAGTCACGTTAGACTCTTCCCTTTGTTCTCAACTTGCAATGCTGAATCCCCATCAGATAGGGCTGAGGCAGCATCAAGATGACCACTGGGCAGCTGAGCAGCGGTAAATCAGAGGTAAGCCTGTTACCAAAAATACTAAGCGTTAAAAGTTACAGAATGGGGGTGCAGCCGTTGACAAGGACAGCTGACATGCCCCATTAGCTACCACCTAGTAGAAGCCCTCTGAGAATTTCAGCCTTCCCTTGAAGACTTCTGTCCCACCTCTTTGACTCCCCCAGTGCGTAGTCAACTGCGTGACTCCTTCCTCTGGCATTCATTCTCCACTCTAACAGGAGTCGTAGTGACCAATGTACTCGCATGTCAAATTCCAGGCAAGAGAGGTGAACCTTCACAGAACATGCTAAGAGGCGTTCAGAGGCACTTTTCCTTGTGTCTTTCCCCACTTCACCTTCTGTTTCCTATTTGCTCAGTTACTTAAATTACTGAGTCTCACTTACTTATAAGAATAAAATCCTAGCCTAATAACAGCTCCACTACTTGTTAGTTAAATGGGCAAGGCAGGTTGTTGTTATTTTATTTTATTTTTTTAGAAAAAATACATTCACCCTTCACAAGTTGACAAGAAACATATTTATGCTCTTTGTGGAAAAACACCACTAATGCTCTGAACTTACCTAAAATTCGTAGATAACGTTTACATACACGCAGAGATTGCTGCACAATACTTCGGATATACAGAATCACAAAGCTTACTTTAGTTAAGTTACTTCAGTAACTATTGTACAGGAAAACTGCACAACTGCCAGAATGTTGTTGGCTACACAGAAACATCACTGGTGACAAGCGACACGCTCCTTTGTGAACACACTGGGCTGTGTAGCTGCATTTTACCAAGGCCTAATCAGCAGTTACAGCTCACTATGCACATGGCTTTCAGAACAGCGTATAAAGGTGTTTCCTGTTTTTCTCTAGTAAGAAAGAAAGAGGTTTTGTATCACAATCAGATTAAAACAAGAAAAAAAGCCAAGCCTTTTCTGTGGTGAAGCAAAAGAGGAATCCCTGTTATACTTGACAGCAACATTGCAAGTTGAAACACGCTAACTCCAAAAGTAAATTGATGGCAGGAGATCACCATGAACATAAAGCAGTAAAGACTGTTGAAAGAAATTATAAACTTCCACCACAACTCGAATTAAACCACCAGCTGTTTTTTGTATGTTTTTTGTTTTTGTTTTTTGTAAGATACCCCTCACTTGCTGCTTATGCCTTTGAGGTACAATGAAGAGTTAAATGTATAGCTGCTTATAGGCCTGTCCGGTAACACAATATGATCACTATTTCCTAAAATGCCTTTTACAACAACGGGAATGTTGACTTATGAGAAGGCAGTCCCTCCCAAGCCAGAACGGAAAAGGAGACTATTGCCAGAGTGAATAACATCACATTTCCTCTGTGCTCTGTTCCTTTCAGTATGGGATAAGGAAATAGTAAGCTAATCTCCAAAACTCTGTATACGTGAAAAAACATACAACTGTAATATGTTCCCACTTAGTTTTCTTCTTTTTTTTTTTCTCCAATTAACCTAGAAGCTCTATAGTCTTCATTCCTACGCCTAACTGGAGTTACGGAGGAAGCAAAACTTAGTCATCTGTACTTTTGGGGAGTATGAGCCTTGCATCTTCTTTCCTAATGAGCTAAAAAACAAGAGTAGAAGGGTAATGGGTAGCAAAAGCTACCTGTCAACAATTCAACTGCAGAAGCAAACTTTGCACCACTGTGAAGCCAAAAGGGGAAAGAGTGAGCCCCAGCCTTAGCTCTTGTGTTATCTGCCCCAGTAAGCGCAGTCATGCGATAGCTGCCATCTGTCTGCTACGTACGTAGATTTTAGACATCAAGGAACCTATTTCCTTCCTAAAAGATAATGTTGCCAGTCTTATAGCAATAGGCAGGTGTCACTTAGAAAGTGCCCACAGGAAGAATTATAAAGAATGTGATGATCCTATCCTGCATTGCCTTTAATATGGGCATGATCTCAGAATATGTGTCACTGCAGCGTCGCTGAGCTGTCAGATCGGACAGGGTTCTCACATTTCTAAACCATTCAGAGGTGATCGCAGATATAACACCCAGTTTATTGCAATAGGTTTTCTGCTGTTGGGCAGCACAGAAATATGGCTAGTGAAGTTTGCCAGTGTAAATCCGAAGGCATCAGTTTACTGAAACAAAAAACGGGGTTCGTTCTGTTCAGCTAGGAAGGAATGCTTCCTCCTGCAATGATGAAAACTCATTCAAATGCTCAACTGTTCCCTGTAGCACACCTATATTCCTGTGCTTTCTTATAGTCTTGGCAAAGTGGGACCTGTGTTTAAAGTAGGAAGCGAAGGCTGGTCAACCTGGGAGAGAAGGAATGCATCATATACAACATTTTGGAGTTAGTTACGATCCCAGCTGGGCTTGTGCATACATTCCTTTTACTACAAGACCAGCATGCTCCACAATGGGTTTAACAACCTAATTTAAGAATAAACTTATCAGGTGACCATCAGTAATGCACGGAAGCCAACACGAGCAAAGCTTTATCTGTAAAATAACTTAAATACCAAAGCTTTCTGAGGCAGAGGGAAGTTAGAGAACAGAGAAGAACAAAAGTACTACACATGGGCTCATCAAAAGGGACTTCTGGTGGCATGAAGCATGCTGAAAAGGAAGCGTTAACAAATTCTGCCAACAGAACTGTACAATTGCTACAGATCTTCAAGCTTTGGATTGCAACACGCACTGCTTACAGCAATAGAGGAGCTCACTAATTCTATGTTTAGCACTTGCGGAATACCATATATCCAAAAATGTTACCTGTAGACCACAGCATCCTACTGCATTCATGATTGAGGCATTGTGAATGACCCTGTACGGAATCCCCAAGTTTACTGCACGTAGTACTAAATCACTGTGCGTCGTGGCCCTGTGGTAAGAAGGGAAAGGGATTAAAGATTGAAAAGATACAGTGACCAAGTCTTGCTATCGTTACAGTTTGCTTTGAAAGTAAAATTAAACCCTTTACAAATAGGGAAATGCGTAGGTGCCAAAAGGGCAACAACAACTTGACTAATTGCTACAGGAAAGTAAAATCCCCAATAAGGTTTCCACACGCTGCCTTCCCCAGCTGAAAATACCAAAAGCCTCAGTGTGCTACCATTCTTTCTGGCATCATCAGAACTCTAACACTAGCACAATTGTTCCTTTTTAAAGCAGCTTTGGCAACTACGTGAAAAGGAAAGTTCCATTTGTCCTTTGTCTTCTGCAGGTGCCTGCTGGACATCTGTTGAGCTGTGAAATTCAGCTCTGTTTGGCATAGGCTTCAGCAAAATGCCTCACTGCACAAGCAGACCTTCTCTCATCGAGGAAATGCTAGGAAAGCAACTCTCGAACAAGAACTTGGAACAGACTGAGGTAAACTAACTGCGTTCAGTACCTGGAAAAAACACCCTTACACTAAATGTACTTTTATGAACATTTAAGCCAAATGACTCAAACTAACAATGCCTAGGCTTGAGTGCTCAAGTTTATTCTGAAGTAACTCAGAAAAATCAAGTTAAGTTTAGAACTGAGCTAAATTTGGCTCTTAGGTGCATAATGCTCAAAAAAAAAACACTTTACAGTGACTGGAGCAAGAATCACTGGGCTCACAAATAACAAGATTAGGACTAAAGTCTTTCTAAGATGGTAAGTAAACATAGATCCAGCTAATCTTATTTTTGAACTGTGACAATTTTTAAGTGTTTTGCTTGCCCATGTGTTTACGTACCTGCTCAGCACTCCATTTTGCATGTGAAATAGGAAAACGCACCTACCCCTGCCTAAATTTAAACCATGACTTTAGCCATCTCATCCCAAAGATGTACCACATGTTTCTGGCCATTCCAAAGAAAGAATTTGCATATGCTGATTGGAATAATTAAATAGGAAAACTGCTTTCACCCTGGCCTGGTTCGGTTGCTCTAACAGAATTTCCCCCATTATCAGTGAGATAATTTCCACACTTCATGTCTGACCAGCACCAATGGCAGATCAGGTGCTTCAGACAGGAACGCAAATGTGGCAGCAGCTGTTAAGGCTGTGGAATGAGTCATTACCAAAAAAAAAGAAAAAAAAGAATCAATTTCACTGAAGGAAAAATGAATAGAGGAATCTGAATTTAGGAAATCAAATGAGCAAGGGATCAGCTGGCTTTATTCACTGAAATGTGCTCCCGCCAGATTTTTCTCCCAGTAGATCTGTCCGTAATGACTGTGGCTGAGAGCAGAAGTGCCCTCACGAGCCCTCAGCTATACGCACAGAAGCTGGATGGATTCAGCCCTCTGCGCCCAAGGCTATACCGGTGTGTTTGCTGTCACTGATACTGAGTTTAAGACTTTTTGTGGGTACTAATAATACAGATATTAGCACAGGCTAGATGAAGGCGGGCTTTCCAATACAATACTAAAGTTGTCAGACTCCTGCTAGCACGTCCATGGTTTTATCTATGTCTGCAGAGGAAACACTTGCAGTGAGCACCAGTGAGAACTTTAAAATGGACACAATTTGTTTCATCACCTTCACCATTAACCACTTACACCTGAGGGTTCCTAAGACTGCCAAGTGCTCTTCTTGCTGGCAAGCATACTTGAAACTCTAAGATCAGCTGCAGTCACACAGCTTCTGACCAACTCTCATGGGGCTTCTCTTAGGATAGAAACATTCAGTATTCCTTCCAAGAAACCTCTGAAAGCCCTAAATCCTCAGGGCTCTACATAGGCAGAGGAGCAGTTCTAACTGCAATACAAAGAACTAAGAACACAAACATTTAGACAGTAGCAACTCATTCTGAAAAAAGGTTGTTTTCTACGGTGATGGAGTATGTTATAGCTGATCAGAACTGCAATATTTCATTGCTGAAATGACTGATACTTGAGGCAGATGGAGATGCTGCTTACAAGTAGCAATTATAATTAAATAGATGTAGAGGATTTATGTTGTGTACTTACATGTTGTGCACTTACATCAGTCCCTTGATCATAGCATAAGGATACAGGTAATGTGGCTCTACACTCTACATGAATCCCAATTTTAATGTTAATATGCACTAAAAGTATAATTAATATTTCTGAAATACAGCATCATCTGTCCCTAAGAACTAGTTTAATACAATATTCTCTTGCCAATTCCCTTCAACCTGTATTTACATAAATTATCTACTTTTGACAGGTGTGCACTGCTCTTCTTTTTCATAAACTATTTTTTCACTGATAAATAGGGTGCTCGGTGATTTGATTTTTTCTTGTGCCCCATAGCACTGTGAAAACAAATAAATCTTGAATCACCAGCTGGAGACTAAAAGCTCTTCTATGTGGCTTGACATTACAGATTGATGATGCCTGACTGATAAGACAGAAGGGAGATCCTTCTGGTAATAGAAAAAGACTGTACCTTTCAGTAGGAATTAGAAGTGGAAACAAAAGGCTTAATAAACCAAACTGAGAAGACATTTTTAATGACTTAACTGATTTTAAAGACTAGCATATATCAAGGCCTAAGTGCTGTACAATCAAGTCAGTATTCTTTCTAAAACAGCTAAGAATTAAAGCTGCAATTTATAAATGCTAATCACAAGTAAAAGAACGTTTTCTCAAAACATTGCACATTTCTTTACTATGTGATATTCTAGAATCTTTTCTGTTAGCAGATAAAACCTGGAGCAAAATATTTTCTATAAAAGCTAGCATGAAGATTGTGACTGCTGAAGGAAACATCTATATATCCCAAGGGGGATCTATATATCCCAGATATATATTCCTGGGTGAGGAAACTCCAAAGCAAGACAGAAGTGTGGACAACTGCGTGTATATTTTGTATGCAATAAAAATATACAGACATAAGAAGTGCTTCTGGTCTGAAAATCAGCTTTTTCATGAAGAGTTAGAGCTATGGATGATAGCCCCTTCCTTTTGAAAGAAGAAAGTGATCAAGCTTGAGCAATAATTAAAATTTTGCCTCATCTTACCCAAAGGGATCACCAACAACAAGAAAAGCGACATCGCTAACATCGGCGTCTTTTAAAATGCTGTCTGCTTCCTGTTCCACCATTTCTCGGTCAGCCAAAATCAGTTCTTTTCCATAAAACTTTTCCTAGAAGTTGAAATTAATAAGAAACACCAAAATAAGACAAGTGGGAGTCTTTTCATCTCTCTTAGTATGCTTACTTGGAAACACGGACAACGGGCACTGGAAGGAGAACCTGACTACCACCCCCAGCTGTCTGACCCATGTCTTTAGAGAGCCCTGCCTCCCCTCACAAGAATGCATGGGCTTCCCATTAGGCAGCTCATAAGCTGACACAAATTACTTTCAAACATATTATTTCCAATACTGACTTGGCTCCTAAAGTAGCTCACTCACACCCACACACTGCAGCTACCCAGGTGGACTCTAGGCACAGTAATTCAACCAGCCATCCCATGTTAAGGCATCCCCTCTCCCGAGTCAAAGCCGAACTGCTCAGGATATTTATAACACTGACATAAAACCAGACACAAATATGACACTAGCTACACTATAGCCTAGCTTTATAGCTTTTATTTTTCTTTTGTACGTTGCAACTAACCACATCTAAGGAATAACTTCACATTAATCCTTCATTTTCAGTCCTCTGTAAGAAATAATTTACCTCATATATGGGTAAATTTGCGTTTGATTCCATCCTTTGTTTTTCTTCAGCAGCTTGCTAATCATTGGGACTCTGTATGTTTTAAATGCCTTTATTTCCAGAATCAACCTCACATGTGTAAAAAGCTTCATACAATCAGAATATGAAAAGGATCACAGATCATTCAGGTTGGAAAAGAGCTCCAGGATCATCTAGTCCAGCCTTCAACCTAGTACTTAATGCTAGAAACGTGTTGTCTGACTATCCTGAACATGTCTCCGTAAGTTTCACCACTCATTTCACATGCTCTTTACATTATTCGATTTATTATTATTATTTTTAATTTTTATTGCCAGGGCACAGACCAGAAAGGATGCTTTTATTCTGAATAGTACTGAGCAAATTTGGGCAGCGTGGTTTAATGGGTGATACTGGTGACAGGGGGATGGTTGGACATGATGATTTAGGGGGTGCTTTCCAACCTTTATGGTTCTGTTAGGATGTCTGTGGATTTTATGTCCCGTCCCCCACCCCCACCCCGCGCCCCCCGCGCCCACCTACCAGCGCCTCGCGGCCGGCGGGCAGCACCGAGGTGTACGCCTCCAGGTACACCCTGCCGCACCGCCGCACCGCCTCCAGGCCCTTCACCGTGATGTCCTCGGCGTCCCCCAGGCCCAGCCCGATGAGGTACAGCATGGCGGGGGGCTCGGGCACGCCCGGCAGCGCCGCCGGCCGCGGGGAGGGAAAGGGCCGCGAGCCGGGCCCCGCCGCCCCCGTCACCGCCCGCCCGCCCTGCGCGGCCTCCCTGCCGAGGCTCCGAGGCCCACCTGCCTCCCGCCACCGCGCTGCGCGGCGCTGGGCGGCCGCGGAGGCTTCTGGGAGTTGTAGTCCGCGGGCCGCCGGCGCCCGACATGGCGGCGGCGGCGGCCGGGGGGGGCGAGGGGCCCGGCGGCCCCGCGGTGCCGCTGCGCAGCGGCCGCAGCATCCCCGTGCTGGGCCTCGGTGAGTCCTGACGGCGGGGGCGGCACCGGGGCAGAGCCAGCGAGCTGCCAGGCCGGGGCGTTTAGGTTTTCTGTCTGCAGCACCGGAGCTGCTCGGTCACACAAGCGTCAGGCTAAGCCATAAGGCAAAGCGAGCCGGGCGCTTATCGTCTGTGTCCCAGCGCTGCGCACTGGCTGCAGGGCAATTGCTGGGGATTTTCACTGGTGTAAAGCAGGGCAAAATCGGAGCTTAGGATTTTAGAGCACGTTAAGCCCTTTACGTTGACAGGAGTTGGCTTTTCATTTTAATAGGGTTAAGTTTTCATCCAGCAACGCTAAACAAATAGCGAGGGTTAGCAGTGCTCACCCAAAACAATTTGAGCAGACTTAAAAAGTCCTAGCAACTCAGCATCAGCAAGAAAAGGAGTTAGAAGTGTACAAAACGTTGCTGACAGTTTTTACCACGTGTGCTTATATGCATTGCATGTGTTCATAAACACGTGGCCTGCACATACCCAGTGCAGGGACCCGTTAGCTCAGTCCCTCCTGAGCGTACTCCGTGCAGCCGCCCCTACACAGTGAGCAAAGGGGCCTGTGCTGCTTGGAAGGACAGGTTTTCTTCCTTTCATTGAATTCTTTTCACTAACCTGTGACATTTTTGGACAGTTTAATTGACTTAAAGATTTTTTACAAATACAGGAAAAGTTTAAGCGGTCTTTTTAAAGAATGGAGTCAGTCTTACATCCATCGTTTCAGTGTGTGCTGAACTGTATCTCAGGTTATGTACAGGGTCATCATTTTTCTACTGGAGATTGTGACCATTACTTAGGTGATCGGGAGAAGCAGACTGGACAGCAAACAGGCAGGAAGACTCCTTTGTACTCACTATGAAATCACATTCTTGCTGTCCTTTAGTTGTATTAATAAGTGCTGAGTAGTTCGTTATCAGCCTGAACTCAAATGCAATAAAATGGATAACAACATAGAATATAAAGAAAATTAAGTTTGAAAATTTCTGGCCCAATAAATTCTGTCAGTTGTAGCTTTCAAGGAGCTTCCCTTGACATGCAGTGTTGTCACAAAGAGCAGGATTCGGTTCTGTGGTCTCCCTTTTCTGTTCTTGTCTTGATAGAGTAACATTTGACATGTTGCTTATGTATTCTGCAGCTCTTTGAGGACATTATAATGGGTAGGTACTAATCAGGTAATTTTAAGAAATCCATGATAGGCGCTGCAAAAACATTGGAGATTAAAAACAAACAAAAAAACTAAACTCAAGACTCACCACACTTGCATTTGTGGCCAAGCTACAAGTACCAAGATCTGCAGCCTAACACAATGGGATCTTTATGGTAGCTGTTCCCACTTACTATACTTTTACAACTTAATGGCAGAATTTTGTTAGAACCTCACTACAATTAACTAATGTTTGTGGCTCAGAAAAAATCACTAAGCAATAAACCAGAGAAGAACTTTCCTCAATGAGAAGGCATTTTCTGCAGGATTTAAGAGTTGATCGTCTTACCCCTCTAAGCATGCAGGCATAACTTATCTGTGGTAAGTCATCTTTGAGGTAACGAGCATGTCTGTTCCCTCTTGCTAGATAATCTCTGTACAGAGCTCTTAGGAAGATGAATATGGTACGTTAAGGTAGTTGCAACATCCAGTCATGTCAACCGTAATGCGGGCCAGAGAGATGTGCAAGTTACTTCCAAGCTGGTCAAACCCCGTTCGCAGAGCAGCTGAGAGCTGCAGTGGGAAACATTTAACGTGTTGTCGGTCAGAGCACTTTGCTCAGGAGAGAGTGCAACAACTGTCTAGGATGGCATTCTATTAAAAATACAATACCTGCTTTTCCCCTTCAAGCTTCAGATGTTAAAAAGTGTTGTTTTTGTTTTCTTTTTTTAAGAATGGGTTTCTATGGCACAGCTGCTTTGGCTTCTTAATTTGTATAGGAGAAGTGCGGTAAGTTTTTCATGGTTTGATGCAAAAAGGGGAGACAGGAACAAGGAAGTTGAGTGTTCTTTGGTTAGTTTACAGTCTCTAGTGAGAATGATGGATTTGTACACCACAGGTTATACAGTGTGCAAAATTTATGATCAGTCTGACAGGTTTACTTGGAGCAATGTGCCAAAATCCGTACATCCAAAATTCTGTATTTACTGACATGCGTATTCAGGTTCTGTGTTGTATCTGTATTGTGTCCAGAAGAAGACAAGTCTGCTAGCAATGGTAAAACAAGAAGTCTTTCCTCAGATACCTACCAATTATTTTAAGGCAGCCTATCTTAGTGCTAGAAATATGCTGTATAGCTGAAGTTTTATTTAACAAAGAGAAAGGATCTACATCTTTCTTGCTTATTGCATGATTTTAAAAACTGTTGATAACTTTATATTTCTTATGTTCCAATTACAACAGTTGTTTTAGACAGTATTATTCACATGCAGGGGGGTCAGACATGTCTACAGGTAATGGTATTTTTCATTACAGAGGCTTCTTTCAAGTAGAAAGTAGAGTAGGTTTGTCTGAAAATAATTGTTGTTTTGGCGCTAATGCTTGATGTAAGTGTAAAAGTATGCCTAGGAGAGTACACTAGTTCATAAAGGCTTTAGATTGCTTTAGAAAATGGGCATGTTTACTGTGCTAAAGGGATAACTAAATTCCTTCTGTATTTGCAAGGTTTACCTTAAAAAACAAAACAAACAAACAACAACAAAAAAAAAAACAACAGGGCAAATAACTGGTATAAAATGGCAGTTTTGAATTTGTTACAGTTACACTTTTGCTTGGGAGCTACATGTTTCCAACTATTGCATACTTTGCTGTGAGTCTTTACTGTAGCAGGGAATTGCATGTTCTTGTATTGTCTTGATTTAACTACAGGCTGCTTGGTCCTTATCTAAAGCAGCACTCTTGAAAACGGATCACTTGTCAAAGTTGTACGCAAAATATTGTCCTCTTTGGGCTTTGGAAAAATAATTCATACGGATTGTATTGTTCATGGTTACTACGGCTATGTAGGAAGCCTCCACTTCGAAAGTTGCCACTTCCTTCTTTTTTATTTTTCCTTTTTTTGAAGTTTGGTGGGTAAAAATGTTACCCTCTAATGTATTTGGATATACTTCAGTAGCATGAGGACTTTTCTTCCTGTAACTAAAATATTAGGAAACTTTTTCAAGGTTATGTGTGTGCTGCATAGTTGAGTTCAGCATGACATTGCTCCTTGTTGGAAAGCTTTGTGGCCTGAGGGAGACGTGATGATAAAGTTCCTTAGTGCTAAAAAGTATTTCCTTTGCCACTGTGCCTCTCCGAGTGCTTTAGTCTATTTTCCAACTAAAAATAAGCACACCAGTGCATTTTAAAACTTTGCGAATGGGGAAGCTCCGTACATGACTTTAAAAAAAAATAAAATTACATTCGTTTACTACAAAAGTTCCCCAAAACCTCAGTTATAGCCATCTCTTAAGACTTGTTCTGGCTCTCTAGATTCCCTTCAGAAAAGTTTTGGTTTTTTTTTTTCTTTTCTTTTCTTGAGGAGCTAGGATGTGTGGATAGCAATCATGAAATTCAGGGATTTGGCCAAATAGCATGTGATTTCCTGACAAAATTTGTTGGTGATACCACAAATATACATAGAATGTTTTCTTGTAAAGTTTTGTTTTGTTTTGTTTTCTGTATAATTCTCAAGTTTCAGTATAATTAGTAACTTGATGAGATTTTAAAACAGAAAAAAAGTCATCGCATGATCCCCTCCTATCAAAGTATAAAATTAATGCCATGCTTGTATGAGGAGGGAGGTTTTCCCCATGGAGAAAAGCATAAACTCATTTTTCTCCTCAAAAAGCTATGTGTAATCTGAACCTTAATGCTGAGTAGAAGTATCTTGATATTTCCTTCCATTATGCATTACTATAACATAGTTATCTGCCGCTTCATTATTAATCATAGAGTTGCTCATAGTCATTTTTAAACTTAACTGTGCTCAGAAAAAAAGACCTAGTCCTGCTGGGGCTGGAATCGAGTGAGATTTTACTTCTCAGTTCAATGGCAGCAGATTCAAGCCTTCACTTCTTGTTCTCAGCTGTTACTGCCTTTTTTTTTTTTTTTCTTCCCATGGCTCTTGTTTTTTCATGGCTTCAGTTCCTAAGGAAATTTATGGAACAGTGGTCTTGATACCAAGACCTATGGCACTCCCCCCTATTAATCTTACCCCGTAATAAGAATTGGCTGTTTATTTCTGCCCTTTGTTTTACGTCTCAACTTCTTTTTTTCTCCCCTAGTTCTGTCAGGAGTTTACTTCTCACCCATGGTTACCAAGTTTCCTTAATAGCCTCTTGTGATGAACAAAATGCCACAACTATAAATCTTTGTGCTTCGATTCATCCACCGTTTCGGGAGATCTGACCTTGAGAAGTTGTACTTGAGCTTTGAGGGCTGCCATATATTTAACTCCTCCCGTATGTACGAAATGTGGCCGTGGTCCATGTGGGTACATGCTTGGAGGCGGCGGGGTAAAATGTGCCTCCTCTCCTAACCTGACAAAATGTACTGACCTCCTGAAAAGACGAAACGCTGCACAAATGGGGTTCTGAAGGGTGTTAGTGAATGCACCTGAGGGAAAGTGCTGGGCAAGTTTCTGCTGATATCAGCGTACCTAGTACAGAATGGTACAGAAATAAATGTGCTTTTGGTTTGTTTGTTTGTTTTTCTGGAGGAAATTGCTGCTTTGTCTGCTCTTTGTATACCTACAAACATTTGAGACCAACTTTTTATATTTTTACAGGGGATTTTACCTTGAGCCTGATTGTAAAAAGGACAGTTTTCTTAATCTTCAATGCCATATTACCTCATCTGTGCCATTTTCCATAAAAACTCCAAAACCCCTTTAGCATTAGAGTTATATAAGTATGTGAATTAAATAGAAAAAGATTTTAGAAAAATAGAAAAAGATTTAGATTTTTTTTTTTTCTAAATAAGTTCAATCTAGAGAAGAACACTTAATGTTCCTGATAAGGACTTCAGGACTATACTTTTAAAGCACCTGCATAAAATAGAACTGAAAGAAATTAAAAGTGTATAATAAAAATTCTGTGATCACTTTGTGGCAAATGTGGATCTTACAGTTACCCACAAGAAGCAGAAGAAATAGACGGCCTAAATATTAGTTAAGTGCACTGTAGTGCCAATAATTACTGTAGTAAAGGCAATGCAGTTCAAGTGAACCTTATAGATTTGTGAGAGTAATTGTAGCTACAGTCCCAAGGCTCATTTTCTGAGGAAAGACATCGTGAAGAAAGTGTAGGAAACTCTGTTGGTAACACTTTCAAATCATACAAGCTTAATGGCTCATTAGATGAATGAATTATTTGTAACCAGCCTGAAATGAGTGGAGGAGCAAGCTCCAGGGTATTTAACTTTTGTCTTTCACCATGTTTCTGTAATGTAGAAAAATGATACAGAACTTGATGAAAAAAAGAGCCTGACTTTTATCTTTCAGCCTTCGTAGCGCAGATTTTCGTTGCCGTACCTGTTTTCTTTGCCAGGGCTCCGTAGCACAGTCCTGGCAGCACTGAGTGGTGAGCTCAGGTGCTGCTGTAACCAGCGCTGCAGCAGTGCCTCGTGCCTCCAAGTGGGGAGGAGGGAGGTGCTGGTTCCTAAACCTCCTTCAGTTCTTCCAATGGTTATGCAAAGTGCCTCCAGCACCGAGTGTAATACAAAATCCTCCTGACAGGGGGGAGAGAGGAGAGAAAGGGGATTGGTATCCTTGTGGCTTTACATCAGTTTCATAACGAAGCTGTGTTGCCTAGGCTTAATGCCTGAATGGGTGGACTTTGCATGCTGGTGCACGCTGGTCTGAGGGTGAATGTGCACCATGAGAGGAGGGGCTGCAAGAAGCATCGCTTAGTATCCGAGATTTGAGAAAATACATCTTAAATTCTTAGATGATGGGGATAAAAAGCACTTGATCAAAACTGTTCGGTATTGGATAGCTGCGTTGCTGCTGTCCTTTGAACTTGTGAATGCCGTTAGCCACCAGTGGGATGCTGCAAGGCTCGCACCTTCCAGTGCCATCATTTCTCTGTAGTCTGAGTAGGCACCACGGGCACTATGACGGTGTAACAAAGTAGCCATCAGCTTGAACATCATCTTCAATGAGGGTCTTACAATAATGAGTTATCATACATGCATTTTCTTTTTGTCAAATCACTGTAAATTGCAACTCTGTTTTTTTCTGTAGTATTATCTTTACAATATTTTTAATTGGTGTTGAATTATTGATCTAAGGTTAACTAAGCTTTTTAATATTGCTATCATTCTACTTAATTGTATGCTGATTATGGTTAGTTGTAAATGATACATATAATTTATTCTTCAGTCAAACTTTCACAGTGGCAATGATTGTGGTAATATGCTACTTAAATGCAAACTGTGGACTTAGTACTCGCATCTCTTTTTTCCTTTTGATCATGTTTTTTTGTATGTGTGTGAAAGTTGTTTGAAGACGGAAAATTGTGTCACAGGTCTGTCATTTGTTGTGAAGTGTTTCCAAATTTCTAATACTGTGAATCAATTGATGTAATCTTTATCAGACAGAGTAGTTTAGGAAGATGTATAAGAAAGAAGGAAAATAACACTAATAGTTGTATTGGGTCTCTTTATTTGCTGTATAGCACGTATCATCCTTACTAGTTATGAAGCTGAAAGTTCTGTCAAGGTATGATAAGTACTGGAAGCAATTTCAATGGAGTTAACAGAGGGAATTGAATGAAAATCATTTAAAACTGGTTCACACCAGCAATTCTTCGTGCACTATTAACTGCTAAGATCTAGTCACAAAACATTATTCCGAGGAGAAAAGGTTTAGTGAACCTTAGAAATTGGATTTGATTTATGCCAGAAAATCTGCCTTTTCACTGCTTGAGATTTCTATGGAAGGAAGCCACAGTCTTTTACCAAACGGTTTCTAAGGTAACATCTTATAGCAGAGCATCTGAAACCAATTTGGTTGTTAATGAGAAATAGTTCTCTCAGTGGTGGGAAAGTGGGGAGTGAAAGAAAAGGCTTCAACATTTGGCAGTCTGTCTGTAAGGGCATTTAAATGTGTGCTGCCGCTCTGCTTATGAAATTTCTACGTGAATTAGACATTCACAGTCTACCTTTCAAATGACAGGTCGGGGTTTGTCCTTCCATATACATTTAATTGAGAAGTTATCAATGATAAAAAATACTTGTGTGTGACAGCTGGATAATTTAAATAGCCGGCATTTTCATCTGGAAAGACCTTTATTCCTACAGGGGAAAAATAATTGCTTTTTTGGGCGATAGTGTATTTTTCCTGCCAGAAACGCGTCCTAGTGAATTGGTGGTTTCAGAGCTGCAGCACCCCGCTGGTGATGGGTGCTGCCTGCAGAGTTCCTGGGCTCCTTGTGGGAGCCATCCCGTGACATTGCTTTCATAACTCCTTTTCTAAAGTTGTGTCTGGATCAGCGATGCACCTTAATGTTACGGTAGGTGATCTGAATATCCTTCACAGTCTGACCCTCTTTGGGATGGAGGGAATAGAGTACTTCTGTCAACAGTGGCTCGTTGCCACTTCTTCCTTCCTCTCAGGAAGAGCGAAAACTAGTAATTCTGGCTTCCCTTTCCCTGCATACATAATCAACATGTTAGGGCTCTCTCCTGCTCTCACAGCGTGCCTAGGCTGTATTCCCGCAGTCTGTTCCTAGGTGCCTGAGGAGCACTGCGGAGCTGAAGATCCTGCTTGCATACTTTCCTTCCTCTTCTTATTGAAGTCTGAGCTTATTATAACCGAGTCACAGAGGAGAAAAACAGCCCCAGAGTGACCCCTTCGCACTAAGCAGTGGATTATATTTAGCAAAAACATCTGAAACATCAAAGTAAAGCTTCAATCAAAAAGAAATAGAAAAAAAAAAAAAAAGCAATATCTAGACAGCTTTTACAGAGTCAAGAGAAACTTGGTTGTAATCTCTAGACTTCAGTCAGGTCTGTTAGCAATATCTTAGCATAGCAGTGTTTGAATAACATGAAGCTGTGCTTGCAGGATTGTTGTAATGCCGTAAAATGTGTGTCAGTGCAACTTCAGACCTCTGTCGAGTTCTCTGGTGAATCTCCTTGTACCAGTGTGCTCCTACTGTCGGGAAGCACCTGCTGTAGTGCAGTGCTCTGGGGGCCTCCCCACTGTCCCGTGAGGTCAGAAGCCAATTTACGCCTGTACTTCAAGAGCTGCAGCTCCTCTTGCACCATATCCATACAAAACCACCTTCACCAGCAGCTGGTTGTCAGAGCTGCTCCATTAGGTACATGTTGTTAGGTGACACTCCTGGGATCCGAGTAAAGATGTCCAAGTTATTTCATAAGATTGGTTGTGATTAAATTTGAGTGTAGCCACATTTCATAACTAGAAATGCTCTGCAACTGCCTTATGAAAAATATGGAGAAAGAGAGCTCCATAACAAGCTTGACTTTGATTTCACTTGCTGCAAAGGAAAACCCCTCTGCTCTCAAAAGGAAGAGAGGATGCAATGAATACTTCGTCATGCGATGCTAAATTTGATATGCAGGGTAACTGACCCAATTAAGAAAAAACTGAGCCAAAATTCAGCAGCAAGAACACTTGGGTTCTGTGCTATACTTACAGAAAGTCAGTGTGACCTTATCTGCTTGTGTAAGAGCAGCACCGGCGATAGCTCTGGGGAACATCAGGGAAGAAGGGCTCCAGGAAACGAGTTAGTGGAGAAGGACTTTCTGATCTCTTTGTGGTTGGCTTGAATACAACTTATTATCTTTTTTGTTTTAGTAAAAAACAGGGAATATATCAAATTATTTAACTACTGCTGCTGAAAGGGGGATTTTTCTTTCTCTATTTTTCTCCCCATTCCTTGCCTGAAGTCTTGAGTTTTGTTTTCCTCTGGAGAGTTATTCTGCTTCCTGAATAATTATAAAACTATACGCTTTTTGGCTGTTCAGCGCGCTGAATCAGCTTGTCAGGGAGTCACATGAATGCAAAAGTAGGTGAAAGAAGAAGAAGAAAGACTGGCAGCCTCTTTCAATAACAGTAAGCAAGGACAGTAAGTAAAGGCTGCCTGTCCTTGAGCCAGTCTAGAGAAGAGGCACACCATTCTGTGAATGGCTCAGCAGTGAACCTTGAAACGTGTTGTATGTTCATTTGCTGTGTGTAGGCAGCATTTTGTGTTTGATCATGTCATAAGATATCAGTGGAATCAAGTTGTACTGACACCAAAAACTTCAGTGTATTCACAACGTGAAATTGGTAAAGATGCATTACATGGCCCTAATGTTGATGTAGTGTTGAAATAATACCAGTAAAACTAATAGAACAAGGTATTTCAAGCTTATTATGGTATATAGTGAGCACGTAAACATCAGTAAAAGAGTGTTTGATATTTTTCTTCTGAGAGTTTTCTTCTGAAGTGACTACTTAAAGATCAGCCAGCAAAGGAATGGTATTTTTCTAGGTGTTTTGTTTGTCAGCTGGGTGTTTTTATTGCCTACTGATGTCAGAAGAGAATTAATCTGTGAGATGATCTCTGAACATCCAGCCCGCAGTTTCTCTAATGTAAACTCTTTTAATGTAAGTGGTTGCACTGATTTCAAGTAGCCATGGTTATTCATATCAGAGGACATTTTTATATTTTCAGATAATATTTTCACAGATTATGAAGACATTAGGTCCCCAGAAAGTGAGAGAGAAAGTAAATCATGTTTCTCTTTTTTTTTTTTTTTTGTGGGGGAAGGAAGGGGTAAATAGTTCTTAAGCATTTGTTTATTTAGTACATCAGGACTGTTGTAATTCATCTTGAGGAACAGAAATTAGGATAATTCCCTCAAGGGTAATCTTGGTCTCTATTTCCTCCTAAACAAGTGTGCATGCCGTCATGGAATAGGGAACGATAACAAATACATCCTGAATTTTCCTTCTCTCCCACTCTCTCCCTTTACCTTAAAAGGGTTAAATTAAAAAAAAAAAAAAAAAGAAAAAGAAAAAAAGCTGTTTGTCCTAAATGTTCTTACTGAAATCCATTATGCATGAAAAGAGTCTGAGTTCATTTGCAAGACCTCTAAATGAACTCCATTCATTCTGTGCTTAGAGAAGTCCATTCAGCCAGAAACAGGCATAATAATTGCAACCTAATTTATTTGGCACCAATACCAGATTATTAAAAGGGATTCTTATGAAAAAGTATAGTAATTTTTCTATGCCAGTTATATAATTTTTAATAAAATTCCTTTAGTATCTGAATAATGTAATAATTGCATGTGTGTTCTATGTGTATAGATGCATAGAAGCTGCATTCATCAAATTCTTAAACATTTATGAAGACTGTGAAATTGCAATTTTAGAGGTGTGATTTGAATTAGCTTAACTTATTTTTTGGTGTAAAGCAAGTTGTAGGGACATTATCTGTAGGTGGTTCAGGAATTAAACCAGTTACAGTATTTGTCATAATTAGTGGCAATGGAGAAAAAACTCTAAAATTTCCTGTCTTTTAAAATATTGTAACTTTGTGTACTTTAGAATGGTAAAATCCTTACCATATGCATGTCAAAATTGTAGGAATATAATAAAATCTAAGTAAAATATAAGTAAATCAAGAATTGAATACTCCAAATTTTGTACATCCTAAATGTAAGCAGGGGTTGTCCCACTGTGAGCAGCAGAATTTCATGCTCTTCAGGTGTCTGTGTATCTTAGACCGTATTATAGCTAACATGGTTTGCCAGTGGTGAGCAGGATGATACAAGTAGCATTGACTTTCCTTCTAAGATTGGGAATGAACAAAAATGATGAGCATTGAGGAGAACCTGGCTTGTCGTACATGCACGAGGACTTTGTAAGCGCTCGTGGGCATTCTCTCGCCAGTTCAGGTATGGGAAGCGCTGTGGGTGCATCTGAGGTAACTGTGTGTGTGTTTCCTTTTTCTGCCCCTCTGGGTGAGCTTACGCACTTGTTCATTTCATAATGTGCAGATAGGGTGCTTAATGTACAAATAAACACCATGTTTGGAGGAAAAGAGAAAGTTGTCAGTGGATACAACTTTAATTTGATATTATTCTTTGACCTGTAGTCCTTCTGCAGATAGCGTTGTAGCCATCTGCGTGCTGACTGCTGTTCCTGGAATTAGGGCCTCTAAGTACCAGGCATCACCTTAGAAGCTGGCTTTAATAGCTGACGGAGCATTTCCTCAAACAAACTGTAGAAAATACTGTTTGTGGGAAGTCTGACTGGGGGTGAATGGGTGAGGGGCTCACGGCAGGAAGAACAACTAACAGGAAAGGGTAAGTAGAAATATCATCCTCCTTGCTCTCAACCAGTTCTTTATCTGACGGTCCTCCTGCTGGTTGCTTTTCCTGCTGAGTCTCCTCCTCCTTCCGTCCCCTTGACAAGCAAAATACACTTTTTGTACATCCAGTGAATACCTACACAATGAGAGTCGCTTGACTTTGTTGCCGAGGCTCCCTGTGCACCAGTTCTCTAACCCCTGTGCAGGATTCCATTGTTCTGGTTACTGCTGAGCCTGACGTTATGTGAGTTGCACCTGCAGCACGGCCCAGTCTGCAGTGGGTTCCACAATGCAGTAACAACGTGAAACTACCAGGAGTTCAAAAGAGTAAATGCTTCATTATATGGTTTCTGCAATGTAAATTGTTTTTAAGTTACATATTTTGTTTCATGCTGTTAGTGTTTTATCTGTAAATGTTGTGCTCCTATATGAAAATAAAATGTCATATACTGTTTTTTCATAAGGTATCTATTTTCTGTTTGATGTTCTTCATTCAGCCTGACTTATGATCTCACTTCTTTACAGTTACTTCTTTATTTTTTTCTGTTTTCTGATCAGCATCAACAACCTAGCATCTTACATATTTTCACAGCCTGGAGATGTGTAAGGGCACACTGCCTGTCAGTTCCCATTTCTTTGCTATGTGAAGTGAGAATTCAAAAAGAAGGTTCTGTGACAATATTAATTTAAAAAAAAAAAAAAAAGTGGGGGAACAAACAATCAAAAAAGAAATATGTCACTCATAATTCACTTCTAATTTTCTAATTTCTTTTGTTTAGGTACTTCCCATCAGGGTGGCTATTCCCATGATGCTGTGGTCCATGCATTACAGAAATGTGGCATTCGTCATATTGACACGGCAAAAAGATACGGCTGTGAATCTCTTCTCCAAAAAGCCATTAAAGAGAGTGGTGTGAAGCGGGAGGACCTCTGGATAACCACCAAATTGTGGCATAGTGATTATGGCTATGAAAACACAAAAAAAGCCTGCTTGGAGTCATGTGAAAGACTTGGTGTTGACTATCTTGGTATGAATCTTTAATATAACTCATTTACCATGCCTTCTCTGTGAATGTTTGGAAAGATGAATGAATTCTTGTAAAACACTGTAGCACAGGTGGGTAGATTACAGTAGCCAAATTCTGCCTTTACATTTTTGCAAATTTCTTGTTCTGTTTATTCTCTAGGAAATTTGCATACCTGTAACTGAGATCACATAATTTTTCCTTGTTGCAAATCTTTTAAAACAGATTAAGGTGTATTTTTTGTAGAAACGCATTCCATTGTTAAATTGATTTGAGGACCAACTACAAGTGCTATATATTTTGCTGAAAACACTCAAAACCTAAAAAAGAACAAGGATTCACAGACTTGACAATAATTTATTGTTAAGAGGGACACAAAAATGCCTAAGCTCTTGTGTGGTCTGCTAAATCTCAGAGAACAAGAGTCCTTTCTACAAGTTATTTTGTAGGATTATTGACAGTTCTAAAAAAATAGCTAAGTAACTGTCTTTGGTTTGATCTGTCTGCTGCAATATACTTCAAGGAAAAAGTTAGAAGTGTCTATAAGACTTGAGAAGACTAAATTTAACACTGAGTTAGACTTAGTTTTAAGTATACCCTGGTCATGACCTTCTCATAGTCAAAGAAGTGATATTTTTACTACTGTTTGACAGGCAACAAGCTGCAATAGTGACCTCAGTTAATTCTGTGTAACAGATCATAAAAGTGGTGGAACCTAATAAAAAAAAAAAAAAAAAAAAAAAAAGATTTGTTTTATACTGGTTTTTACTTCTTCCTGCCTAGCTAGAGCAATCAAAAGAAAGTGAAGGGAGAGAAAGATGAATTTAAAGTAATAACCTAAAACAATGACACTGGTAGAGAGTGTTAATGTGGACAATCAAGGAATAATTGGTTGAACATTATATATTAGTGTCCTGAAAATGCATATATGCTTCTCTTTCCTCACTCTGTCCACCTGTTACCAATAATCAAACTTTAATGAAGTGAACAGCTCTTTTGAAGTACAGATTTTGTGGAATCATTTATTGATAGCAGCCGTGTGCTAGATTTGCTGGCTTTTTTGCCTGGTACATTTCAAGATGAAGAGGCAAAATCTCTATCTGTTAAAGACTTTGATTTTTATATGCACATCTTTGGCTCCATTTCTAATGGAAATTTATCCCTGAACTGCCTGCACAAGTACAGAGTAAATCAGAATGAATTAATATTTCTTCTTCTCTGTCCCATGCAAATACAGGTCACTGCAAGGAGACTCTCATTTAAAAAAAAAAAAAAAAAAAAAAAGTTTCAGTCCTTGGTTTTGTCCTCTAAACAGAGAAATAACATGTTTCCTTCTCTCTGCATTCTGTTTGTTATGTTTTGTGTTTGCTTTCTTTTTTCCCGTGCTTTCTATGGCACTGTTACTGAATGCCAATGAGAGGAAAACTTGACTCACTTCCAGGAAATCATTCTCAGTGATTCCTTTCAGTAATTTGCTTTTTTCTCAGGTAGCAGACTGGTTAAAGTAGGTGCTCGCACAAATACTCAGCTTGGATATTGCTGCTAAGCAGAAGTTTGTGAGCTGAGGAAAAAATATTTGAGAGCTAGAAATGCCCTAATACTGTCACCAAGTGAGTGACTCCGTGGTCTGGCATAAACAGAACATCTTATCTGTCAGATACTTTCAACTCAGACTTCTTTTGCTCACATTACAGAGACAAATTTAGAAGTTATTACAAGTGCCTGCACAATTTACCCCAATATCCAATGCTTTTTTTCTTCTTTTTTTTTTTTTTCCTCCCCAGTCTCCTGTCTTCCCTCCTTTTCTTCCTCTGCTTTCTTCCATTAATGCGGAGATGTTTGAACAATTTATAAAGGTCTTCCTGAACGACCAGTTAGTGGAACACAGGGAGCTAAACCGATGCTGACTTCAGTTTGTTTTAACTTCATGTTTTGTAAACCACGATGAGTTAGGAAATGCTTCATGTGCAATTCACGGATCTGTCAGTGAGGATGGTGACCCCCGCCAGAGGGATGGGATGACAGAACAACAGTTAGACACAATGTGATCTGCTGTTGTGTCAAAGAGATAAAGTTGAATTCTCTGTTCTGTGCTACAAGTTCTGGTGAAGGAGGCCCTTAGAGCAGGTACAATGTGTGGTATGTTTTACAGGGTTGGTAAAAAGCATCATGCTTTAGGGAGCCAAATATCTTCTATCTGAACACACCTGAACTGGAAGGTGCTATTGGAAGGATTTTCAAACAAGAAGTGGAAGTACCTTGAAACATGAACTTTTCAAGTGTTTCACAAATGTTTAGAGTAAGGGATTTTTGTTGGAAATTTTGAGGCTTGTCACAAGTCTTAACAAAAGTAAATAGAATACAGAAGACTGGTTTGCAAATACAGTTATAAGCTTGTAGACTTGAAGCTTAGATACCTTAGCTCTGCTTTCATTCATACCTGCATTTTACATCACCTTTCTGCTGGCCAGTCTATGCAATAGAGAGGGCATGAAATTCAATGGCAGGAAAAGTTCTAGTAATGACAGCAATTTGTGTCCCAGCCTGTTGAGGAAAGTAAATTATGTAGTTACAAGCATGTGTTACAAGCATGTTCTAGCCAGCAGTTTTTCTTTGAAATAGAAATATGAAATGTGGAGCAAAGCATTACTCTAAATTTGAATTTCCTAATTTCATCATATATTAACCAAATACATGGTGGTTACAGCATTTCCAAAAACATACATGGTTCATATAGAAAATTGCAAGATCCTAGATAAGTTACACCTTTATGTTAGAGGGAAAGTTAGCCATTCAGGGGAGTGAAAAAGGAAAAGCTCCAGGGGCCTGGCAGCTGATTGTGCAGCTAAGCTTTGTTCCAAGGAAAGTCTTGTTAACGTCTCCTTGAGGACCACGTAGGCTACAGTCCATCTATACAGACTTTATTAAAGATGTGGTGAATACTAGTTGATAAATCCGTGTGTTAGCTGTAGAAAATGCCAGCTGTTGAAACAGATTTGAGGCAGTCACTGCTTTTTAAGAGAGTGTTCCATGTAAAGCATCGTTATAAAACTTTTTTAGTAGACAGTTTCAGGCAAGTGGTATTAGGCGAACAGTGTTCCAGAGGTTTTGTTGGAATCAGGAGATTGTATATCCATGAGAAGCTGGAATTTTTTTCTTATTTGCGGGCAGTGGTTATAACAGAGGTTCCCCTTGCATTTTCTAAATGCGGTCCTCCAACTAGCAGTCACAGTAAACCAATATGAAATGGCAGCAAATGTTACAGGTTTGGCAGTGGCAGAATGCATTCCTTAGGATTTAGATCAAACCTCCGAAGTAACTTCTTCTTGAATGTGATTTGTGGGTTACTGAATTCATAAACATTTTTTTTTCCTTGTGACTGTTCTGAGCTTGTCAGATTCAACCAAATTTAACCTATCACAGATCCACATCTGGAGTTGGGCAAATCTTTGTCGTATCAGCATATTCAGTTTAATAGGTCTCGGTAATTTCTTGCATCTGAGTGATGATAATACACCCAGTTCAGATCGTGTATTAATTCAGGATGTTTTGGAAGTTACTTATTGTTATATAGAATACTCATGAAAAAAAGTCTAGGCATTGCCATTGCATTGAGATAACTGCAAAACATTGAAAAATGTGGTTTTGCTTTTAGGTTTGATATGATCCAGGGCCTGTTCTTCAAAATCGGGTTTGTTACAGTGAGTTCTGACTCCTTCTATGTGCGTGTCTGTATACACTATATAAATATAGATATTTATATATATAGTGTTAGCAGTTTGATTAGAATCACAGACTTCTACTTCCACAACATGATTAAGAGGAACTGTGTTGATTATAAGTGCCACAACCGCTGAGAAGTTATAAGTGTTTTAAATGTGTGAAAGCAGTTCACATATGAATAGTTTTCCTGCAGCTGTGTTTTGATGTTTGAACCTTAGGCCCTCATTTACTACCGCACCTCACCACAGCCTGATTATCTTTAAGGCATGCTTTTAAAAGTTGGTGAATACAAAACTTGATTGTGATTTTCTCAAGCGCATACCGTGAACCATTTTTTATTTTGAATTAAGTTTATTTAAAAAAGAATATGGTTGGAAGAGACCTCAAAGTATTTGTTACCCACCACTACAAGACAAAATTAAATCTATATTTACATCATTCTCAGCAGCTAAAATGTAGTCTGTTCTTAAAAACCTTCAGTGGTAGTTGTGCAATTCTTGGTTAATGGAATCTTAAGCTATTTTGATAAATTATTCAAAACTAATTTCTTGCCTCCAAAATGAAAATAACAGTGTTTGTGTTCTTGTAATCCCCCAGGGGGAAATACTTTCACCAGAAAGAAAGTGTGGGGGTGCAGGTGTGAATGTGTGTAGAAATGAAGATGAAATAGTAGAGCTTGGTTAGTGAGGTGCTTACTGTTCACAGTTCTTACGTAAAGTTTTCTAACATGCAGTAGGAGTAAGCAGATCCTCACTTGAAATAACCATGCTTAGTTTATTTAAGTAGGGTGGCAGCTCCCTTGCTCATTGCAGGGTACATCGTACTGTGCTATTCCTTCCACTTCTAGCTGTGCTGTGGTGGTTGGTGCTTGCCTGGCAGAAAGACCACTCTGCTCTGTGTATCGGAGATAAGGTACCTAATCTCTGCTTTCAGGAGCACTGCTAGCAGTCAGGACTGCACTCGGTGATCCTGTAGATGTTTTCTAATCTTAAATATGTGTGTTTCTAAGTGTGTTTTTTTATTCCAATAAAAAGCCTAAATTACAAGAACATCCTAAGGTGATATGGACATCACATACATGGTAGCACCGCCTTTCTAAAGTAACATGCCAAGAGCTAATCCTGTCTGCATTGAAGAGGTCTCAGACACTAACACAGGGAAAGATGATGTACTGCATTTGTGAAATATTTAAGAAATCCTTCAGTTCTCAATGCTGGTTGAAGTCATTCTTCTGAGAGTTCCATAATTTCTTGGGCTGAGTACAAAGCATCTTTGTACATGGAAGTCTGTGGTGTAGCTATTTTTGTAAATGTTTACAAACTGTGATGCTTCTAGATATGCAGGCTTTTGGAAAAGTAGCTTTTGGTAAACTTTTGCTGAAGTTGATGATTTTTTTATTCATACTAAATGACTTGTTTCTGCATAGTTAAGTATAGTAGTCCTACTTGGAGAGCATAACAAGCAGGAATTAAAGGTAGGCACTTACTCTGTGTTTCAGTGAGGTAGGTATCTGATGCCAATAACTTACATTTACTTTATGGATGACATTTGCCTTATCCAAGCAGAAGAGTTTAAATTGAAGTATGGTAGTCTCTTTGCAGTAAATGCACCAACGGCATATGTAATTTAAGATAAAAAAAGAACATGTGATATTAGCAATTCCAAATGCTAATCATTGGGATTGCTTCTAATCATTGGGATTGCTTCTAAGACAGTAAGAAATTTTAACACAAACTTTACATGCACAAGAATGAGAATTCAGTATTCCAATATTAGTTATCAGCTAAAGTCTAAAGAAATTGGTATTTATTCCAATTCCAATACCTTATCTTGGTATTTTTTCTTAATAACTACAGCAGAAGAATGAGTAACTCTTTCTTTAAATGTGACGCAAATCCAGATTCTGCAAATCATTATATGTAAACAATATTTACTTGTCTGAGCAATTGAGATTGAAAGGCTTATTGATATGAGTAAATGCAGATTTAGCTCATGATTTTTTAGATACATCCAAAATCATTTTTTCTTACATACACCTATAACGTATCTTAATATACAAATTTTTGTACTGTTCTAATTAGATTTTTAGTGTAAGCAAAATACTCTGAAGTGTTGCAATGATGTACCGAAATGGGAACCAGTGTATTATTGAGAATTTTATGCTGGCTTGTCTTCTTAAATTAAGGTTGAATTCGTATTTATAGAGGTGGAAAGCTAGTATACCAGCCTAGGAGTATATTAGTCATTAGTGCAATCCTTAAATATGAATAAAATAAAACTATAGCAGAGGATGTGTTTTCACAGAGAGGTCCTGTAAATGAATGATGTGATACATTTAAAGAACAAAAGACCCTTTTTATTGCAAACAATTCAATTTTTTAATTTCTTAACTCTGTATTTGAACTGTCTAAAAAGGCGTATTATAAAGCACAAAGATCTCATTCATGAATTTGTTTCTTTTTCCTGTTTTGTGTCAGACTAGTATATGAGGTAGAGGCCAACACCTCTTTGCCTGAGATGCCTGAAGTTTGAATCTGTGGTTAGGATTCAAACAGAAATGTAGTTGTTTGAGTGTCTCATAAGTTTCTCCTTCAGAATGATAAGCAGCATCTACAAACTTAAAAAGGAGTTGTAGGTCCTGTCACCTTGGAAATTTATATAATCTGATTTGGAACTCTGAGTCCAGTAATATGTACATATTTCTCATGTTTAGTGGGTTTAGTGGGTTTCTTTTTTTCTTTCTTTCTTTTTTTTTTTTTTTTTTTGGCTACATTTTTCACTAGGCAGATAAGGTTTTCTTGCATGGAGAAGATGCAAAAAAATCCTATCCCAAGACAGCCAGCCTCAGTAGCAACTTGGCTAATTTCATCAGTTATAAATCTTAATCGTGTTTTAAAAAATGTTAATATTTCATAAAAATGTAGCAAAACATTTTTTTCACTTTTTTTTTTTTTCATAAATGGAAGTATTCTTTAGAAAGGAAAAAAAACAGGCTCACTTTTTTGATCGTATAAAACATCTACAGAACTGCCAAACATTTATGTTCCCCAAACTTGAAGGCTTGCTTCAGCAGTAGTCCAGACTTAACTACATTGACCAAAATCCCTTTGATTTTAAATGGGACTTATGTGTTAAAAGCTTATTAAATGCAAGTGTGACCATGAAATTTTGATTATGGTGACCTAAGCCTGAGGCAGATGTGCAGCTTCTGCCACCTTTAGTTGCTAATGAAATGCTGTAGATTTAATTTACTGAAAATGAATGGATGTATGGAATAATTGTCATGGAGTTGTAACTATTTTGATGATAGTATGTTATGGGACCAGTATGGAGGGAAATGCTGCTTTGTGTGGTTGACATTTTTTTGGAGACTTTAATAGTCTTTCTTTTTTAGATCTTTATTTGATACATTGGCCTGATGCATGTGTTCCGGGTAAAAGCAATCGGGAGGTCCGAGCTGAAACCTGGACAGCGATGGAGGAGCTCTATGAGGAAGGTGATGTAATAATGAAAAGCTGTTGTGGCAGAAGGAATTGGAATGCACTTTAAGATTTGGGGAATCCGTAATGAAAGGTGTTCAAAAAAGTCGTTTGAGCTGGTTGCTCATATTTCAGTTGTGTTTGGGTGTATAAATTATGTGAACCTCTTTGAAAATTGCAGCATTAGCTTTCTGATAAGCTAAATAAGAGAGCTTTGTGTTGCTTTCAAATAATACAGTGCCACATTCTGCCTGTAAGATTAATGATGGTGTGCATACTTCCTTGATGAAATCTACACATTACATTGAAATGTGCGTGCCACTACAGAACATCTTTGTAGTAGCCTCTTCTGTTTCATGTATAAATCATGCTATCAAGTTTTATTTCCTTTTGATCTTTTTTTTTTGTAATTGTAGAATATCATTTTCCACTCTATACATATATATATTTTTCCACAGAACGTATACTGTGCTACTATATAGATTCATTTGCATTTTAGAAAATGTTACCCAAACTGGCTAGTAGACAGGAACAAACACGGAACTGCAGATTCTTTGGTATTAACTTTTGAAAAGGATTTCAAAGGAGGGATCTGTTCTCTCAAGTTCTAGTATCTGTCAGTTTGATTTTTCGTTCACAGAAATCGTCAGTTAATGTTCATAGCAATAGGACGATTAGACTGCCCCAAACAAAATTTATCATGTAGGTTTAACGGGAACATTTTGCTCCTGAAGTATGCACACTATTACCACAAATAATGTAAGAGAAGATCCTGTCATGCAGTTCCTAGGCAATGTGGGCCCACCTTGTTACAGCTTGAGAGAATTTCTTTGGACTCTGCAAAGACTTCTTGGACTAAGTAGTCTGTCTGCTAACTCAATTACTGAAACAGTGATAGTAGGAGAGTGCTGCCTATACAGGCTGCAGTTGCTGGCAGTATACATCTACCAGTTTTATCAGAGTAATAAACAAACCCACTCTTGCATTTCAGCCCGTTAAGTACTTTTGGTCTGCCTTTGGAAATGTAGAAGCATCTACGTTTATCTTTGATACATTTTTCATTCTTGCTTTTTATATTAAGCATAAGGGAAGTTGCAAACAGTATTTTCTGCTGTGTAAGTTACAACATTAAGTTTTTAAAGAAACGCAATACCAACCTAATATTTCAAAACATCAATGACTTCAAGTCTGAAGATGGGCCATTCAGCAGGCTACTTTGTCTTTCCCTTGAACAGTGCTTTTTGATGTATATTTAAGTTACTATATGTCATTTGTGCCTAGATATGCCATCCCAATGAGCTGCAAATAGGTTGTAGTTTCACTTGCTATTATTATTCCTGTCCCATTGTCTTTCTTCTGCTTTTGCATGTGTTTGTGATCTTTCTTGTCTTTATTTCTCTACCTGTCTTCCTACTGGGAAAGACTGTGAGCTATTCAATGATTATCCGGTAAGACACTGGAAATACTATCACTGACCTCACCTGCAGAGGTAGTTTTTATTTTTTGTTTCTTTGCATATCTCTCTGTAGACATCTGAGTTTGCATTTATTTTTGTTACCTCAGCTAAATTTTCCTCTCGCTGTAGATGATGTATTAGTCTGGCTGAATCAAGTGCTTTCAGATGTTAACTAACACAGTTTTGCTTTAAGGGATGCAGCCTCTGGATGTTCCGACCATAACCATGTGTTACTGAAGTGATACGCAAATGTTAACCACTCTGGAGATGGAAAGGCAATGATTCCTGAGGAAAATGTTAAATAATTTGTTTGTATGGTTAACCACTAGACTTTCCGTTGAAGATTAAATGCTTGCTGCATATCTTTGTGCCTTGTTGTGTGTTATGTGAATAATGTGTTGGCCTTGGTATGAATATTCACTTTAAATATATTATTTGGTCAAAATCCTTACTTGAGGAAAAAATATATCTTCATTTGGGAAGGAAAAAAAATCAAGTTCTGTGGTAAACTGGTGAGTTCTTTATTTCCTCTGAATGTGGTTCAGGTTATCATTGTTACCTGAAAATTACTTGCAATACTATTATTTTAGAGAACGTTGGGAGAGAGAGGGTTGGCATGAGGAAAAACAACAGCAGAAACTAAAATGTTCGTGTCTAAGAATTGACCATTTAAAAATGAATAATGTGCTTCTGCAGTCAATTCACAAAGGAAAGACTGAAGTTACTCAACTTGCTGGTGAGTTTAGCAGCTAGCGGTGTCCACATTGAAGAGTTTCTGTAACAGCAGTTCTTGTGGAAAAATTGGTTGGTGTTTTGGGGCTAATAAGGCCTATCTATCTGCAAGAGTCTTGTGAGATGATTAAAAGATCTCAATATTGACCTAAGGCTTTGGTCTGACTGAAATTAATAAGTTTTTCTTTAATAGCTTCTTTGTATTTACAGATAGTTTGAGTGCAGATATTTGAAAATCTCATCTTTGCCTTCAGTTTAAATCCAGATGATGTTTATTCTGCAAAATTGCACTTACCTGAGAAAAACATTTTAAAATGATTTAAATTATTAATAGCCTTTTTTTATTGTTATTACCCATTACACTAGAAGGAAGGTAAATAAAACATTAGTGCCCAAGACAGTAAAAATCTTCAATCCAGACAATTTTTAACACATTAAGTTTTTAGATTGGTCATAATGGCCACAAGATGATGCAAAAAAAAAATAATTCCAACTGTATTTATGTTTATAGTGTTGAGAGAGCTTTTTGGGTTGTTTCTACAAAGATGGACTCAACCAGGATCATCTGAGAGACACTGCATAGTAGCTGAAAGACAGGACTGCAGGAGCAGAGCTTGTAGGGCTTCTGGACTGAAGTATCTTCTTACCCAGTTGAAGAGAGACCTCGAGTCTGTGTGTCTGTCCAGGTCAGCATATGCTGGTTTGTAAGATCCTGTCTTTATTCCCAGATAAAAAAAAAAGCTCTGTGTGACAAGTTTAATATATATATACATGTCAAAATTATTTGAATACACATTTTAGGGAGCAGAAAGCTTGTATAAAACGTTAAGCAAGACTCCACAGATTATAATGAGTCCAATTTTAGGAAACTCCTAAGTACTTCTGTCTGTAGAAGAAAGAACAGGTTTGCTGTTATCTGAATGCAACGTGTGTCAATTAAATGGGTACCTGAAAAGGTAGAAGTGCATTCATTGTGCTGTGCAGACATCCTTAACGTAACTGGTTTTAATTCTTGAGTGCCTAGTAGTGCTTGCTTCCTCTCTCTTCTCTCAACAAAAATTTGAGGTTGAGCTGTAACATCAGAAGCTTCTCATAAGTAGAAAACAATATGTTCAGATGACTGAAGGGAGAGCTCCTCTGCTTTCTGTCAAAAATCTCCACTGTGGCTTACCACTATGCTGTTTTTAAGAACCTTCTTGTTGTATTTCACCAAAAGGGATCAGAGGGTAGCATTTTCCGAAAGAATCCTTTTTCTTGGTATGATTTGAACTGGAAACATGAACAATTAAAACTAGGAAAGAACCTGAACAGTATTTGTTTTAGATGTGGTTACCCTCTTTAGTTGTTAACAGTTCCAGTGAAATGCTGTTGTGCCTGAGAGTGTAACATCTCATGTTTTTTGGCTGTTTTTTTTTTAATCTTTTGTGACTTGTTACTCTGCTCTATTTTCATTGGAGCTGTTTCACGGGAGCTGTGGCCTTAAGGTCACAGAGGGAGGAGACAAATCTATCTGTACTGCAGTGCTGAGAGGCAGAGAATTCTCGACCTGTGCCTTTGTTCAACAGGCTGCACACGTCTTCTGTAAAGACCTAGGGGGTAAACAGTGCTGAGGGAGAACGGAGAATAAAATCCTGCTTTGGTCAGTGGGGCATTTGTGTGCAGTCACTAGCTCTTCCTGTTGTAACAGCTGAAATCAACTAGGGTTCGTGTAATATCAAGGCTATGGTTGGAATTTTTGTGGTCTCAAACATTGTCATTGTGTGGAATTATCTTCTCTGGTTCCTCAGGACGGCGGCCAGGCTGCCTACAGAACCCATTCCAAGATACATATGTTGAGTCAAATGTTCCCTTGACAGCTGCAGCATTCTTGTATAGGCATTTGTCTGCTGGCAGATGAAAGCAGTGTGGCAAACTGCTTTGACATCATGAATAGTCATTATATATGCTCACTGGTAATTGGGCTGTTTCTAGCAAAGTGACCCTTTCCGTATGCAGTGTCTTTAATGACCTTGATTTTGGCATTGTGGCTAGCCCATCGTCTTGGCAAGCTCTCATACACACATGCACACGATTACTTGTCTCTCCATCTCAAAATGCTGGGAAGAATGAGAACCTGCAGCCAGCTTTTGCCTGTAATTGGCAGGAGCAGTAACGTGGTGGTTGTTGGGGGTTCAGATCCCTCTCAGACCTGATGCCATTTTGCTGAAAGTTGTGCTTTTTGCTTATCTGCTTAGGGTAAGCAGTGCAGCTTATGCCTACATGAGATATTCATACTTGCATCAGAAATTCCTTAATGTGTTCCCATGTTTTTTGGTAAACAGAGAAATGCCCTTTAAAATGATTATTCCATTAATTTGTTAGTTTTAACAGGCTTCATGTATGTTGCAGAAAGCTCCATAAAGTAACAGAAATTGTTTACACTAGTAATGTAACTGAATTCATGATGTTACTGGCAAAAATGCTATGCTTTTCCCAATTCCAAGTGAGAGAAGAAATCTAATCAACCTTAAAAATGTCCTGGTCCTATTCTTCTTTGGGCACAGAGCAGCACAATTTTCATTTTTAAATCCTCCATTATGTATCAGTTTTAAAAGATATGAGTAAGAATTGAGTAAACCAAACACATCTTTTGTGTAGGTGGCACATATTTGTAGTACATCCTTTCCTAGATGACATTCTGCTTTTATTCTACTGAAAAATAATTTTACATCTATGCTGATACTGTCAAATGATGAACAACTGACAGTTGGCCTGCAGCTGTGTTACAGTTCCACAAATATTTATATTAGGAGTGTTTTTCTTGGTAGAAACCATGTGAGTGTGCATGTGTGGAAATTGCATTAAAATTTTAATAAGTAAAAATAAGTAAATGATTTTCACGGTAAACAACACATCTATTTCACGCTATCAGTAGTATCCTCTTTGCACATATAAAGACATCTCTTGGGCTTGTTATGATCAGAAACACTTCAGAGATGTGTTTTCATGGGTTTGAAGGTGGTTGCAGTTGGTGAGGATGTTGGTTGCACCACACCCAACACACTTGATCAGATAAGGCAGCAATAAAAGATATATGCAAATAAAATGACTACACAGTTTTAAAAATCATGTCTTCATATTGTGCAACATTTTAAGAATAAGAAATTGCCATAGAATTAGCAGATCTAAATTGGCAAGAATGTTTACCCTTGTTATTCCTTGTTCTTTTTTTTTCTTTTTTTTTTTTTTTTTGAAATGGACTTTATTCTAAGTGCAAAAATAAGCCCTCAGACTTCTTTGTTTCATGATGTACTGCAATGTGCTGTTTGTGTTTTTTCTATAAGCCTGTGAAGCTCATTCTTGATAAATTCACAAGTATCTTTTTACTTAGCTTCCTGGAAGCAAATCTATGCAGTTGTGTGCATTTTCTGTGCATCCACACAGACGTGCATAGAGGTCCCAGTGTGAACACAAGACCTCTTAGGAAAGCACTGCTGAAATGCAATTCAAAGGAAGGTCCTTGCCCAAAAGGACTTTTTGTCTCAGGAAGTAACATACATGATTTAGGGAAAAGGTGTCACTTACCTGCTCTGCAAATGTTGAATGCTGAACCCAAGGTATTAGACTTTAGCGATCGTAAATTGGTTTTGTTTTATTGGTATGAGTGAGGCTGTTCTTGCTTGTGTCGGCTGGGAATCATTGTCTTCTCTAATATGGAAGTCCCAAAATATCCTAGTTCAGGAAACAGTGCCATCAGAGTTACAGGTGGAACAAAGTCTGATGAGAACCCAACTATGTTGTGTCCATGCTACTTTCAAAGTGCTCATTTTACGACTGTTTGCAGGCTGAGCCAAGGATCGCTTAGCTGGGTGGCTGATAATGCTGACCCCGTTTTCACAGCACAGCGTGTGGTGGCAATACTGCCTCAAGCTATAGTGGGATTGTTTCTGTACCAAGTTGTTTCTACAGGTCTGTGTGCCCAATTGTTTGTTCACAAGCAGTTGCTTTTAACAGGGGCTTCAGAATGTTCTTGACATAAAAATATCTTTAAGCCTTTTTTTTAGGCTGTGTTCTGCACCCAGTATTATTCTACATGCTTAAAACTGCCACGAGAGGAGGAAGAGTCCCTCAAAGCACAAGGGAACTGATTCAGTTTTGAAGACAATCAGATGAACACCCTTTTTGGTAGCATTTTTAATCTGATCTGCTGTGTAACGCCAACTCCAGAGCAAAGCATGTCAGTATAAATGAGGTGATGTTGCATTGAAGTAATAAAGATGAGCAGCCAGAATCAACAAGACTGAGAATACATTTAGCTCGTGTTGCTGCATCATGCTACTTAATTAGCTACTTTACTGTTGTGTAAACCAAATGTTTATGAGATTTCAGTCACAGAAACTGACAAGTTGACTTCTACTCATGCTTCTTTTTTGGTCTTGCAGTTTGTTGTGGTTCGTAGGTGATTTGCAGCAGGAGTAATAGTCATGGAATTGTAGAAGCAGGAAAGTCATTTTAAGGCTGGTAATACTCCGATGCTACAGTAATGGATAGGATAAAAACATTTTTTGGGGAAGGAAGCATGATTTTTTTTTTCAGTTAAGAAATGGGTCTTCTCATCAGTTTTGCCACAGTCTTCCTGTGTGTCATTAGATAGGACACTTAGTGTTTTGGAGTCTATGTCTGTGAAATGGAAGCAAGTCTTACAGATCTAGAACTTAATTCCTTTTTGGATGTGTGTAAGAGTTGTCTGTTTTGTTTATTAAGGCTCTGGCTTGCACTCTGTATGTGGGACACACTCAGCCTACAGCTTGGATTTAGCAAGCAGTGCTGAAATCATACCCTTTATGGTTTTTGAGTAACACCATTTGCCTACAGCAAAGTTCTTACTGTGCATATCACAGAGGATGTGGACCTTTCCAACCTGTGTAACCTCCTTTAATGAAGATGCAGGTGCTGCAGCTGACCTGTCGTGAGAAGTGGGTCCCTGTTTGTGTGTATTCTGTGGCCCACGTGGGACAGAGCGGGCACTGTTCTGGGGGTGTGGGAATTTGCCCGTGCTCCGGCTGCAGGGAGGGGGAGGAAAGTTGGCCCCACAAACCCAGTATCCAATTTTGTCATTTAAAGAACCTTTTTGATCTGAACTTTGTACAGCTGATGTTAGAGAGTATTTAGAGGTTTGGTAAAAGTCCATAGTAGTGCTCGGGAAAGATAAGGCTCGCTATTGTACTAAAGCAGTGTTGTGGTGCCAAGACAGTATATTTATGCTTTATTGTTGCAAGGTTAGTAGTGTCCATGAAACTTGGTACAATTTAGTATTACACTAAGGAAAGAAAAAAATACCCAATCATTTTCTAGGTTGCCATAAAAACTGCTGTGAGCTAAACAACACAGCTCCATTGCAAGCCCGTCCATTAGCAGCTGGGGGTAAAATAGTGTGGTGAAAGTACCTGCATGGTGGCAGCCAAGATTATTTTGTGTGTAATGGAAAATAGATTTTTTCCTCGTTATTATTAACCATTATATTGAGGGCCAATATGTTTTCTAACGTGTCTTACAGAGTTACATGACAGTTTTTCAAAGCTGGCTGAAAATTCCTGCTCCACCATTGTGCATTGGTCAATTGTGCAATTTTTAGCATACATAAAAGAAGCATCATTGCCAAATTTTCCTTGAAGTCAGAGCCACGGGGAGTAGGGCAATGGGGAATTGCAAACTTGTTGCACATGGTAGTTTCTCAAAATCTTCCTGGGGCCAAACCACTCATCTTCCTTATCTGCTTGAGGAAATACCTTTCTCGAGTCAAAGTGCTGTGACTTTGTAAGAAAGTATAGATATATCTTGTAAAAGTGTACTTTCCAGAGCTATTGCAGCTAGCATATTGTAAACTTTTATTTCAGAGGACTTTAACTTTAGGACTAGTTAAATTGATTTTGTTAAAAGGATGTTGTCATAACAACTAAGATATGAAATCTGCCTGAATTCTTTGAAATGGGATTACTAAACTCTTTAAACAGGTATAAAATTGGAAATAAGTACTACCCCCCCATCCCCCCCCCCAACACACACACGCACACACACATTTCAGAAGCATTCTGGTATTCTGGTGTTTTTGAGACTTATGACACAAACTGTTATGGTATAAAACATAACTAACATGGAATTTCTTGATTGGAAATCAACCAAAAATTTCCTATCAGTAAATGCAGTGAGACTACAGAACAGGCTTCAAGGTCTGTTAAGAGCAAAACATCTTGAAATATACTATAGGGGAAAAAAAAAAAATAAATTGAAGATTTTGTGGGAATGGACGAGTTTAATAACAGCTTTCATCGTTCATGTCTGTGTTTGAGGTTTGTTTTATTTCAGCCTGAAATAAAAGCTTTATTCTTCAAGGGCAGTAACAGCATGTTTCTTGTAACTCCTTGGCTTTCAACAATTGTGTATAATATTTTGGTTCACCATTGTGTTAAAACTGCAAATGTTTTTCTCACTTCTTTGGCATAATGATTTATTAGTGTTGACACTCCAGGGTTGTTTGTCAGTAGAAATCAAAAGCTTGGGTTTCGCTCCTTCTGGCAGATTACATACAAATTATGCAAATTGCTGTAATGCAGGTTATAACCTAATTATGTTAAACATCTTGAACAGTGATCATTTCTGTAAGTGAAAGCTGTCTAGCACTTCAATTGCCAATGTATTTTTTTGTCCTTGTGTTCTACAAAAGAAACCACATTAAAAAGCAGTAGTATGCATGCATGTTTTGCTGCTGTGCTGCTTATCTGCTTCTACTGCTAAAACATATGAAAGCAACACAGCAGCCAATTTACCTATATTTATATGGTGTAACACAAGTTTTGTTTTGTTTTGTTTTGTTTTAAGGACTTTAACAGTGTGTTTCTAATAATTAGCAAGCTGTAACTTTACTTACTAAATTTCATAGGAGAAGGCTGGAAAATTTTAATTCCTTTATTTTGCTAGAGCAAATCTAACCTGCAAAATTTTTACATGCTAATTCATAGTCTCTTAGCAAGTTACTTTTTTATTCATAAAACACATGTACATTTTCTGAATAGTTTAGGAATGGTTAATACATTTTCCTCCAACTTTTTCATCACCTTTATTCTAGATAAGCAAAATTACTCCTTTTAAACTATTAATGCACTTCAGTTTCATTAATATGTGCTTTTTATATGTTCTGTATTAGCGCTTCAATATCAAAGGTACTCCCTATAGCTCCCTGTCAACCTCAAGACAATGGCAATTTCAGTCCAGAAGTCATTTCTGTGACACCAAATGCCTGAAGTTACCAAGTAGCATCTTCTTTTTCTAATAAATAAATAAAAATATATAACTTTCGTTTTAATTCCTTTTTTTTTTTTTTTTTTTTTTTTGCTACAGCTATTTGTATGTATGTATATAGAGGAGGATATACTGTTCACACAACTCGAGGCACTTTCTGTCTGCAGAGTTACAGGTTGAAATGCAGATCAAGTCAAGCCAAAGTTCACATCTTAAAGAAATAAGCCTGAGCCATAATCTGCAGAATCTACAGCCTAAGGGGAACACTACTAGCGTGGTGACAACTGTTTTCCTTGTTAACTGTGTTTAGCACAGAATAGGGACCAAATTGTCATGGAGTAGTTTGGTTTGAGGTATTGTGGCAGGCCTATAATGGGAGTTTCACTCTATCATATCTGAGGTTTGAAGGAAGACATCTGATTTCAGAACTGTCAGCACTTAATTCACATATATACACAGTTAAGGTAAAAACAAAAAAGCTTTCATTATCACCTATGTGTCATTTGATTTGTGTGTCTACAGGAGCGGAGAAATCTAGCCTTTCTAATGCAGATTCTACTTCCTACACTTTTGAACTTCTTAATTCTTGTTAGACACTACTTAAAGTTGTTATACTGAGTTTTATGTAATGTCTCTTTAATAGCAATAAACTAATGAAAATATAAGTGGGGTTATGTAGTTCATTTGGGCTGCATGTCCTTGTGTTTTATTGCTCACACCTTATTAGTCTTCTGCAAATGTTCCACTTTTCTTTAGCTTTGGCAAGCTGCTCAGAACACCATTTCCTTCTTTTCATTCTGGTGAAGTCCAATTGTTCTTTGCTTATACTACATTAGCCTTTCCCAGAATTTAGCCTGGCGTTTTTATACACTGGGGAGTTTCCAGTGTGTTTAGATTATAAAATGATTTCCTAGTGTGGCTGTGACGAAACCATGCTTTCAGATAATACCGTCAAACTACATTTCAGTGCTGTTTTCTGTTTCTTTGCAGTGTTTTGCTCTACAGAAATGATCTGTACCAATCATTTTCTTTTTTTGAAAGTGATATTTTTCAAGTAACCCTTCTAGGTAGTTAAGATCATCCCAACATTTTTTTGTTTCTCTTGTTAGGTTTGTGTAGGTCAATTGGCGTAAGCAACTTTCTTATCAGTCATCTTGAGCAACTAAAGGAAGACTGTGTGGTTACTCCACATGTTAATCAGGTGAGTGGAGAAATAGAGTTAAAGTATCTGGTTACTAATCCACTCCTCCACAGCCCTGTGCCTGAAAGACTATACATAATCAGCTTTACTCTGCAATTTCTTCTCTTTCATTTCTATACGTATATTGGAAACCATTCAGGAAGATGACCTGAATTGGAAAGAAATAATAATAATTACGTCCTTTGTCCTTTTATTTCCCCAGTTTTTGCCAGGCAGCTTGTTTGTGACTGGTGTTAAGGCACAAACAAATGGTCAGCGCACCAGTTTTTGATGATAAAACAGTTTAGAAATAAAATTCAGGTAGCACTAAATGTTTAGTGTCTGCAGAGTACACAAAGCTTTGGAGATTGTGTTGAAATACTAAATGTAATTCCTCTAAGCAACACTGAAAGACTTAGGTGATTCTGTATCCATGCAAGGGTGCTGTTCCCCTTGTTCTCTCCTTATTTTAATCAAAAAGATTGCATTAAATTCAGTGATTGCCACCTACATTCCGGCAGACTTCCAGCATGCTGACAGCTGTTCCCTTGTTGCAGCTGTGGTAGAAGTTCATGCTTCAGTTCCTACCACCTACTGCCAGTGGAAATGTTCTTAGAGCTAACATAGAACTGTGAGCTGGAATGGCTGAAGTGCAGACACGTGCTTTTTCCTTTGCTGCAGGTGTTAAGGATTTTTGGCAGCATTTTGTGGTGTAATGTCATAAACAGGCACAAAAAGGTGGCTCAGAATGTGACAGAACTTAACATCCCTGGGGTTTTGCTGACTAGTCTAAAGGTTACCAAAGGACAATTACGAAAGTTTTCTAATGAATTCTTAAATTTAAGTTGGGAATGGAAGCGCTATACTCAATTCTTATTTTATTGTCCATTGCTTACAGAAGATCTTTGCTGTAGTTATGCCTGAGGTAGCCTAGTCTTTCAGTGAACTGATCTTAAAATACAAAACATTTGCAAGCAGTCATTATATAGAAATGAAGGAAAATCACTTCCTATTACCTGTTTTAAATTTGCTTAACAAATTTAGTGTTGCAGCTCCAACAGTTCTTAGGATGTTAAAACCGAGAGTTATTCTATGAAGAGAAGGAAGCAGGAAGGCCGGAGAAATGAGGTGCTTCATTAGACTTTTAGTAGTCATCACAAACTAGGTAGAAAGCAGTGCTTCTGTTTAATGAACCAAGTTGTAAGCACTGCTTCTCTTCTTGGGGAAAAACACGTTCCTCAATAAGGTAGGATGGACCAAAGTAGGAAAGACCTGTCTTTTCGAGAATATACTCTTTCTAATGTATTCAGTAGTAATTAAGCAGTTTTTAAAAAATGTAACCTACTACTAAAACTACTGTCAAATGCTCGAAGTAAAGCCATTAAAAATATTTTATTCTGGCATCAGGTAGAGTGAAATTTAGCTTAGAAGTTACATTTTCGTATTCTAGAGTTTGTAATTGACTTGGCAGTGAAAGGCTTGTATTTATGCTCAAGGAAAACACTTCCTCTTGTGCCTGTTACTCAGTAGGAAAAATAATAATTAATGTATACATTCGCTTAATAAACTCACTGAAACTAAACTGATCTCCAAATTCCATGTAGGGGTGCTCATCAATATTTTTGTACTGCATGAAGAAGTTATTTGCAGAAGTGACTTAAATGTGTTAATGTCACTGTTGATACTGAGCCCAGTTATGTACATTTATAAAAGGTAAAAAGGTATTTTAGGATTTTGAAGCATTTGTATGTAAGCTCACCTGAACTGTTCCTCTATGAAGAAAACTCATTTTGGGGCTTAAATGTCAGTTTTATGAGGAAAAATAATTGTAAGTCTGCATTCCCCTCGAGAAGCTGACTGAAATCCAGATGCAGGAGAGCTTTACCAAGTGAAAAGATCTGATGAATCTGGTGGAATGAGTAAGGCTCGTGTACTGTCAAGTGTGCACTGTCACGCGTACCCTACTGAGGGTCTAGGTCCATGTATTAGGCTTAAGTTTTCCCCCACTGCGGTACGACTGTCATAAAAATCTGTGCTTTCTTGGAGTTCCCCTGTGGCTGACCAAGTAGCAGCTGCGGAGGGTTCAGTAACGTGAACTGTGAACTCCTTTATTAAATGTATGACAGATTTTACACACAAATCACTCAGGGTAGAGTGCCAGAACAGACCAAGATCTTCCTTTGCAGCTGTATGACGGACAGCCCTTGCCTGAGAAAAGCTTGGTGACTAAAATAGCAAGGGTGGGGCAGGCCAGGAAGCAGGAATTATTATTTTGAGGGGAAGCGCGTACTGGCCACCCACCCTGTGCCTCCTCAGCTCAGGATGCTAGCGCCATGCACTCAGATGCTGCTGGAATCTTCCAGAAAGGTTTCAAAATAAAAATAAATTCGATAGTAATTATTTCATTGTTTTAGGATTACTTTTAAAAAGAAAAATACTTGCTCCTACCATACACAAAGGTGTGTGACAAAATTCAGCTCGTGAAATCTGGGAGTCTCTCGATTTAGCGAAAGGCACAAATCACGTTCCCAGGCAGGAGGTGGCTGTTGCTGTACAGCCTGGTGGTGAAACAAGCGGGTAACTCAGCAGCGTGCTCTACTTGCTTTAAGTATTTATGGCGCAGCTCTGCTGCTGAGAACCCTTTTTAGACCAGCAGCTACATGCTGCTTGCAGGCACATCAGTAATAAATGCTGAATAAGTCACCTGATGCTATAGAGATGCTTTAGATTTTTCAGCATCTGATCATAAATAATTCTTTATTTAGTATTTTCAAGGCTACATTACTTATTATACTTAGTGTAAAGAACCTCTTCTAAAATTATTACTATTAATACACCCGATAGACAGTACTTACAAAAACTTCTATGAAATCCCAATATTCACAGTATATTAATACATTTGAAGACACTGTGTATCTGTATCTAATACTCAGTGCAAAATGATACTTACCCAGAAGAGTACGTGGTGTTTCTTGAAGATGCTCAGTCTTGTGGTGTAGTTGGATAAGGAGCAAGTAGATTAGGCTTGCTTTGGGTTTTGTTAATCAGTGTTCTGAAAGGAACTGCTTGCTCACTCTTTTTTCCCCCTCAGTTTTGCATAATAAACAATGAGAATATTTTCTAGTCGGGTCAGGTGCAAACGAGTGAATAACTGTATGACCTAAACACTGGTCTTTCAAATATAAACATGAAATACAAAGGCTACGCAAAGGTCAAGAAACATCAAAGGTTGAAGACATGGATGTGTCTGCTGCTTGAACCTTGTTCCCGAGTCCACCTAGTAATTTAGATCATAGCAGCTTTAGGCTGACTCAGCCTAGCCTTCGAGGGGCAGTTTTTTCTTAGCGTGTATTGAACGACTGCCAGCCTATTGTTCCTGACTATTGTTGTCTGAAAAGACAACATGTACTAAAGATGAGAAACAGGAAATGTTCATTTGTCCTTTTTATGGCAGAAGAAATTTTCCAGATTCCATGTGTTGAGGTAATTGTTCAGAAGCGAGTGCTTTTCTCCTAAATGCGCAAGAGTTGGATCCCTGGAACAGCGGTGACGGCTGCTTGTGCTGAGGGCACATCACATGATGATGTACTCTCTCTTTTTAAAAGAAAATGCCACCACTTGTCACCTGAATGCAGGGGAAGGTGCGTTTCTTACAACGCATAAGCTGTGAAATATTTTTTGAAGTAAATAGAGGCAAGGAATGTTACAGAGATTTGTTTTTGGCTTTCACTAAGTGCCAGAATAAGTGGCTTTTTCAAGATCTTTACGTACCGGTAACTTTTGTTTTCAGTTGCTGTCTTTGTAGCTTGTTCCTTTTCTCCTTTTAACTGGTTCTGGGCGATCTGTGATCTGCCTTCCTAGCAAAGGGTCTCCAGAGCTGCTCATTCCGCAGCATGTCTGCTTCCCTCCGTGTTGTTGGCTGTGACGCCACGCAGGGAATACAGGATTTTCCATCTGCAGTCGGTGCCAACACTTTGCTTCACAGGTCAGGCCCTCACCCTAGACATATTCTGGTCAGCGTCTTGCAAACCCAGGCTCAGCCCTTCCTCCTCCCCTTGCCTGTGCAGCCCCAAGAAGAACATCAGTCAAGAGATAAGAAAAGAAGTAATTTGGGGGAAGAGGAGGTAGTCCCAAATCACCCATAAAAATGACCTAATGCTGACTCACAGTATGTATTTGCATGCATTTCTCAAACACTGAGCAGATCAGCAGTGTAAGTCCAACCGCAGGTAGAGAAGATGACTACTCATACTTTATTTCTGTGGTAAACATACAATGCATAGGAAATTATTGTGCCAATTAATGGCAAAATGTTTGTAGACTGATATCCTTCATATATCTTCTAAAACTGGTAATTTATATCTTCCAAAGCAGTGATTTCACTCGTATTGCATTTTAAAAGCAATAGGGTAAAAATATCCTCATTTATCAATGATAATATTTTCTACTAAATGTATTTTCAAGGTTTTGACTAAAAGTTTCTTTCTGTTTATCTAAGGCTGAGTACCACCCTTTCCAACGACCTCAGGAGCTGGTGGATTACTGTAGGAGCAGAGGTATTGTTTTTGAAGGCTATTGTCCTTTAGCCAAAGGTGAAGCACTCACTCATCCTAGTGTCATTCAGCTGGCAAAGAAATATGGCAAAACTCCAGCACAGATTTGCATACGCTGGAGTATACAGGTAATTGGAGGGTAGTAATTAAAAACCTGTCTCCTCTCTCAGGAAAAAAAATAAAATGCAAATGGTTTGGGATATTGTGCCTCAAAACAGAATTTATAAAGAAAATATTCTTGCCTTTGGTATATTGATAGCCTATGAACTAATTGTTGTCCAGGAAATTTGGAATGTAGTACACAAACCATGGCACTATTTTAAATATGCAAATAATCTGGTTGTAGAGAATGAAAGGAATCACCAATAAAAGAGCTGTTTCCAAACTAAAAGTTATAAACAGTAAGGGGGAACCATTCTGTTTCTGTCACTCAACACAAAGGGATGAGCAGTGAAATAGTGTTTTACAGTGACTACGTAATCTGTGTTGGAATTTAATGCACTGTACATAACTGCGATTACAAATAACCTATGGAAATGTCAGCGTCATTTGAAAAATGGAAGAAAAACCTCAGAAGGCATGAGGAACATTTTAAAATATTTTGAAGAGAGTATTTTCTTTGAAACTGTGTAAATTTTAATGATGAAAATAATGATGTTTTTCAGAATGGGATTGTGACTATTCCAAAGTCCACGAAAGCAGAAAGGATAGAGGAAAACTGCAAGGTAAGATTTAGTTATGCACTCAAGTTTGCTAATATCCAAACTACTGTTTTTAATATTTTGGTTTGTCTATCTGTTGTCCTATACCATTTTAATATTAGGGCAACTCAGTTAAAATTAGCAAGTTATAGCAGCTTAGAATTACCACAGTATATTTAAAAAATAAATTATATATATAAAAAAGAAAATGCACATAATTCAAAAATGCCAGAAATCAATGGAAATTTAACCACCATGTACAAAACAGATATCCACAGAGTTGCTGAATACTGAAAAATCAACTTTCATAGTTGATTTTTGTCATTAATATCTTTACTTATTACTTGAGTGATAGTAGAAAATCTAGTCTGGTTATGGTTAGGTTCTTTTTATGAGAAGCATATAGATCAAATGGAAGGAACTTGTATGCTCTGCATAGCACAAGGACACTGTATGAAAGCTCAAAAACACTGTTGGAGATATCCCAGATACCTCTTAAGGAAGTCGGTCCTGGCAAAGCTGTCTCTTCCCCTACCTTCTTCCCACTGACTTACAGAGAAGGTCACAGGATGTAGGGTATGCACGAAGAGAAGTGGGAAGGAACTGAGGACTGACAGCATCATCTCCCTGTTTTTTTTTTTTTCCTTGTTATACTGACTGATTTTAAGTCATTCCTTATATTTTCTCCCCATTTCTGTAATCTGAAAGTGTGCTTTTGGGAGGGGGGCGGAGAGGGAGGGAAATCCACGAACTTACTGTTCTTTCAAAAATATTTTAGGAGTATGAACTGTTTGGTAAATTGAGAAGAAGACAGCAAACATCTGACTGTCAGTTATATCACTGTCCATGTGCTCTAAGTGTAAATTAACACACGTGTAATGAGGTTTTCTCCTGGTGGCTGTGCCTATTTATGTAGCTCCTGCCTCGACTATTTATTCCAACATCTGCCCTGCTTCTGTGGTACAAGCACAGCTGTTTGTGGCAAAGTATTGTGAGCAGAACCAGGTTAAAAATCTCTCCTTCTCTTTTTTTTCTTTCCCAATGATATTTTTAAGTCCAAGTTAATTCTGTGTTTTACAGATTTTATTCTGTGGCCTCACCAATTCATTTAATGCAGCTGAAGGATTGCATTGCAGCAAAACTCAAAACATTTAGGATGGGGTGGGGGGGAATTACAGTTGTTTGATGTTGTTTATCACAATTCCTTTTTTTTTTTTTTTTAAACGCATGCCGATGTGTTAGTTTGAGTCTCAATGATTTCTAGTCAAAATGCATGAAAAGAGGCGGTTGCTTTCAAGTCAGCATTGGTACTGAGAAGCTGTAGCACTGTATCTTTTTCTGCATTAGCTGATCCATGAGTATTTTCTCTAAGTACACATAGAAAAGATATAGATAGATAAAAACTCAGATTGCTAACTTCATAAAAATTCCTATACCTTCTAATAATTCTATTTGGCTAAAGTTCTGAGGAAAAGAATTGTAATACTTTTTAAAACGAACATCTGGATATAACCAAAATATTGAGCTCAGGTTTCCAGAGGGATTGCAGTCAGTATTTGTATACCTCTGGCAGTGACCATATAGCATGCTGTTAAAAACAGCTTTGGTGCTGCCATTGTCTTGGAGCCTTGCTTGAGGCCAGAGTGCTGCAAAAGCATCACAACAGGGTCAGCAAATGAAAATGAGTCACAAAGACAGCAAAGGGCCACGTAGAGCTTGTTAACTTAATAGAATGATGTTTGTCTGTGACAAAATCTAAGAATAATTTCCAGAACGATAAAAAAAAAATAGAAACATTCTGCTTCAAACTTAAATGATGGAAACACTCCTGATTCTCTCTGTGTTCATGATGTTAACTCTATATGCATTCCCATAGGTGTTTGATTTTACAATAGCGGAGGAAGATGTTGAAATTCTAAATGGATTGCATGATGGGAGACATGTTTCCTGGGACCCAAGCCTTATTGTGTGAGCGAAGGTTTGTGCTTTTTCCTTTGTCAGTGATCAATATGTCATACCACATAATTTAAATTCAGGGAAGGTTGCAATAAGAATGTAATTGTGAGCTTACTGTCTGGTATTAATGATAACAGATTTGAAATCCTTACCAAAGATAACAGACAAAAGAATTTCTGAGGGTAGTGCTTTTGTCCTGAGATCTTATATTTCCATCTAAAATCCTGATCCACAGTTCACTGAAGCCTGTGCAAAGCTTCCTATTTATGACATTGACCTCATATCAGGCCATATAACCAATGAAGATGAGGAGATATCATGTCCTTATATGTAGGAAAAAATGCTACCTACTGGTGTACAATACAAGTGTGGAGTTCAAAGTAATTTTTCAGGTATTTTGTTAGAGGGTTGCAATATATGAAGAAGAAAAAGCTGGGTGGAAAAAACATGTTAATACCATTATCACTACAGTACTTATACTGTATAGTATACTGTAAAACTCCATGAAGAATATGATCTCACTGTAATAAGCAATATATAAGCATCGCAAGAAGGAGTTTTATATATATTACTGCATAATAATGGCGTTGACCTGGAGAGTTCTATGTGTATTGTTTACAAGCCTGTAGTCATAACAAGGTAGGAATACTTCCAGGAAAATCCATGCACAAATAAACTGACTGCATGGATAAGAGTGGAGTGGGAAGCTCTTAAGAGCCAAAGAGGCATCTTTGTTGTTAAGCATCTTTTTTTCTTACAGGAAATTCTGGTGAGATTTGTGTAGCTTTTAGTGGGAATTAGTTTAGCTTTCACTTTGGATTTGTCCAGGAAATTTCATTAACAGAATGTTCTTCAGAGAGCTGTTATAAAATATGTATGTATATGAAGAGGTAGATGTAGATACAGATATTTGTACTTTACAAGTCTGTTTTGAGAAATACGTCTGCAAAGCCTTTATCTGCTGAGTATTGAACTTCTAGTCACATGGTCTGATATTTTAAGAGTTCCCATGTCTAGAAAAGTATGGAAAATCTGAGTATGATTTATATTGTGTGTGGACTTCCTGAGGCAGTTTTCCCAGTGCTGTTCTGCTTTAGTCATATCGTGAAACAAAGCTCCTTAGTTTTTATCAAGAAATGGCTTGCAACAGTCATATATTCCAGCCTGTAGTGTTTTTCCTCAAAGCTGAGCTTCCTTACAGCTCAGATAAAATACAGAAAACTTAACCTTGTTGATAACAGCTCCTCAGCATAATTGATTGGTAAAACCAACTACTGGTAAACATTTCAGAGAAAATACGTTTGGATTTGCCTCTTGAATCATTAGTGCTTTATTTATGATTTTTAAAACAAGATATTGTATGAAAAGCTGCCCTCACTAATATCTGTACAGTGGACAATGTACTGTTCCAGAAAGATGCACTACCTACATATTAAGCTTATCTTGCAATTTTTCAAGTGTGGTCTACAGTATGGGGTGCTTTAGTATTTAGTAATGTCACTTCAGGTGTCCCAAGAACTGCAATGTACCTGGTTTAACTGTTGTAATGAGGGGTTCAATATTTCAAAAAGTAAGGCTTATTTTAAGATTAAGGTATTTTTTCAACTTTTGCAGAAAATGATGGCAATGACTAAGCAAAAACTGGAAAGAATGCCCACAAATAAACTGTTCTACCTGTGATCATCGCATAATCCTGCTTTTGAAAAAACACTTCGTAGAATAACACCTTAGCATAGTAATTTCCTCAGAGTTTAGCAATATGCATAGAAGTGTTACGTAGCACTGTAGCTGGGGGACTCATTGCTTCACATTGTATCCGAATTCATTGAACAAGGACTAGAAGGGAATCGCTTGCCTAGTATTCATTCAATGTGGGTTTTAGTCAGCGAAGGCTATCTCAGAAACTACAAAAGAGAGGTGGGTGTTTTACCTTGTTATCTCTGAATAAACACTCATCACATCAACATACAATTTCCAACATAAATGATGCATACAAAGTGAACCAAATCTTTATGTAAGCTGGCAAATTTTAGCTTCAGTTTTATCAAGGCAATGTTCAGTTAGGACTAGTTATGTGCCTAGAAGTCCCATGATGGACAGAACAACTGATTTTGCTGTGCTGTTTCTGACTCTCTGTTCTGAGCTAAGCAGAACTAAACCAGGTTTAGTTACTGTGATGACTATAGACTGTAGTGAGGATGGCTTCCTAATCCATTGATAGATTTTATGGTTCCCTCTTTCAAAGAGATCTCAATCTTGCATTTGTATCTGGTTTTGCTAGGAAGTCAAGGCAGTATTTTCTCTGATCTAGATGATGTTATCTAAGCTATACAGTGAGTAATGAAAGGAGTAATAAGATAGAAACACTATTACTATAATAGCATACTTCTAAGGAGCAGTTTTAATCTGATACTTCTCAAACTACCTTCAGACTTGATTATTGCAGGTTTTTCAGGGCTTTTTTTTCTAGGATTTTGTGTGTGTGTGTGTGTGTGTGATTTTTCCCACCAATTGCTTTGCTGCCAGGTAGTGGCTTTAGAACTATTTAAGTGCCAGGACTCAGTTGACCCATGTTATCTTTCTCCTAGGTGTGGTGTGCTGTTTTTTATATTGTGCCATCACTTATCCCCATTGTTTTCTGCTAGAAGCTGTAACTCCCCCAAGGGACTGGAATCCTGTTATCTCCTGTGTGCTTGGGATACGTCACTGGAGCTTCTTCCCTTGAGAACAGCTTTCACAAATCTTACACCTTGTTAGTTAATTTAGGGACATTGAGCAAATCCTCTTCTAGTTTTGATCCCATTGCACAGGGACAACAGACTAAGTAGGTTGATATTTTATGCTCCTCTCTACAACTAAATTGGCATTTAATATGTTGATAGTTTTCTTTTTAAACAAGGGCTACTGTAGAATGATGAGTCCACGTAACCTCGTCTAAGTGAACACTTGTAAAGTACTGACAACTTTGGTAACAGTACAAAGCAAGTCAACGAATAACAAATTGGAACATGAACAGTAGTGAGATCCAGGGGTAGCAGTGAGGAGTGATGTTCTGTAATAGAAGTGAAATTTAGCAGAACAAAAGGATATAAAAGTGCAGAACATACGGAATCAGGAAGTTTAATTCCATTTGTTTAATTTCTTCTTTGGTTCAGAAGTCATCCCTTGAATGAATTCTTGGAATGATACCATGTATGTTCTTCCCTAGGGCTGAAATTCCTTCTCTCGTCCAGACTTGCCTAAGACACACTTTCTCCAGAGAGAAAGCTCTTTCACCTTGCTACCGTGACCATTTTTAACATACAGCAATGCATGCATTTTACTATTGCAACCCACCGTCTTGACAGCAGGTCTAGGGAATACATCTCCAAACTGAAGGCATATCATGTAGGTTATTTATGGTTGTGACTGATTGGGACACTCCTCTCTAGTTGAGATAAACCATTACAATTTATCAGTGTTGCCTAACAAAGTGCATTCAGCCTTCTTTGTAGGAGCACTGAAACTGGAAGGGAACTCTTAAAACAAATAAGGAAAGGAAAAAAAAAATAAAAAGCAAAACGGAAAGTCAGTGGGAAGGGTGAGGCCATTTTCTGTGCAGCCAAGTGGCTTCCTGTCTGCCTCTGAGTGGCTCCCTCTCTCCTTTTCTTGCCTGCTTCTGACTTACATCTTTTATATGACAGGAGGTGAAGGCACCTGAGAGCACTGAATTGGAAAATGGTGGCAGTTGTTTTGCAAAGTGCGTGCTTAGGAATCTTTTTTTTTAATCTTTTAAAATCTTTTTTAATCTTCTGCTGTGCTTGTCCCCCCAACACACATTTGAAGATAAGTCCATTATTTGTCTGATTAGGGTGTGTAATAAAGAAACTATAATACTAGTAAGTTCGCAAACCCACAAAGCCAAGCAGGCTGCACTAATATTTGTACCTCTTTTCGGCACAGTGGTTAACACCAGCTGATTTTCTTATCTAAAATAGCAATACTAAACTCTTCTGACAGGGAAGCTGACGTTAACCCTATGTTTCTGAAAATGGGGACAAAGGTGGAGCAGCTCTTGTGGACAGTAACTGAATCCAATCAGTTAACTCTCTCCACATCACCACACCCCTGCCAAAGCTTTGAAGCTCACGAGAGCACATCTCTGACTATAGGCCTTTGGGTAGAAGTAACAGAAAAGCCAAGCTTGCTGTGCTGGGAGTGGTTTTTGTACTTAATCTTTTTGCACTTATTGCAGCCTCCAAAAACGTCTGTCCTTTTGAAAGAAAATGGCAAATACTTGCACTGGCTCAAAGCGAGCCTATGACTAGTAAGCTAGTCCTCATTACAAGGGCATCGACGTGCTGGAGCGTGTCAGAAGGGCGATGAAGCAGGTGAAGGGTCTGGAGAACAACTCTGATGAGGACTGGCTGAGGGAGCTGGGGATGTTTAGCCTGGAGAAAAGAAGGCTCAGGGGAGACATTATTGTACGTAACAGTTACCTTGGAGGAGGTTGTAGCAAGGTGGGGGTCAAGCTCTTCCCCCAAGCACCAAGTGATAAGACGAGGGGAAATGGCTTGAAGTTGTGCCAGGGGAGATTTAGGTTGGATATTTGGGAAATTTCTTGACTGAAATTACTGGCTATGTGGCATTGGAACAGGGTGCCCAGGGCAGTGGTTGAGCCACTGTCCCTGGAGGTCTTCAAGAAACGTGTAGATGTAGAACATAGTAGCATGGTTTAGTGATGGACTTGTCAGTACTAGGTTAAAGGTTGGTCTAGATGATCTTAGAGGTCTTTCCAACCTGAATGGTTCTGTTTAATATTTATGATAAAAATGATGCAGTCTTGATCTTTATTCGGTGTCCACTAACCCATCTGGAGCATCACATAGGACTAATTACAGCTGCTAGGACATTATAGAATAGCAATGACTTTCTAAGGGCCCAGAGCATGAGAACTATCTCCAAAACTTGTCACTACCCACTTGAAGAAGAAAAGGAAAAAAAAAAAGAAAAAAAAAAGAGGAGCTTAAACCCTGAAATGAATTTAAATCAGTGATTCTGATACTGCTTCCCAGTGGCATAATAAGTATAATAAGGATAATAAGTATCACTCTGTGCACTCATGGTAGACTTGGCCGATATTGTGAGATAGGGCGCCTTGCACAGATGCATTTGTGCCAGATCTCAATACTTGTGCCCAAGAGGAATCTTTTATGATCTCAGAAAGGGCTTTGCACACCAGAGCCCTTTGAGACCCATTCTGTAGCTGACCTACCAATAGGAAATTCCAGAGTCCATTAGCAGGGATATCATCCTATTAATGATTACTCTATTTCTTCTGCAGCAAAATAAATTTCCAAGACTATAGGAGCCTCTCCCTATATGAGGCTTCAGAGCTGCAGTATAATGAATTACTCTTAAGTTCATGTCTTGGCTGTGAAGTTGCAGAGGGGGGAGCAGGGGGGATGTTATAATTACTGTTTCCCGGTAACAACAGCGGAGATTGCTTTGTTTTGTTTTTGTTTGTTCTTGGAACTCGTTCTTCCCTAATGGTACTCCTGGAGTCATCCCATGGAGTATCCATAAAGTAGAGTGTTGCTGAGATGAATTTACAGTAAATCACTTGCTTTGGATGCAGTGTAAAGTTGCTGAAAGATTAAACCGACGCATAGCTGTGAAGGTTGTGTGTATACTGTGGTATAACTTTATTTCCCTGGTGTTTAATGCATTTTTTATATTATAATATTTAATAATCCTTATATAATATGTGTAATATGTAAAAATATACCAATGAAATGGCAAGTATCTGTTTTTGTCACGTGATTTTGGAGATTTTTGCATGATTGTCACAAATGCCTTATAAGTCAGATGCAAATACCTCTGATCAATTTGGAAAATTATCACAGGTGGCTTTTTTTTCTTTTTTCCTTTTCTGGAAACGGTTATTTTACTGCTTTTTTTTCCCCAGATACTACAGATAAATAATATCTGTAATCTGCCAAATAATTGCATATATTTCAGCTAGGATTTCTGTTTCTTCAGAATAGAATGTTAAGTTACATTATCATGTTCATTAATATCTTCAGTTAATCCTAGAAAAAAATGTATAGTAGGATTTTTCTTGATTTACCTGTATTACTGGAACAAATAACTTTCAGAATGTTTCCTAACTGCATTATACAGTTTCATCACTCTGCCAGTTTTGCTGTATTTTAACACAGATGAATGAAAATATATCATGATTAGATACATTAGAGCCTTATGGTTTTATGGTAATCAATAATATGGTGTTGAAGGGTCTTTGAGTGCAGTGAGAACCATGAAGAAACTACATGGCACTTTCTCAACGTCTTTGGGTCTTTTCATTTGGAATTAAGTGTTACCTAATGTTACATTCAACTTTCTGATCTAGAAGTAAAATACAAATTCTTACAAAAATGGATGTATCAAACTTTTTACAATGGCAGTTTTAAAAAGTCCATTCAATTAATATAGAATGGATCAGTATCAAGTAGTCAGAATAAAAACAGTTCATCTAAATTATAGAATGCTAATACTTAACATGTGTGTGCTTCTGGTTTTGCAATGTCCTCATTGCCTGTTTTTATTCTTTTTTTTTTTTTTTTTTTTCCCCCAAACCAGACTTTTGATTTTAATGTGAGGAAAGAAGATACGGAACATTTGAACGCCATAAATGTCACACAATGAATGCCACAGAAAACTAATTCATCTAACGTATCCATTGTGGAGAGGATAATTTAAAACCAAATTGTTCTAAAGTTCAAAAGTGATGCAATTGAAACTTTAATTCATTTAAAACTGAAGAATAGATTGTTCTTCTGGGTACTCAGGGTACCCAATCAGTATCAGTTAAATAAATAAATAAATAAAAGCAGTAACAATAGCTTGTATGTAATGTCATGTTAACAATTTAATAAAATCATTTCATTTACTTTTCTTTGTTGTGTTCTTACCGATACAAAAGTGCCTAATTTAAGTGTTTTCTCAGCTTTCTCGAATGTTTCTGGCATTTTCTTCCAGTATGGGTTAAGCTATCTCACAATACTGTAAAGTTTCTGTTACCTGCATGTATTTGATTTAAGGTGTCATTTTAACCCTTTTGAACAAAGCAGTTGTTACTGGTTTTTTGGTTGGTTGGTTGGTTGGTTTTTTTTGTTGTTGTTGTTTTTTGTTGTTGTTGTTTTTTTTTCCCTGACATATTTTGTGAAGTATTATTTAACTTAAAGGCACAGATAGGAGCAGGCTAAAATGTGCATTTATAACTAGTTCTGTTACTAACAATGATTGTAGTAAGTAGGTATTTTTGTCCTTTTGAAAATCCTACCGGTAAGTGATGTGTGTGTCCAGGTACCTAGATTTCTGTGAAGAGAAGCCTGACATCCCTTGGAGTTGAATTCATCTGTCTTCCATTACAGTAAGATTCATTTTGCTTACAAATTTGTAATATTCTTCTCTAAAAACAATCAAACAAAAAGAAACCAAGCAAATGAAAACAAACAGATGATTAGTGCTTCTATCTGTGCTTTATGCAAATAGCGTCAACAGTGTTATTATATGATAGTTTTGAGAAGTTAACTGGCTTTCAGATAAAGTATGTAGAGCTGAAGGTAGGATGTAAATGTCCTAACTGAGAGGATTGTTTCTGTACTGCGTAACAAAACATTGTATAATGTTATGCTGGAGCTAATTCTAACCCAGCATGCTTCATGGTATCAAAGACGGTACAAATGCTTTGGTTTAGTACTCCGTTTGCACAAATTTATGCCACATCATCTTCCTTCAGGTAAAGTTAATAATGTAGTTCTGTTATTTTGTAGGAACCACAGTCTGAGCATTCAAACACTACGCTCCGTAGTACGAACTGCTTTCTTTTCTCAGTTGTGTGGTGTAAATCTTAAAGAATTACTCAGAAATACAATGTTTGTTCCAGGTCTACCACAGAAGTCTGAATCTGGAGTAATGCCTTACTTTTCACATTGTTTTTTTTTTTACCTTTCTGTTAATCATGAGAATTTTGCGGGTTTCTACAGGCCGCTCTGTACTTTCTGGGTGAGCCAAGCTATTCTGTTGGTACGATTTTGAGGATCTCCTGTCTTGGTCAGGCACTTTATGGAAGAATGCCTCTGTTTTGTGGCCTGAATTATCTCTGGGTGAATAAAAGGACGTTTTGCATAGATTAAAAATTTTGAAGGTGCATAAGGGTAGTGTGTTGTAGAAAAATCCTCTGGAAATCTGTCTTGCAGGGATTTTTCTCTTTTTGTGATGGATTAACGTTCACACTCCTCTGCTGCAATTGTCAGTAATCCAGCAGTGCTGGCACTAAGAGAGCACTATCTTCTGCTGGTGTCAGAGGCTACTGATGCAGGCTTTGGGAGTCCCCCATTTCCCAGCTTCTTTTTCTGACAAGGTCAAAGCATTTTCCTGCTAGACAGCGTAATTTCCTTTTGCTCAACTAAGAGTTACCAGGAATTATGCCAGAGAGAGATTTTTCAGATACAAAATTTTATTTTAAGATTCTTTACTTTCTTTTTTTAAGATCTCTTTCTAAAGTACTCTGAAATTCTCAGTGTTGCTCCAAACGTCGGTGTTGTCATGCTAACTCTTCTATCACAAATTCTGTAATTCGTGAAGGATTGTTTGAGTGCTTTTTCGTGGGACTGATTGATTTGTACATGTACAGCTTTCTTTGGTTTCTTTGGCATAAAGTAATCAGTTCGAGTCATGTCAGATTGTTATATGATTTTAGTTAAGATGCTAAAGCTAAAATTTAGGCTTCTTATCTGGGAGATCTTGCATTACTGTTGCCCTGCGACTAGCCAGGTTTCTGCAATGCCCACAACACTAAGTTCTGGTTGGAATTTCAACAAGAATTTTGCTTATCACAGGCAGCCAATAATGTGAGATTTACTCACATTATTTACTCACAGTGAGACACTACAGCACGCATTCCTGCTTATCCTAAAAACTCAAGTATATAAGAGCATATATGCGTTATTCATCACATTGTCCTTTCTCTTTTTTTCTGACTGGGCAATCTCAGAGTAGAGTTTTCAAAGAAGTTGTACCCTGGATTTCTGTCATGTATTTCATGGAACTGCAAGTGTCCTTAACACTGGACCTGGCAGATAGGAGGGTGCTAAGTAAGAAAAGAATTCTTGTTCTGTTGATTGAGATGGAGCGTAATCCTGGCGTAAATCTTCTCACTAAACATTTATCCATGTGCTCTCGGTAGAGTTGGCTGGAACAGCCTGAATTTACCTGTTTGTGTGATTCAGCCCTTGTGAAGAGGTTGCAATCTGTGCAGCTGAGACAAATTAACCTACATTTTCCAAGGTTTTAAGCAGCCTTCAGTGCAAAATCAGCCAGGCTGGCTTCGCTTGCCTGAGAAGGACGAAGCACGATTTCAGTATCCTCACTGGTAAGATGTCAACATGGGTATAAATGCGTGTGGTCATCTAATACAATACTTTTTGTGATGCAAATAGCCAGCTGTTTGGAGTGGAACTGAAATTGCCCAGACATTTTACACAACCTCTGACAAATAATTTGTTGGGTGTCACGTCTTTGAGTTGGAGCCCTCTCAGTTGGTTTACCAATAACCTAAACATGAAAGCTGGTACGTCTGACTACTGAAACCCTGAGTCATTCTATCCTTTAATTAAAGCACGTTCTTTTAATATGTTCCTCTTGCTTAAAATTATATGAGAATGATTTCCTAGAGGAAAATGCCTAATGAATGCACTTTTATTTAGTATTTTCTATAGATTAGCTAAATAAGGGGGAAAGCTTGAAATATCTAGGGTATGTCAGGCAGTTGCAGGGGATACATATGTCAACCTCAAGCATGATTTATCTTGCATGCCTTTTCTGACAGTTGTAATTTAACGGCTGTATTTTCCTCCGGGCTCTCAGGAGGCTAAACATCTTTTCAAGTTTCTAGCTTTGTGGTGGAAGAGTCAATGTCTGTTTGGCAGTGTAATTTATCTGAGTCATTCGGGGAGAGGCGTGGAGCAATTGAAGCATGACGATTAGCATAAATAAGGACTCTGCTCCTGAGGGTAGTGTTACGCTCACCGTGTTTCAGAGGAAAGCAGCCTCCCCATAACAACTGCTGCTGCTAATTGAATTGTGTGATGCTATGAACTGAAAGACCTAATGTATTAAGCTCCGGCCTATTGTGATATTCTTTTGCATTTCAATTTGAGGTGGAGTTAACAGAGCAAGGAAGGAAGAGGAACATTTCTGCAGTAAGAGCAGCTGTGGGTTATCAGGAATCACCCTTTTGGGTTCGCTGAGGTGGGTTTCTTTGAAGAAGGAATTATAAAACCTAAACCCACAACTTCTTTTGTAGCTTCTATATAATGACCCTGGTACCACTGTTAATAAATAAATAAATAGAACTTTTCTTCCTATTATTAAACACCTTCTGACTCCTGTGTTTTGTTTGTTTGTTTTGCCTTTTTTTTTCCTTCTTTTTCCTTTTTTTTTTTCCTTAACATGGAAGCACCACTCCATGGGGGCGTTTGGGTTGGCGAGTGCCCGGAGCCACGTCCCCCATCCGCCAGGACAGCCCGAGCCCCGCCGCTGCCGTCTGAGGACGGCCGGGCCCGAGGCTGCCCAGGGGCGAGGAGGAACCCGGGGCCCGGCCGAGGGGGCGGGCAGGAGGCGGCGGGGCCGGGCCGGGCTCCCGGCGGCGGGCAGGGAGGAGCTGGGAGGGGACGGTCGGAAACCGGGGGGGGGGGGAGCGGCCGCGGCGGCGGCGTTAAAACCGCCCGGCCCCGGGCACGGCCGCCGGAGTCGCTCGGCGGCAGCGCAAGATGCGGGGGGCGGAGGCGGGCGGCTGAGCACGGTGAGAGGGGGTCGGGGGGCGGCCGGGGGGCTGCGGCCGGGGGCTGGCGGCCTCGCAGCTCCGCTCGGCTGCTGGGGCGGCTCCTGCGGGCAGCCCGGCCGGGTCCTGCAGCTCGCAGCGCCGATGGTTGCCAGCGCCAGGTACCGGCTGCCTCGGCTTTGTTGCAGGCGCAGGGAAGGGGCTTGCTGTGCGACTCACTCGGGTCTCCTTCTTCTTCTTCTAAACTTAATACCGCGTGCTCTAACTTTTATTTATCGGGGGCGCCTTTCCTCTGTACAGCTTTGAGATGCTCTCTCCCACAGCAGTGAATTGCCTGCACCGCTCCTTGGGATGGCATCGGTGTATTGCTACCGGCCCCCTCCCAAACGCATCCAGGCTCTAGTGAAGGAGGAGAGTGCAGGTCTGTCACGCACTTTCTGTGCAGGCTTCTGTGCATTTGCAGTTAAACCAAATGAAGCCTGATTCATTCGCTCAATCTCTGCCGTTGTGTCTGTGGCGTGTTTCCCACGGAAGAGATCCAGGTGCTTACTGCTGGGAGCTCTGACGGCGTTCCCACTTAAAGAAGTGCAATGAGCCAGCCCCTGCCGACCCCAGCTCTACCTGTGCAGCCCTGTGTGACAGAACTGCGTTTTGTCCCACTGGCTTTAGCTGTTTAACATGCCTGACCACCTCTTAAGTGCATTTTAATAGACGAGTAAAACTTATTTCAGTGTGACTGCATTTGCGACTGGTGCACAATTCAATCAGCAGATTATCCCGAACCAATTCAAGCTTGTTGCATTGTTTCCTTTACCTTTTTTTAACTCCGGGCTTTGTCTGTGCCTCCTGTTCTCAGGGCTGCAGTTTCTGGGTGCGTGCAGGAGCAGCGAGCTGCGGGCAGCCCCGGGTTTCTGCTCGGCGTCTCGGTCCGGCGGCCGCGGGGAAGCGGCGCCCAGCCTGGCACCATGAGCTCCGGCACCAGCGCCCCCGTGAAGGTGGTCAGCAGCCTCGCCAACACTGATGTCAACTATGTCATCAAAGAGCACTATAATTACACGGGAAAGCTAAATGAGAATGCGGACAGTGGAATAAAAGTGACGTCGGTGGTTTTTATCATCATTTGCTGCTTTATAATCTTAGAGAACATTTTTGTCTTGCTCACCATCTGGAAAACCAAGAAATTTCACAGACCGATGTACTATTTCATTGGGAACTTGGCTCTTTCAGACTTGCTGGCTGGTGTGGCTTACACTGCCAACCTCCTGCTCTCTGGACACAAAACCTACAGCCTCACCCCCTCCCAGTGGTTTGTAAGAGAAGGCAGCATGTTTGTTGCCTTGTCTGCTTCTGTGTTCAGTTTGTTGGCCATTGCCATCGAGAGATACATCACCATGTTGAAGATGAAGCTCCACAATGGCAGCAACAGCTTCCGCTCCTTCTTGCTGATCAGTGCTTGCTGGGTTATCTCTGTGATACTCGGGGGACTCCCGATTATGGGATGGAACTGCATCGACCTCCTGTCCAACTGCTCCACCGTGCTGCCTCTCTACCACAAGCACTATATTCTCTTTTGCACCACAGTTTTCACTGGCCTTTTGCTATCTATTGTCGTCCTCTATTGCAGGATCTACTCCATGGTGAGGACTAGGAGCCGTAGGCTGACATTTCGCAAAAACATTACCAAAGCTACTAGGAGCTCAGAAAAGTCACTGGCGTTGCTCAAGACAGTGATCATAGTTCTGAGTGCCTTCATTGCCTGCTGGGCTCCCTTGTTCATCCTGCTTTTACTGGATGTGGGCTGTAAAGTGAAGACCTGCCCAATCCTATATAAAGCAGAGTATTTCTTAGTACTGGCTGTGCTCAACTCAGCCACGAACCCTATCATCTATACGTTAACAAACAAAGAAATGCGGAGGGCTTTCATCAAGATCCTGTGCTGCTGCAAATGTCCCCCGGCAGATTCGGGGACCAAATTCAAGAGGCCAATCATCGGAGGGATGGAGTTCAGCAGGAGTAAGTCTGACAACTCCTCCCACCCACAGAAGGAGGAAGGCGACCATCCTGAAACCATCATGTCTTCAGGCAATGTTACCTCATCTTCTTAGGAGTAACCGTGGAGGTGTATTCCAGAGCCTTCCTCTGAAATGGGGGAGCTGAGGCGCCTCCTGCTCACCGCGTCAGCGCTGGGCCAAGTGAGCGAGTAGCATTAGTTCTAATGAGGCAAACGGTGCACTTGCGAGGCTGGAGTTCAAGAAATGGGACAGACTGTTCTGGCTTGAAAATCTTTTTCCCTGGAGCATGTTTTGTCTTTGCACTGAGGCAGCTCAGGATTGTCAGGCGCATTCATATCCTGAAATCTCCTTAGTAACTCTGAAAGACTGATGCCTTGGTGAAATGATGCCTGGTGTGTGTGAGAGAAAGAGAGTGGGGGAGGAGAAAGGAGAGGGAGAATGAACCTTTTTTTTTTTTTTTTTTTTTTTTCCCCTGTGAGAAGAATGTGAAGTTATTTTTCCTTTACTTGCAGCAAACCACTGACACAAAGGTCTTTCTGTACTGAGTTTAGCAGTGGCTCTGGTATAGTTGGTCAGAAGTGTTTGTTTAACATATAACAAGGGAAGAGATCACACAAATATAATTTAGAGCACGTACAACCATAATTTGGCATCACTTTCCAGAGTTCTTAGAAAAGTAGCAAGGTTTTATGTGCAGAGTCCAAAGCTGTTGGGGTTTTATTTAGCGAGATCATAGCTGTGAATTTCTGTTGTTGGTCCGTGTTACATTTGAAGACCAAGAGCCAGGCAGACTTGGCAGTTGTGTCCACCTATGGGATTCTGTTGACTGCGTCAGTTTTTGTGGAGTAGCTCAGAGCAGCATTTGGCTCCCTATGTTGTTTGCCATGTTGTTATTAGCATTAAAAAACTGTGTTATCATGATAAATGCGTGGTAGAACTAAAGGTCATTTCTGTTTAAGGTGACTGAGAGTAAATCTAACAGTTTAAGATACTATTGACAACAGCAGCATTTTTGCCGAAGTAAAAAGAGCTGAAAACTGAAGGGGAAGGTCAGTGTCAGGTGCACAGTATTTCCAAAGGTCAAGATTGGTCAGAAAAACTGAAAAGTGAGTTTCAGAAGAATACAAGGAGAGTTGAAGCAAAATGGCTATAGATAAATGCACTTCCATAACAAAATGCAATACATTTTGGCACATTGTATTCATGTTTATAATTTCAGCAAAGATGTCTGTATTTTATCAGTTCGTGGAAGAAGTACCTATCATTAAATTGAATGTATTTGTTTTACAGCGTCATTTTTACTCCTCTGTTTTTCTAACCTGTGCTAATGGGGTTGAATGTGTACAATGTAAATAAGTTAATATGTTGCAGGAGTCTTCATGCACCTAGAGTATTACTGTAACAGAAGTGGTATATCTGGGATAGCTGAGAGCAATTGACTGATTTACAGTTATTGGCAACTCCTAGAAGTGGTATTTTGTAAAGAAAATTTATTGCCTTTGTAGTAAAATTTCCAGTGCAATTAAACTGATTTTTTTTTTTCTGGTTTAAAAAATAGTATTTAAAATGTTCCTGACTTTTATTGTTCAATTTGCACATAGCTTTATTGACTTCTAAACATTAATAAACTGATTTTTTTTTTAAAGATTCTGTTATCACAGTACTGGTACTTTTGTACTGTTGTGGGAGTTTTGTGCTGGGTGTGGTTTTGTTGATAGAAGTTGTTGACAGAAATGAAAGAATTCCTTGATTTTGGCACTGGGATTAAGCCGGTTTTGTGGGGTCTTTGATCCGTGAAGACATAGGATGCCACTTACAATATCATGTAAAATCCAAAATGAATGCTAGACTCTGACTTTTCCTCAGCAGATGCTGAACTGCCATTAAAATAATCTCTACACTAGCATTACCGCAAGCAGTTTTCCTCCAACAAGTAGTGAAGCACAAACAGAACAAAAAAAGGCGCCTGACAGTGCTGCCATGACTGCCTAGAGTAAATGAAATAATTAGTTTATATCGCTAACAGCATTCATAAGTTTAATTTTTAGCTCACTGCAAGTATCAGGAGGTTTTTGAAATGCAGACCTGTGCTCTCAGCTGTGCAGCTGTAGCCCCGTTGGGTGCGGCAGCACGGACTGGCTGGGTAGCTGTACAGATACGGTATTATTTCTTCCAAAGTTTCAACTTCCATTTCCTCTCTTGCTGCCATTCCCTCTCGGTCTTACTTTTAAGTTTCACGGAGCTTGTACAGGATGCAGTTGGAGTGTGAAGATAAACCTCACCTTCTCGTAGCGTATGTCATCGCTGTGCAAGGTTTACTGTGGGAAACTGGAGCCTGCTCGGTGAGGAAGGCTTTGGGTCGCAACCTCACTTCCTGAAGGAAATTCCAAAAATGCCCTGAAGACAAAAGAGTGGAAACAGGCTGGAATTTCTCTCCATCTGTCTGCCTGTACGGAAGGAATGATTTCATGTGTGCTCACTTCCTAGGCTTTTAATTAGTGACCTGAGCAGAGCTGGAAAAAATGTCAAATCTGTGTTTGTGCAAAAGATAAAGTCCCTCTTGGCTCAGGCCTTCATTTGGGCAATGATGGCTTACGCGCGGTGCTGGCAGCCATGAGGGAAAGCACTGCTTTATCCCAGGGATAAAGTCACGTCTGTGCAGAGCACCAGAAGCATATGAACCTTGAAAGTCCAAGTTGAGGCCTCAACGTGCTGCTGGTGAGTAAATACAGGCAATATTCAAGGGACGTGACTTATGGGTTAGGTTCAAGTCCTCGCCTGGACTGGTAGGCACGTTGTCACCCAGGGGAGAGGGGTCCTCCCGCTCCGGAAGCCTTAAGGGCATTTGTGGCATTCGTCCCCGCTGGGCCTGAGATCCTGTGACGAGGGACGGGCGATGTCGCAGCACGGCTGTGCCACAGGCCCCCAGTGACTGCCAGCAGCCTCTGGGAGCTGATGGCTACAGGTGAGTCACTTCCCTTCGCTCTGCCTTTGTTCCTGTATCCTTCTCTTATCTGTCTTGTCTAATTGCACTGCTGGCCTTTGGGGGAAATGACTGCTTTCCCCCGTAAAAGCAACTGTGTGGTGGGAGCCCAAGTTTGGTAGGGAGCTCAAAGCACTACGCAATTCACACAACGAGAGGCATGCAAGCAGCAGAGCGTGGCTCTGAGCCATGGGAAGCATTTCCTACGCTCCCGATCGAGACAACTGAAAGCTATTTCCTCCATAGACTGGCTACATCTACGCATGTAGAAAAAAATCACACTGGGACTAATAACTGTAATAAAATAATAGCAATAATAAAAGTTAGGGTTCCTGCTGGAAAAAAAAGGCCATTTGTACCTCTCTTCACTTCCTATGGGAGAAGGCTGCGGCTCCTCAGCCACGCACATCCATGACATAAATCAGCAGTTGGGCCAGGCGTGTTGCACTCAGTTCTGCAGCCTGTAATGCAGAAAGCACCCGCCTCAGATCCCAGAGTACCTTCCATAGACACTGAAAGGGCATGTGGCTTTGTCCTTTTGCTGGCCATGTGACAACCTGGCTGAAAACATGCTTTGAGAACTGAAAAGGAAAAAAAAAAAAAAAAAAAAAAAAGGAAAACTAAACTTATACCAAGTCCCTCAGTGAAATAAAATAGCCTGAATTCTCGGGAGTAACCTGGCCCTTTCATTTATATTCTTGTTCCTAGTTCTTCTTCCACCACAAAGATTAAAAGCAGGGATAGAAGATGATCATAAGCTCCGTCTGTTGCTCCCGGGGCAACTCCCTAGTTCCCTACGCCCGTGTAGGACCCAGGTGTAGCGCTGGGTCTATTGGGCAATGGAGGGGCTGCAGCCAGAATGCCCTGCGGCCACGGCAGGAGGAGCACACCTTGGGCTTGCTGGGCACTGCAGGCAGTCAGGACCAAGACCAGGGGACATAAAAAAAACATAAAAATACTGCTATCCATCCTTCTCTTATTCGTTCAACTAAGAACGACAAGGACTGCCCAACTGCGATGTTTCCTGATTCCTAATTTGGCCTGGAAGATCTTAATGCTGATTGCATTTTGTGTACAAAAGGTCAGATTGACAAAGCATCAAAAATTTGGGTATGTAGAACAGAACTACAAAACCTTCTCAGCTCTGACATGCTGGAAATTCCCCAAGGACAGTTTTTTTTTTTTTTTTTTTTCATTTACGGGGTTTTGAAATTCCCCAGGAAAATATTTACTGCCTTTTAATAATTCTCCTTATTATTTTTCTTGGAAAAGGAAATGAATCCAACTACAACTGAACCTTCAAGATATAAGAAACGAGCAAAGTCCATCTAAATTCAGTTCCTGTCATCTGCTTTCATAATCATTTCTAATCCCATCTTTGCATTCACAGATGGGGAGAGTTTGTTCATTTTCTGTGGTGTAATTTATTCTCATAGAATATTATTTCTCTTTATGCAATCTGCAAGAATTGCATAGGGTCAGGACATTTCCCTCTAATTATTACTCTACCTGAGTAATATTTAATTGTTACTCTTCGCCTAGGATTTTTTAAAGTTCTATTTCTATAACAATTAACAGTAATTAAATTCACCTTGTACACAGGAGGTAGATGTAAGAACTTGTGATGCAGCTAACTTGTTCCAGTACAAGTTTTATGCTGAAATAAAAAGTGTCTAGAGAGACCTGAAACTCAATCAACTCAATCAAAGATAAATCAAGCTACTAACAAAAATAATGTGTTTTGGGAGGGAATTTGGGAACATAATCAATGTAGGCTTACGTGAACGACTAAAGAAAATTACTATATTAAGGACCTGCTCCCAAACAGGAAGAGAGGGGCACATTCCTTGTGTGTCCAGTAATCACCCACAAATCCTGAGAGATGTTGTGCCAGAGCAACATTCTCAAAATAAAACCCACCAAGCAAAGCTCTGCTAAGCCAGATCTCTTACCCTACCAAAAAATCTCCTCCCTGAGTTAAACTGGAACTATTTTGTTGCCCTCAGAGCCATCCCCACTACCTTCACAGCACAAAAAGGCAGGAAATCACATCAGCCACACCCAGGAATTCTCTGGGCATGGAAAAGTCCTAATAAAGCATAGCCGACAAAGCTCTGTCAACCCTCTGTGAACCTCTGCAACCAAGCCTGATTTAGCAGTAGCATAATGGAAACCCGACACAAAGGCTTTTTTTTTTTTCTTTCTTTTTTTTTTTTTTTCCCTGCGCTTAAATGAATGATCACTTGGAGAAGATCCATCTTTAAATTCATTGTACAGTAACTATACAACAGCATGGCTCATTGGCGAAACGTGACCAAAGCCAGATTAAATATTTACATGTGTACGTAGCTTTTGCAATGCCTATTCATAATTACTCTTCTCAGCTACAAGCAGGCTCAAAATTCAGACTGCACTTTTTTTTATAACTAATGAACATATGGAAACCACAGGCTGGGGGGAAATCACTGAGTAAATACTGAGCTAAAATTATCTTCTAGGCTCTGTGGAATCACCCATGAAAACAATCACTACCTAGCAAAAGTCTTTGGTTTGAATCAGTGCTGACAGCTGAAACTTTCAGGTGGCGGTCTGAGCTATCTGCTAAAAGCTTTTTTGCTCTCTTCAGCATACATATGCTCTGCATAAGCCCAGACTTCTTGACTTGGCAGGACACTGGCATAAATCACTGGAATACGGCCTCATGCAAGTACGCCTCAATACTGAGCACCTACAGTTGTATAACGTGAAGGTGGGGATGTGAATTTATATAAGCAATGAAAACAGAATTTATATGGTTATGGAGAAAGTGCAATAACAATTTTCACATGATGTGAAAACTAGATTTGGCACAACTGTGGTTCAGAGTGCACAAGAACAGGTTTCAGAGACAGTTTGGGATTGGTGAGGAATTAGACTATAGTATCTGATATTCTTCACCTGAAATGAAGGGAAAGAATCCTCTGTGATAATTAAGGCACAAAGTCAAGGGTTTGCAGCTGTGAAGTGTATCCTTAGAACTGCAGCTCTTTCCTGAGCAGCTCTAGGCAAGGTCTTGTGAATTCTCACCTTCCTGCAAAGGTATATAATGTATATATATATATTATATATACATATGTGTATATATATATACAAGGTTGTTTGCAGCTGATTATTTTGTATTTTGTGGTACTATCTGAAGGATTGCTTTCTATGGCATTCTGAATATGGGGGATGGTCTGCCAGGTCATTTATTGCCCAGCTACTTGCAATATCTCCTTGTGCTTTCATACCTGGATGCTGCTGTATCACAGCTAGCATATGATGGAAAAATCAAACAGAAAAAGGTTTTTTAGCAGTACAGAAAACTCTATCCTCATAGTTGGAAGAATGACTGAGATCTTGGCTGAAAAATGCATCCTTGAAAGGAGCTGTTATGGAAAAACAGCTCACCAAAAGTCTATCTTATTATCTTTCTTCCTTTCAGTGAAGACACAACTACGGTCTAACGTTTTCTTCTAATCTGGTGGCCACTCAGATGCCTGTTGCATGAGGAATAAACTTGAGCTATTTCCCAAACACCAGTCCCTTGTAGCTGTTTTTATATCCATTGCAACTCCCACTTTTACTGCTGGTTTAAGCGTGAGATAAGAAATTGCTTGTAGCTGGCGTGTACAGGGTTATCCGATCACACCTTTTGAGCAAATCCTTTATGCTGGCATAGAGATATCACTTCAAAGCTGCCTACAACTCCATTTCAAAAAGAGTTCTCTCTCTCTCTCTTTTATTTTTCCCCTTGTCTTAGAAATTCAATACATTTTGCATCTTACTCTATTACTGTATTTATTTTTTTCCTAGTCTTTTTACATATTGCAAGTGTTGCTTGAGAAAATCTTTACCTTTCATCTCAGTTTGACCATTTCTCATGGAAAAGTGGTCATATTTTTCTTTTCTAATAAATAATATAGGTGGGAGGGAGAGGAATTGGTCCATACAATGGAGATGGTGAAGGAACGCCAAATCTTTTAACTCGAAATGGTTCATCAGTGCAAGTGGCTGGGGTCAGAACTCTTTAACGGCAGCGTGAAGTTCTGCTTTTCACTAAACTTGCTGAAAACTGCAAAGGCATTAAAGAGGGCTCAGAGGACAACAAAGCAAGGCGGTTTAATAGGATGAACGACTATAAAAGGCTCAGTGAGCAAAGCCTTTTCCCACCAGAGAGGAGAGCTGGGAAACACAATACTCAGCCTACCAGCTACGCTATGGAAGTGTGCTGGATGATGCAGAGAGAAAGAAAACCATTTAATGCTCAAGACAAAGAGCGGATTCTGCCTGCAGAAGCCAGAACCAGTTAAAACACGTATTTCAGATTAGGATTTAGCCACACTTTGATGCTTGATGCCTCGGTGCACCGTGGTGGGCCGGGAGCTCTTCCTTCCCCACAGCACCCGCCTCAGCCCTCCCACACAGGACCTTTGCTGACCGATGCCCCTCCAGCCCCCCTTTTCCTCAGTGCTGTTCCTGCTCCCCTTGGTTTTCCTGCCCACCCCCCTGCCCCAGCTCTTCCTGCGCCTTGCCCTTCACCTCTGCCTGCTGTGGGTTCCCCGGGTGGTGCAGACGGCAGTGGCTGTGGGGCCCATTGGCGGTGGCACTACTCATGGCGCGGCCTCACTGTGGGCCTGGGGACCCTGGACCAGGGCGGCAGGTGGTGGGGAGAGAGACTCAAAAACCACTGTAGCAGAATAAAGGAACAAGACAAACCCAAAAAAAACCAACGCTTGTATCTGTAAAAAGTGTGCGCTGTAATGGGGAGGTGAGGTTTAAACCCGAAGTGAGGAGTGGTTTTGGCACCCGCCAGCGAGTGCCTGGCCGCCCCCCTGCAGCAAGCAGCCGGCGCTCGCAGCTCTCAAAAGGTCAAAGGGGCCCCTGAGAAACTGCCACAGCTCCAGTGCTTGTGGGGTTCACGGGTGCTGAGCCTGAGACTTCAAGGTGAGAACTCGAGCACAGCAGCTGCAAAGTAGGCCAGGCCTTGAAAGCGGTGGTGTTTTCGTGGGAGCACTGTAGCGGTCTCATGTGCAGCCTGTGGGTCTTCTTGGCCGCAGCACGAAATGGCTCCCTGCCAGCCTGAGGGAGTGAGGCTGCACGGGCCTCCCCTACAGCTCTTTGCTCTCTCTGCCTGGCACTTTACGTTCTCAGTGAAAACAGGCACCCTGTGTAAACTTGGGGCAGTGTAAAAGCAACCAGAAGCATCTTAGGCAGAAGTGTGTCCCAGGTCTTGGACTGTTTATGAAAGGATTTTTGGCTGAAGTCTCGATGGTTTTTTTCATCGCTTAGCTGAGGCACCACTGACCTTGCAGCTGGCTGCATGCGGTTGAGGGCCAGCCAGAGGAAGGCCCCACACCACACACCTCAGCCGGAGCGAGGAGGGAGCAGAAAGGTCTGTGGTGGTCTGTGGGACAGCCGCGGCCACCTGCCTGCCTCAGGTAGTGGGAGCGGAGCAGGTAGGGCCGAGGCCCAGCCTGGGAGCTGGGTGAAGCAGGGCTGTGCCCCTTGGCAGTGGTGCCCAAGAGGAAAGTGAACTAGGTCCGGCTTGATTTTCTCCTCAGGGAATACAGGGGTGCAGTGTTTGTGGAAGGATGGCATAGACCTGCAGTAGCTGTGCCACGTCTACGTGCATCCCAGTATAACAATAATAACAATAATGATGATAATAGTACTACTAGTAATGATGTGTACGAAACAAGTGATGCACAATGCAATTGCTCACCACCCACTGACTGATGCCCAGCCTAACCCTGAGCAGCCTCCCCCCCCCCCCCCCCCCCCAGCTAGCCACCCCTATATATTGTTCAGCATGACGCCATATGGTATGGAATACCCCTGTGGCCAGTTTGGGTCAGCTGTCCCGGGTCTGTCCCCTCCCTTGCTGCACCCCCAACCTGCCCGCTGGGCGGACACAGTGAGAAACTGAAACGTCCTTGGCTTGGTGTAAGCACTGCTCTGCAGCAATTAAAACATCAGCATGTTATCAGCACTCTTCTCATCCTAAGCCAAAACATAGCACCCTACCAGCTACTAGGAAGAAAATTAACTCTGTCCTAACTGAAACCAGGACAGCATGCACATCAGTGTGTGTTGCTGCAAGATGGTTCCCTTCCTGAAGTACAGTGAGAGTATGATGCTATGGGACATTAAAGCCCAAGCTAACAAAGTTTTGGTAGCTGTAGTTAAACTACAATATCTACTGGGTAGAAGTGCTAAAAATGTAGTGCAGAATGTTGAAAGCAATTGCAAATTGTGAAAATGCTTATTTCAGTCTTGCCTTTACTTTAGTCCTCTGAGCCTATCTGAATTACTTTGTTATCCACCTGAGGGCAGCCTTTTGAGAACAGGTTAGTAGAGACAAGGCACTGAACAGGTCTGTATCACCCAAGCGTGACACCTTGGCAATTATGATATACATTGATGCTTAGTCAGAGGACCGATCTTTTTCACACAGGTTATCAAGCAGCCTTCACACCCTTCTCTACTGATTTTGTGTGTGTCTATGTAAACACTTTATTGATAAAATAACCAGGGTTTTATTAGTCCTCCCGAAGAAGCTTCCTTGTGCTTTGCTCATTTCATCAAACCATTCATCTATAGCGGGGTGCAAACAAACAAATCTGTCCAGGTGCATTAAAGAAGGTGTAAGTATTCCTAACATTATGCTTTTCATCCCATTTGACTCTGCCCATGCCCAGAATGAGATTGATGTGGCTCTGAACCACACTTCAGAGCAAAGTGGGACAAATAGCAAAGCATTTTTAACTGTATTTGAAAGCATTTTCATATATGTCACTTGCAGCCTTAGCCTTGTGTGTGGCCTCTACTCTTTTTCTGTTATGGGAAATCAACCTAATAAAACTTCTCCTTCCCTTCTGAATGAATGTCATTGTTATAATACAATGAGTCAGAAAAGAAACAATATTAACCACAAAATAATGGCAGTCTAACCACCAGCATGAGTTCTCCCCCCATCCATCAATCAACTGCAATGCCCTTAACTGCATTTCCTTATTGTAATCAAAATCTGGCAAAAATTTAATGAAACTGAAAGTGGAGGGGTTCCCACAAATCAGAAGTAGGATTTTTATTGATACAATTGCATGCATGAAATTTCCTGTTCAGAGTCAGCAAAATGAAAAAGCTTGTTTCCTGTAAGCATCATCTGTATAAATCAAGCAGCTCCATATCTGCTTGGGTTTGGGAAATGGAATAACGATGGCTTTAACTTGTTCAGAGTTTTGATAACCAAATGAATTAAGTCGATGACATTTTATGTCTGACACATTCTCTGCATTGTATTTAAAAAGCTTGCAGAACATGTAGATTCATGTAACACTGTAATCCCTACACTTTGTGCGGTAGGATTGGAAAGGATGTCAAAATACTAACTCCTTATATGAAGTCAGAAACAAACCTGGCTAATGTTTCTGCTCATTTTTGCTCCAAGGTAGCTGGCTGCTGAACTTGCCTTTTGTTCTATGACTGTGAGCCTCTCTGGCACGTGGCATGCTGGCCTGGAAATGCTTTAATTAAATTGTCAGAAATACTCTGCTGTTAGCCGTGCTGTTAGACTTGGGATTTGAGATGAAGGTGGAGGTCTGAGTGGGCTACAACAAGCCCTGCAGTTTGAATAGAGTTTTGGTCTAACAGATAGGCACAAACATAATCCATGAGGGATTTCCATAAGCAGATTTCCCACGTTGTTCAGGCACACTCATGCAGGTTGTACGTTGCTCCTGTGTGCATTACAAAAAAGGATCTGGCCTGTTTGACTAGTTGTGGCTGAGGTATAGCTGTTTCTATTGTTGATGATACACGACAGGAGAATGTAAACACTGTCAGTCATTTGCCTTTGACTCCTTGTTCTGAGTGGCTGTGTGTGCATTTATTTGTGTTTGAGTTATATGAAGGTGACCTGGAGAGTGATTTAGGAAAAAGGCTTGGACTTGCATCTACTTGATCCTGGCCATCTTTAAAACTTTGCCACAATGTACTGTGCATTTTTTAGAGTTCACAAGGGTGAAGTTTGTAAAAATAAATGAGATGAAAAGCTAAAGGGGACCAGAAGTACAGGCTGCCTTTCTTGTTTCCAGTTTTAGTTACACATGTTTCTGGAGGTTTGTTCGATTTTAATTTACCTTTCACGTGGAAGGTATGTCAAGCCCAGACACAACTCTTCTGTCTGTGCTTTGACCTGGTCATCTGAGCCTGAAAACTGTATAGCTGTGTAACTGCAAGGCAGCTTAAGCTAATGCACCATCTTTTTCGTGACTTACTAGTTTTAACAGTGCTAATGTGGCTAGCTGGTGTCAGCCCCAGATACTCTCATTTATCTGCCCCCAGGCATGCAGATGTACCCGGAGCTGTTTTGATTGCAGAGACATTACTACAGATCCGTTTGTGGTTGCTGTCTGTATTTCAAAAGAGAGTTTTTATACGTAAAGTGCTGGGGAAGCTGAAATTACACTGTTTACTTGTCTTCTCTGACAGAGGGATAAGACGACTTGTCCTCTGAAAGAGGGAGAAGACGACTTGTCTTCTGTCTTTATTTTTTTTTTCTTATTCTATGTGTTTTTGTTTTGTTTTGTTTTGTTTTGTTTTTAAGCAGGAATCATTCCCCTTTACTGCTTGTTCAGTGCTCTGTCACAAAGTCCTGATGGTCAGTCTTTGAAAGGCACATTGGCTTTGTTGTTATACAACAGTTAATTAGCAGTGGGACTGCGAACGGAAAGCATCTTAAAGCAGAAAGGACACCGTGAGAGTTGTATGGGACAATTCTCATTTAAGGCAGATCCTGGGCTCAGATTAAATTTGTTTCTGGAACAAGTTGTTGGAGATTCTACCAAAGTTAAAAATTCCTGTACCAGACCTGCACCTGACCCTCCCAGTGGTCACTAACGTATGGGTGCTAGCTCTGGGTCAGACCTCGAACCCTTGCTTCTTGATGGAAGATTTACCATCAGTTTGCATGGGAGTGGTGTTGGAACTGTAGTTAAAAATGAATAATTGTTTCACTTAATTTTTTCCTGTGCTGCTCCTTGCATGCTGGCTCAGTCGTTGCTCCCAGCATGAAAGGGAAATCCTGCAAAGTTGATCACACCTGTAAGTAAGTTTCAGAATGACAGTATAAGACGTTTAAAAAGCTAAACCTCAGCCCCACCCAACCAGGCACAGTTGAGTGTTTATGTTAAGTACACCCAGAAAGTCTGCATCAGCAGAAAATAAAGTGTTCTTTTCACTCATTTTTGAGGATCCAGAATAATGCAAAATTAGTGAATGGCAGTTGTGTGTTTATTTCTCTCCATGAAGTGGAGATCATGTCATAGTCATAGAAGTATTTTGTGAAATAACATTTGCCCCAATTACGTTACATAACATGCACTAGAAATTATGTGCTTCTTTTCTCTGAAAGTACTTGTACCTAGCAATTAAATCCTCAGCTAGCCTAGTCTCTGCTACCTCAGTTAACTTTCACAAAATCATAACCAGAATAATTGGGAAATCATGGATTGGGGGGGGGGGGGGGGGGGGGGGAGGGGGGGCAAGGGTGTTGCTGGGGAGCTGAACATTATGGCAGATTAAAACATTAAAACATAGAGTTGCTTGTTGGTGAGTGCTGGTGCTCGGAACTCACATTTTGCAGAAAATAAAATGCTTAACCTAACAACAGTTTAGGAGGTGGAAAAATTGAAGGTTTTCCTCTGGGTCAAGGGCATCTGCACCCTCTTTCTCTGGTAGATGGAATTTCTCTCTCTTGAATCTTCACACATGAAGTGCATGATGGGAATATGCACTTATATTTAATAGCCTAAAACCAGTAGAAGTGTCAGTGTTCTAGCTGATTTAAATTAGTCAATATGGATTATATTTTAATAAGCAAGTAGCAGTGTGGTGAGGACATCATCTTTCATACCTGTCTGGGTAGACTCTACTGAGCCTATTTTTCACGTGTTTTTTCCATGTTTTTCTGCAGATGTGCTTGGACATGGCTGTACTAAGACATCTGAAATTATTTGTTTGCCTCTATAGGTGGCTGTGTGGATCGTGGAAGTTCTCAGAGAAGCATGTTTTCCATAATAATGCATTTTAGTTTTTTTAATCTCAAAGAATGTGCAAGCATGTGGTTGAAACTAAGATTTTAGTGAAGATGAACCACTTTTGTATCTGTTGAATTTTTATTCATTCTTAAACATAGCTGATTTCTGGAACTTCAATACTATTTCTTTTTTTTCAGTTAATTTTGAAAACCACCTAGCTCTTCCTTTCTTAATTCTGCCGGGTGTGGAAAGAGAAAGGGCAAAAGTGCATTAAAATGAGGGTTCTCGTGGGGCTGTATCATGACTGCAAATTGGGGAACATTGCTATATGTTCCATTAGAGAACAGCCGACATGAATTACAAACTTGTATTTTATGATCCTTTTACTATCACAAAATCAGAGTGTTGCATAAAATCATGCAACAGAAAGAATGACAGAAAAGTCATACAATATATTGCTGTGACTTCAATCACAAGTATACAAAGACATCCTGAAAAAGCATTTAGCTTGTTTGTGAGGACCTCTGTGGGCAAGGACTTGCAAGTTCTCCAGGCCGTCTATCGGAAGCACTTTGTTCTCCTTACCGCTAAAAGTGCCTGAAATTCTGTTTTTGCAATTTAAGTCCATCTACTTTGCCTATTTTTTCTTGTGGAAGATTCCTCTGTACTTAAAGTCTGCCAGGATGGCCCCCTTGTTCTCTTGTGCCTTCAAGTAACTGATCCCAGGTAATGTAATCATTCCCCAAGGATTTTTTTTTTCTTCTAGTCCTCAGAGATGTTTTTTTTTTTTTTTTTCTAGACCTCTAGTGACTTTTTTTCCCCCCTCTGGAATGTCTTTAATTGGATATTATTTGTATGGGAACATGCATATAACATTTTAAAGAATAATCTAAAAGGTCTTGCAGCCTTGAACAGGTAGTGTTCCGCACACCAACCAATGACATCTTAGCGAAGACAGCATGTTAGTGGTTTGACAACTATTGCTGAATATGACCCTGTTTGCAAACAGTAGTGCTGAGGGCGTGCAGGGTTGTTCCTCATGTTGCAGACTGTTGTTGTATCAGCTTACCAGACAAACACTGTTGTAAGTGTCAGTTCAGGTGACTAAAAACAGTGGAGACAGCTTTCTGACAAAAGCAGAACCAGTGCTCCTAGCTCTATTTGGATTTGTGTTTAGGGGTTATCAGGTTCTTCTCAGGCCTTGCAGAGAAAACTTAAGAAATTCTGTGTGAGTGTAAGTGATCTGTGTCTTATTTTATATTTTGCTTGTGGCCCCTCACCAGTAAAGATTTCAGATAATTTGTTCAGACGGCTCAGCTCATGGCAGCGTAGCAAACTGGAACTTTTCTGTAGTTGTTTTATGCCACAAAACTCTGTTTCAAAATCACATTCTGCTGTGACTGCTGCGAGCAATGGAAAGTATTTTCCTGCAGCTGTGTGCTCTGTGCCTTGCCGCTGCAGTCCTGTCAGCTGCCCGCATTGCGTTAGGGCGCGCTGACACTGGTGTCCCCACAGTGACCGGGCTGGGGGGCTCCTTCAGGATCCAGCAGTGGAAAAGCCCGCTGCTTCAGGATCTCCCCCTTGCTCTGCTTCAAGTCTTTTCCACTTCTTGCTTTCTGTGAAAAAGTGCTTGCTTGGTATGGCAGAACTGCCAGAAAGGGGGTGCTTACACCGTATTTATTTATTTATTTTTGGCTGGAGGGGGAAGGAGTGGAGGGAAGTTCATTGCTATCCTGGGGCAAGGAGAATGCTCATACCCCCAGAACTGTGTTTTCCTGGGAGCCTGTGGTCCTTGTCCCATTTCCGCTGTGTCCCTGCCTTACCCTCCCACATACCCTGTGCTTCCTCCGCACGCAAGGCTCATCTTGACCTTCCTGAGTTACCAACAGGCCCATTAACACGCCCAGCCACAAAGACCAGCTAATTACTGCGCCTGTGATTAGGTAACAGGCAACGAGCGATGAAGGAGCTCGCTCCCGAGCTCGGCCCCCTCGCAGGGCGCCTCACACAACCCGCGCCCTGGCCCTGACAGGCTCTCGGGCACCAGGCGCTCACAGCCAGGCCTGAGAGGCGGCGGCCGCCCCCTGCTCTTCAAACACGCCGCCAGGCCCCGTGCAAAGGCAGGGAGGAGACGTGTTGGCAGGGTGAAGGCTTCTGGCCGGGGCTGGGCGGCCATCTAGCGGCTGCCCGGCAGGCAGGCAGGCAGGCAGGCAGGCAGCCCTCGCAGGGGCGTTTCCTGAAGCACTGGGGGGGGGCAGCGGGGGCTGCGCTGCTGCTGCTCGGGCGTGGGGCTGAGGGTGGGCAAGGACCTGCTGCGGTGTACTCTTGGTCCCATGCGATATTTTGGTAAAGAAAGCAGCATGGTACAACATCAAATGTACACACAGAAAGGATTTGAAGTCAATCTGAAGGCAATCTGAGTGTGAGCACCAGACTACAGAGGTGGAAAGGTTTCTTGTGACTGCATGGGGAGAAAGCCTCAAGGGCACAGTCTGCAGGGAGATAAATGGAAAGGGAAAGGACGTGGGATGCCAAGGACATGCCTCTGGGTGCATGCAGAGACAGAACTGTGCCCATTTCTGCGTTCTGAACTGCCTGGGAAGCGCAGTGGCTATGGCAATTTCCTTAGCTAATGTTAGCTTCGTTTCCATGAACATCATGGTAAGGTGTAAGGGCATCATGTGCTACATGCCATAATTCATACTGAAGTGTGTGCATATACACCTGCACAGGTGTACAGTGTGACTTGCAGGTCACATAGGCACAATAAAACAGTTTGTGTTGTTTTATATACCGAATATCCACAGAAGAGGTCTGCAACTAACGATGGATAAGTGTAATGTTTGCTGTTAGTGTTCTGTTGGAATCTCCTTCCTTGTAAACAAAAACAACAAAAACAAAACAAAACTTCAGTGAGAAAAGGCACATCCAAATAATGAGAACAACTTTAATTAACGTGCCTAATTTTTGGTCTAGCTGAGAGGAGTGAACTGATCTTTCGTAGTCCCGTTTGGTAAAATTTCGAATAAGCTTAGAGATTCCCAGGTGGCTGTCATTCTTTTGGGTTAATTAATTACTGGTAAAAAAAAGACAGGTTTTATTTATTTATTTATTGATTGTGTCACATATATTCCTTATAGCATTGACTATGATCAGCATAGATTAATTTAAAAGACCTTAAATGAACTTAGTGACCCCAGATAAATCCATTTGTTTGGCCAGCTAATAGCTTTCTGCTCATATAATGACTCTGACCGTAGAGTTCCCTTGTTCTCCTGTGACATTCCCACTGCCATCAATACACATTTCTTGTGTTCTAAAGAAGGTCACCAGCTTTTAAAAAAAGCTGAAAGCATCAGAAAAAGAGAGACAAGAACAGAAGTAGCCATATGTATGCTGAAGCATGGTTTAAATTTTAGGGACAGATTTTGATGAAAAACATGGCCCAAAATACAAGTGGAGTATAAATAGAGTTCATGGAGTCCACAGTGAACTTGAGTATGGAGAAATACTATAAAGAACTTAAAAATGTTACTGGACTTTTCAGTTCCTAAACTGCCTTCTGGAAGGACAGCTAGAGGAATGTTCTTAGTACAGTCAAGTTTTCAGTCTTTATAGCTGGCTGTTGTAACTGTCCAGGTGCTTGGTGAAGATACATTACTTTATATAAGTTATGAATCTTTTTCAGGGGCTGTGACTGAAGTAAACTTGAGTAGCTAGACAGTAGTGTTACATTCATGTTCTAACATCCTCTGGAGAGGATGCTGTTACAAAATTTCTGTTTCTACAAGCAATAGAAAAGTTGAGACGAGTTTTTATAAATGAACCACGAGGCTGAGACTGAAAACTTATTTCTAGATTAGCCAAAATGTGACACTGAATCTTATGGAATCTCATCATCTCATTGGAGACAATAATTGTCCCATATTGTATTTTTATTTTATTTTATTTTATTTACTTATTTTTTTATGGAGGGTGCATATGGTATCCAGATACAGTAGTAAACTGTTATATATATATATATATGTACGTATGTATGTAAGTATATAGATCAACTTTATGCCTCTGTATTTCTCAGTATTGCTGTGGGCCACTGTCTGTCTTGAAAGCAAGCAATGTTCCTTTTGGGAACTGTGAGAAATAGTTCTTATTTTGAAAGAGGCAATATGTAGCGAAATTTTCTGAAATTAATTTTGTCAGCTTCATCTGCTGGAAAAACAAAACTAACAAAATGAAAACAAAACAAAACAAAAAACCTTAGGCTTTGTAGAAAATTGACTGCATGAAGAAGTTGCTTTTGAATGTTATTTAGATACACAAGTTCAGATCTGATGACACAGAAGGGTTCTTCTCTTTTTATATTAAACAGGGCAAAAATAGTCATTGAATTTTGTAATAGATTATATTTTATTAACTTAAGCTACAAATTAGTAAGAGTTATTAAGTGGAAAAATATGTTATAGACAAAAACTAAAGGCATGCATTAAATATATAAAATCTTACGCAGTTTTGGGGAGAGAAAAAAATAGTCAGTGAAGAGATATAGCAGTACATAGTGTCCTTCCCTTCTCCCAGCACTCCAAGTTCATAGAATCATTAAGATGGGAAAAGACCTCAAAAATCATGTGGTCCAACCATCCCCCTACCACCAATGTCACCCACTAAACCATGTCCCTAAGCACTGCGTCCAACCTTGCCTTAAACACCCTAAGGTACAGTGCCTCTACCACCTCCCTGGGCAACCTGTTCCAGTCCCTAACTAATAAGATATTCATGTATCAATGGAAAGCAAAATGGTACCCTAAAATGCTACTCTGAGAATTTCACACAGACTAGAAATCTCATTAGGCTACCTGCATGATTCTGCTCCTTTCTGAACATCAGGTGGACAGAGAGACATGGCCGGTGTTGGTCTGCACTGTCAGGGTTGGTTGATGGTGGAGGAGACTGTGTCCAGTTCTCCATCTCCATTTTCTCTGCTCCTGAAGCTGACCATCTCTGTGCATGCATTCTTTACTCTTTTAAAACCTATTTACATAACAGTCTTTGATGCGTACAGCCTCTGTTTCCTTTGTGCTAAAACACGGAAACTTGCACATGAACAGAGGATAATGAAGGTCATAGGATGAAATTAAAAAGGGGGAAGTTTAAGCTGAACATGAGGAAAAATATCTTGCCAATGGAAAGTATTCTGCAGTAAGCCCAGCCTCCTGGGGGAATAGTGGAAGCTCCGTCTGCCGGAGTATTTAAAACTAATGTAAAAGTCAAATAAATATGCGGTAGAAACAGTTTTGCCTTGGCAATGAGATAGAACAGATGGCTTAACAGATATCATCCATTTCTAACATCTATGGTTTTGTCTGTAAGATGTTAAGTCTCTAGAATTATCCTGCACAGGGCTTGTGTCAACTGAAGCTATATAAGCCATTAAAAAACCCATATGCCTCTGGGTTTTATTTCATTTTCCTCTTAGAACAGCAATAATGGTTAAAGTTCAGGGCATATACTGCAGATAAGTAACTGGCTGGGATTAATGATGCTTGGTTGTATGCTGTGCTATCAGTTTTTGTCAGCTGACCATGAATTGAAAGGAGATGACCTCTGCCTCAGTCACTATCACTTAAAAGAAAAATTTCCTCCCTTCCCCTCCTAGACGCAGTCAGCTTGTAAGCCTCACATGCTCACTTTGGTCCCAGATTTTCAAGTCATAGGCTGGATGCCTGTTGGAGTTTATTTATATAATTTATTTGGCCCAGACATCCTTGGCAATAGCTTAAAAACATATGTAGTGGTTTTATATTTTTAAACAACAGCTTAAAAACTGCTATAATAAACAGTCTTATCAAGTATTCCACACCATTGTCCTAACAGGATAAATCCCCACTAGACTCCAGATTTTCTGCTGAGCCTCACCTAGCTGTCATGTCCTGCCTGGCTGCAGAGAAAATGAAGGGGTCTGCAGTTATCCTGAAGGATAATGCATTTAAACTGGGTGGGGGGGAACATTAAAAAAAAAAAAAAAAAAAAGAGCTCCTCTGCAGGGCATGCTGCTTGGATGCAGTTCCTTCTGTGCAGTGTGGAATTTGTGTCTGTGTGCAGACAGACACCCACACATGGTGCTGGTTTAGGAGCTAAGGAGCCAATTAGCCAATTAATGTATCATACAGGCTGCAGCATAAAAAGACTCCACAGAAAGGCTTTGCTGCTCTAAAACAGTTATTAACCTGAAAGGTTTTTTTTTTTTTTTTTTTTTAAATTCATTACATTTTTACTGAACTGACATCGGTTAAGATTCTGGGAGGATTTAGTAAGATATGGCGGAGGCAAAGCATAAAGGAAATACACTTCTTAGTTGGACCCACTTTCCAGTGAAAGTGATAAATCTGCAATTCTGAAAAATACATGATTTTGGTTATTTTTTCCCCCAGAAAAGTTACTCTGAGGGAGATAACCCCATGGTAAATGAAGGCAGAATGCTTGAAGTTTGGCAGATGAGAATCAACAGAAGAGTTTGTAATGAAAGGTCATTTGCTAAGCGATGTTGTCTGTATGAAGTTTGGTCATTTTTCATTCATGTGTTATGCTCGCAGACCTTATCTTGTCCTTATTATAACAAAAACCTTCAATCATACAGAACAGGAGGAAACTTCGTAGTGGTATGGCTAGATGTTTTTTCTTATACTTGTGTATTTTAAAACTAAGAAAATGTTAGAAGGAACTTTGTAAAACACACGTAGTAGGTGGCTTCCTTACTGCTCTTTGCACACTTTGAAAGCATCCTGTTTAATACAGAATCCCTTTTAGCAAATCCAGAAGGCAGAAATGGATTGTAATCCAAAGCAGAGCTTGAATACTCATCTATAAGCTTGTAAAAAGGAAAAACATCATGGCTGGGAGCTGATTCTAGAGATAAATGTGAGTAAGAGGGCTTCTAAGGAGCAGCTTTGGCAATGTGCTTAAACTGCCCTTTTACAAATGCTTTTAACAGTACGTGATAAGTGTATGCTTAAAAGAGGAATGTATCTGGGGTAAGAACTGATTAAAAATTAATTTACAATATCAGCATGAAAAGTAGTAGAGAACAGGCTAATATTTTATTTAAAATGGTGTTACCTTCCTATGTTTCTCTAGTGTGTGTTTTGTTATGAAATTGAAGGCCATAGGATGCAACTCTGGCAGGACCTCCAGGAGGATTGAAATGTTTCTCTGAGGAAAGAAATTAAAAAAAAAAAAAGTCATTTATAGATTAAGACTGGAAGGATCAGTTGTGCTGGTGTTGAATATGACAGTATTTTCCAGCACTAAGAAAGAAACAAAAGGGGTGAAGTGCTTCATTAGGTGAAGCCTGAGCTAACCAGATTAATGTAAAATGCATATATAGTGAAACACAAAGTGTAATGCTGCATATGTCCCTTGTAATCCTGAAGGTCATCTTTGGAAAAACATCTGGGCTCTTTGACATTTGGACAGTCTGAATGAACATGGACAAGGAGGAGAGCTAAATGCAGAGCCAGGTAGAAGAAGCAGTGTGATTTTTAGAATACAATCCGTATGCTAATTAGTGGGTTGGTGCTGTTAGTTTTAACTAATTATGCTTGTTCCTACATGTTGCCTAGAATTGTAAGGTTAGAATTACAGTCTAACAGATATCGCAGCTGGACCTGAGTTAAAAAAAGAAATAGCATTGCAAGAAAATCTTGTCTTGTTATTACCATCAACAATAAGTTATTGCTGAACTGCTGGAAAGTGTATTTTTCACTCAGGTGCTTGCAACCCTAGGTAATGCCTCCCTCAAAACAACAACTAGCTAAAGTATCTGATGGAAATCAAGAAAACAGAAGCAAATGCATAAGGAAAAATCATCTTACAATGTTGATTATGAGGAGGAATGATTTCAGAGGAGTAGTAAATGTGGTAATAGGGCTGGAAGTGCATAGCATTTTTGGCAGGTCTTTCACTGTATTGTTGTAGGGATAGCTGCTCTAACATAGGCCCATCTACCCCCGGTTTTGATTAACAGCATCAGTTCCTTTCTGCATGTAGTTTTGTTGATCGTTTTTTTTTCTCTCTCTCTCTTTTTTTTTCTTTTTTTCTTATTTTATTTTTTTATTATTATTATTTTTTAATTTCAGTTGATTTAGGATTTCATCCACTTGGATCAGTATTTATTTACACAGACATGGACACAGTATATGTAAAATGTGTCTATCTCTGAACATAGCAATCCATATTTTACCAGGTACATTTCTAACAATATAATTCAGCTTTCCTTTAGACAGTTTTATAATAGTATACTTCCCCTGATTTCCATAAATATAGTTTATATTTACTGTGGTTTAAGTGGGATTAGATAGGACCCTAGAGTAAAACTGCTACTGGACAAATAAGACAAATTTTATTTTGACTAGGTACATTAAAAAAAATCCACCTTCCATGTTCTGTCTGCTGAATCCATGATGAAGCTTCTCTTCTGTATGTGGAGCAGGAACCATTTCTGCTCTGCAGGTGAGTGCTGGCAGTGCTGGATTTTTACCGTGTGTTTCCAGCAGAGGGCAGATAAATACACCTTTTCCACCATCTGGTACATTTGTAAAGGAAAGTTCCACTGTAAAAACATGAGCAGCAGATTTATATATTGCAGCAATAAATTACGAATCTGTAAAAAGAAGAAATAAAATCAAAACAAGCTCTTCATATAAAAGCAAAGCCAAACAAGAACCCAAGCTCATAACATCAGCTTTTCACTTGTTGCTTTAGCAAGGTCCTTTTTAAAACCCAATTCTCTTGACATATTAAGCCATGACATCAGCTGTTTTCTCTCCAGATTTTCCCATGAATTCCCATAAAAATGCCCATTCTCTGTATTTGAAATAGATCTGAATTTCCCATAATATTTTAGCTACTACATTTAAGTATATCACAAATAGAAGAAAGATACCTGACTTACAGCCCTTTAAATATCTAGCTGCAATATAGCTGTATTTTTCACTGCCTTCCGCATCTCCCAAGTAGTGTCCAGGGACTCCAGATAAAACTGTGTTTTACCACATCAAAATAATTCTGTGACTTTTTACCAAGTAAAAGAGTGTCATAATAGCTAACAACTGTTGTAATAATATTGATAAATTTCCAAAACCAACTGGACTTTGCCATGTTTGCCTACATGTAGATGTCACTGTTTGTTTGTATCATCATGTTGCCTGCAACTTCCAGGGGCAGGCATCTCTGTCTAGGTGCAGTACAGTGAGGAACTGCAGTCTTAAATCAATGAATTAGGACACAGCAGAGCAGCCAACACTACTCTGCTTGGATAATTATGGACTTTGACAACAAGTGGATTATCTTATTGATAAAGTACATTGCCCAAACTGATAGGCTTTGAAAGTCATGACTTTCCTCTTGGGATAAAAGTGGCATATCTAATCAAACTCCTTTTGTCTTTAAAAAATATTTATTCAGTATGTGGAAGGAAAGGAAAAGGGCCTGGGCTGGATTTTCCACAGCTGGTGGTCACACAGGATTGCTACTGAAGGGAAATGTGGGTAAAAGTCACGGTGTGATTGCACTCTGTCCTTAGGTGAGAAATGGTATCGCCACGGGCTTCTCAGTTCTGTCTTTTGTTGAGTCCCAACAAGTGGCATCAGTCTGAATAGTCAATGAAGTCATAAGAATCTAGAAAATGGCAGCTTTTTTTCTTTTATCCTGCTGTTCCATTTCAAGTAATTATACACATATTACAAGAACAATTACAGCATAAATTACTAGCCCTTTACTGACAATTTTGTTTTTCACATGCTATTCTTTTCCCAGTGGCTTATGCCCTCCTGCATTGCATTAAATTGCTCCTAGGGCTGGCAATTAAGTTGAATATGAAAGGCCTAAACCCTCAAAATGAAGCTGTAATATCGGAGGGATGCTGGACGTGGCATAGGAGGCAGCCATTTGGCTGGCTGCATCCTTAGGCTGCTGTCCAAGGAGAAACTGGGCTCTAAATGTAAGCAGAGCAGTCCCACCTGAGCTGCTCCTCCAGCAGATTTGCTTTCCTTTCCTCACAGCTCAGTTTAGTGCCCTGTCCACCCAGCTTCATGGCTGGAGAGAGCTAAAGGTTGAATAATGGCATGTTTACAACTCTTGAGGCGTTCTGACTGGTTCGGTGGAGGTAGGTAGAAGAGTAAGATATATTCTGTAATAGCAGCAGATTCCTTCAGTAAGTAAAGAATATTTTTATGGGGCAATAAAACAGTTGGACATTAACTCATAGATGAATTCCAGTTGCCTGCGTGACAGAGACAGGCCGTTTGCAAGCCACGGGGCTATTTCTTTTTCTTCACACAGGACAAATAAGGCCGCTTGGATAATTTTGTCTGGCTTCCAGCAAGGGATTGGTGATTTCTATATGCTAAATGGGATGGTGCTTTGAACTATTTGGAACAGATGGAGAGAAAATTGGACTGTTGTGATAAGAGCAGGGAGTTCCAATGCAGATGGATTAACAGGTCACCTTTATAATCTAAACTGCTTTTTTTCCTCACATAGGGCCAGCATGCATCTCAACTTTGTCATAGTCTATCCTAGTCAGGCTCGTTCTTGTACCAAATCAAACAGTTTAAAAATCTACCTTTTCTATGAATTAATAATAACTTCAGAATTACCTCTCCACTCTGTCATAACCAAGTAATATTGTTCTGGGAGTGGAGGATGAATATACGTGAGGAAAAAGTATAAGGGGAAAAAAAACAAAAGATGTTATTGTAAAAGAAAATATCTTTTGTCAAAGCTAAATGAGACCATCTTAAACACTTCCAATGGCTTCACATTTCTGTGGCCTGTGAATTGTAACTCAGGTGTAAACCTGTTTTCCCCTGAAGCCATGAGGGCAACACAGTGGTTTGGCTGGATCTTTGGGAGGTTTGGTCACTACCACACATTCTGCTTAATGATTTACTGATACTGTTATTCTTGAATTATAAAGAATATAAAGGAAAAGTCATAAGTACCTTACTTTCCTCTTGGTTAGTGATGTTCTTTGCCAGCTGTTAAGCCTTTGGGATATCTTCTTTTGTGGTGTTAGCCCTAATTACATCACTAGCTATAGGATTTTAAAATATTAGCCTCAGCTAAGTGGTGGGAACTGAAGACAATTGGCTGATGTTTTAATTGTGGCTTCATAACCGATTAGAGACTATTGGACATTTCCTGTTGCCTAACAATATCCACATTGCTTGCTTGTATTCTGGGGCAAACAGTATACTTCTCTTTTTTTTCAGCAGTATTCCCTGTATTCCTGTTTCCAGGGCTTTTCAAATTTATCCACAACAATTAGTAAATATTTGAATGTGTTTGTGGAAATTGTAGATCTGGTTGTTTGGCAAAATTTCAGGGGCTTTTTTTAAAAGCATTTTAGCATTTCTCAATCTGGATGCCTGGAAAAAGGCCAGACAATAATATCCTCACATATCAGGCTGCACAGCAGCACAAAGGCATGCTGTTTCTATGACAACAAATAGCTTTTTCATCTCCCCAAAATCAGTTCTATGAAGTACAGTAGCCCGGATAACAGATTAGTGGGATGATGGCAAGTCTTCTGGATTTGAAGGTATACAGGTGCCCGTAAAGGTTTATATTTCTCAGACTTTGGTTCTGGTAATGCTGTAGTAAAAAACTTTGACTGCAGTGCAGCACAGAGATGCCTGAACGAGCTTCAGGTGAGGTCGCTCAAGGTCTGACAGCAATCTACCCAGTGCATAAGGAGCTGTGAGTTCACTTGCTCTGCTGAGAAGTGGCCTGTGGTGTTGGTTTGTCTTGTTCAAATGCTTCCCAGCGAGTTACGAGGAAGCTACAATGCAGAATACAGTTTTTCTAAAAAGAAAAAAAAAATGTTTGTTATTCCCTTCCTATCAGCATTCAACATGCTCACAAATTGCAGTAAAAGAAATTGCTTTGGACTAAGAACAAATTTTCACATTTTTCTCACATCTTGCTAAGCTTTTGCTTCCACATTTTTGAGAACACCTTCTATATCCCATTCCCCAGTTCCTCCCAGATCTCCACAGAGCATTTCTTTTGCAGTCTCACTTCACCAACTTTGCACCAGGCTGCTTTACACAATTATTATTTAATGGTCAAGTTCCAGATAGTCTTATTCTTCCAACATCTTACCTGGTACCCTCGATCCTCACTATTTCTTTCTCCCTCATCTTTCAGAACTCAGCATTTCTGGTTGTCCCTGGAGCCTGTATCTTGACGTCTTCTCTGTCTCTGCCAGCTCTGAACACCAAAGCAGTGACAGCAGCCTGCAGGGAATTCCTGGCAGTCCTGTATACCGGCTGGCCGGGTGGGTGGCGGTGCTGCTGTGTGCTGATAGTGTGGGCTCGCTGTCCTTCAGGTGCCTCCTCTAAATCTAGTTCTTGGAGCTGCAGAACGGTAGCCTTTTGTGGACTCTTTGTAGGTGCCAAGTTCCTTGTAAACGCCTAGCGAACAGGCAGGCAGCTTGCAGCTTGCCTTCTCTGGTGGCAGCAACAGCAGTCAGTGGACGTGGCTACATTTACCTTCATTTCTCACTCTCCATCCAGAATAAACATATTTCTCACCCGCCTGTTATTACAGCTTTAGAAAAATCGTCCTTCATTGCCTAACAGGATCAAAATACTAGTAGTTGACAGCAGGAGAGAATATTTTGTTCTGCATTGTCTATTGAGATTTTAAGTTTCAAAGGGAATGAATTGTATCCAAGATGATGTTGAGCAGCCTGTTGTCCTTATCCAGTTGTTAGTACTGTGTGCTGTGGACACACAACTGTGTTTTATGGAAAAAAGCATCCTTTTTCACCTATTTTGCTTCAGCACTTTGGTGTCCTGTATATTCACTCTTCCAAATTGTAAACTAAACTAAGGAAACAGCTTCCCTTTACTATTTTTTAAACAAGCACTCTCTTTTATTAAAATATGATTAGTTAAGCAATGTAAGTCACAGAAGGCCAAAATGAACCAAGAGGATAATGCTACTGGAGACTTTTCAGGGAGGAATGCAGTTAAAATTCCAGCAGAGTGTGAGTTTGACTCCAGCATATGTGATATTTTCTTAAGCAAAATGTGCCAAGAGTACTCCACATTATGTTCTGGATTTTGCACCTCATAATGGTGGATATAATTAGCAAATGGACTGGAATACACAAAGGAAAAGACATTAGTATTCCAGAAGTAGTGCTGGTTCAGTGTTGAAATGCCCCCTTGTTCCTCAGGGAGCCCCAAAGTCATGCTAACATCCTACCAAAATTCAGATCAGGTATTGAGACCTGGAATATGAAATGAAGACACAAAATGAAAGAGAAGGATGGGGATTTCAGTATTCTTAATCAAAGCCTCTCTTAGATGAAGTCTCTCCTGGCCTTTTTTTAATTATTATTTTTTATTTTATTTTTTAAGAAGAAAAATAGTCTTGCAGGCTCCTGTGGTAAACCTGTCTTCTCTGTGTTTGAAAATCCTTGTCCCAGCTGAAGTTCAGCTACCTGGAAATGAGAAAGGAGGAGCTGAATCACGATATAAGAAGAGAAACATTCTTAACTTCCAATGCCATTTTGCTGTATTCCGGACAAAAGAGCTGGAGCAGGGCACCGGGTAACAGCTTGGGCGTGTGAAGGGCAGGTGAGGTAGGAGTGTGACTGATGTAAGGCGCGGTGAGAAAAGAACCAGCCAGTGAGATTGGAGTTTGCTTTTTTGTCTCTGCCTCTAACCAGATTTTCTGAGAAGGAGGACAAGCAGCAGTTATGCATGCTGGGGATGCTAGTCTCCTAAACTCCTAAAACTAAACTCCTAAACTCCTAAAGGCTGGTCCAGATCCATTCATAGCAGTTGAAGTATTTCCACTTACTTCAGTAGTGCTCAAATTCCACGAGCAAACCAGCAATGTTACAGGCTTTACATATTACTCTAATTGCTCCAGTAGACCACTGGGAATGAAAATATTCCAGAGCCTGAGTGTCCTGACTGCTGAGCTATTAAAAATGGAGTTAAAGGCTGCATATTTAGGTACATTTTTGTGGAGATAAATCTGTGATACAAACTCCATGAAGCCCTACCATATTGATTTGAGTCTGTATTGATTTAAGTGGAAAAACGTATTGTTTGTCAGTACGAGACATATGGTCAACTACAATCCTGATGACTGTGAGATGAGACCTGAGTTCAGTAGCTGGACTTTAAGGTTACAGTTAGATAAATGTACCTGTTGTGTTTCAAAATAATTATGTGCTTGAAAATGAAGACCGTTTATTCACATCATTTGTCTGTCTCTGACCCAAGAATGACGTCCAACTGTGTTTAGGTACAAGAGAAGAAATAAATGTTCCTTGGTAGAATTCATTTTAAAAGATGTCAACTAGAAGATGTCCTTTGCTACTGTGTCAGGAAACTTCAGGGGGATATTCCAAGAGGGGAGGACTGATAGAAAAGGAAGTGTCAGGGGAAATGTAGCTGGAGTTTAAAGAACTATGTCTGGTAGTAAGCATATGACACTTTTTCATTTCCCTTCTGCTCAGGGACTTACAAAAAAAATCAAAGCAATTTTCCTGGCTGCAACCTAGAACTGTAAACCTCATGAATACAAAATATGTAGATAATCCAAATACATTTGCAGTCAAGGTTTGTACAAGCAGATAGGCCATTTCTGTAAGCCTCTTGAGGACATTTGCAAGAGCTGTGGCAGGATTTGACCTTGCCTATGTATTATGTCAAAACAAGGAAAGATGTAATTAGGAGGTGTAGACTTGAGAGGTAAAGGTCAGATAATTCACAAAAAACACTATTTAATGTGTAGTTCTCTGAGCACAATTGCTGATGTATGAGTACTGTTGATTAAATCTAGTGTGTCAAATCCTTTCTAATACCATAATACTTAATGGATTACAATGGAAAATCATAAGCAAGAAAAAGGAAGAACAGTGAGATTATTTAATTATGCAAGCATTACAAGGGGAGGCTGCTTTTTCCTAATCAAAATTACTTGCAGCTACAGAAAATGTGAACTGCTTGTTTTTTATATGAGAGTAATTCAACTTTCCTTGACAAAATATTTCCTGCTCGTGACTGGTGCGTGACACTGAAACATTTGGCAAGCCAGTGTGTATGGGGATAGGGCAAATTTTGCTACTCAGCAGCACCTTCCTGAGATTTGCCTAGGGGACCTTGTTGCAATTTCTCTCTGCCACAAATAGTGTCAGTAATTAACAGCGTGATATGGACGTCTGCTTCAGCACCCACTAGCACTTTTGACATATTCTTTGTTACTTAATAAATTAATAATGACCCAGTTGGACCTGAACTGACAGTTCAGGATTTGAGCCAGTCTGATAAAGTCACTGCCATATTTTGGGAATGCCCTTGGAGTTTACAGCTCAGCTCATGATCTGAGAGACTGGGAAGAGGCACAGAGGAGCCTGTAGCCTGTTCATTCTTTCTGTTTGTGCTTGAGTGCTACGTGGTCCCTTGGAGCCTGCTGCGATACGACACAGATAAAGCAAGCCCTAGCTGCAGTCTAAGCCTGGTGGAGAGTCACTGAGCTGTACATCCCCTGTATATGCCCTGTGGTATGTTTAGTCTTAGGCTCGCAAATAAATTTGAAACAAAATCTCTGCCTGAAAAGTAAGGCTGCACCTCAAGGGATTCTACTGAGTCCTCAGTGCTGTAGGAGCTGTGACTTTCCTCATTGTGGAGTTTGTGGCATCTGACTGTCCATGAACCAAAACAAAAGCGCATTTTTATAAGGAGCAGTGGCCCTCACCTCCTCTACACTAGTGCTCTGTGGAAGGCAGCCATCTGCCTGCCAGCAGGTTAGAACCCCCATGAGCATCTCTTCCCCAAAGCACTCAGCCAGGAAATGAGCGGTGCACTCATTATGACGGGGGTTTCAGGCGCTCTCACGTCTCATTCCTGTCTCCAGGAATTTTACTCTTATAATGGTACTCTCAGGCTCTGCAAAAAATTACTGGATGAATTCTGAAACTTCTTCCATCTTGCCTTATTATTGCATTAGTACTATTTTGCAAGTGAAACATATAAATTTCCCCTAATTCTTTTGCAATATGGGGCAAGTGAGTTTTGCAACCTGAGAACTTCCTGTAGTCAGAGCTCATCATGGCATAGCACATCCCGTCTTCAGGTATAAAGTTCTTCAACTGTCATATAAATAGTGAGATCTTCTTCATAACAAAGTATTTGTTTTCCTGTTTACATGATTTTTTTATTATTTATTTATTTATTTTTTTGCAATAGAGTTGCATCAACAGCAAGAATAGATGATGGGAGTCTTGTGTCCAATGGTAAAGGCCTATGCAGTGTGCAGTATGCAGATATACAGAATGTTAATTCTTTTGAAAGATAGAAGAGGAATATTCAACAAAGTGAAAATTTCAGTGGTTTTGAAAAACACTGCTTTCTCTTCTGATTGATGGGTTGGTCTCTCCCTGACCATATCACAGCATCTATCTGGGCTAGTCTTAGGAAGAGTAATCAATTTATGTTTGCACTGACTACATAAAGAACAAAAGACTTGTATACAGTTTTAGGTCCTCTTTTTTTGTGTGGAGCATTCAAGGAAAGTCTCCTTTCTTCCTGGCTTGGCTTTAAGTTTTGATGAGAATAGAAAGTCATATGGCACAGTTTCTTCATCAAGTCCCTTTAGAAGTATTGTTTAAGACCGATGTAAAACTAAGGGGCTCTCAAAGTAAACTAAACTTTAACTGAGTTTAGGCTTCTCTCTCTGTAAAATTGCATCTTGTCAAAAAACGAATCTGCTATGCTTATACAATAGCATAGCAAACCTTCCTACAAACAGGAAAAAAGTGATGAAGAGAAATGAATCAAAGCACCTCTTCTCTTCCACGTTGCCAAACCTTGCTTTTCATAGGCAAATAGCAGGAGGAATGCCCAGTTTGTAGGGGCATCTCTTTAAAAGGGGACAAAGTGTACATAGATAATTCATTCCATAGGACTGAAGGAACAGTCCATTAGAATGGATCCTCTGGTCTCTTTAAAAGGATGTGAACTCTTGATGATATCCCAGTGAAATCCCCCCCCAGCTTGGATTTGTTGAGAAACTTGAAACCATGTGAATGGGGTGTGGGATTTCATCGTCCATAATTCTCATCATTCTTGTTGGCTGTTTCCTACTAGCACATCTTTTCCTTACAACTTTAATTCAGTAACTCTGTTAAGTTAATCTGGAGACCAAGGGGCAAAAGCTGCAGATTTTACCCACGTTCCACCCGCCCTCACCCCCAACTTACAATAAATGTCATCTATCTTTGTTGATTTTTAGCCTTTTCCTATTTTCTTCCATCTGACATTCTAGAAGGTCACACAAAGAGCTCTGGTGGTCTCAATGCATCTCCTCATAAGTACAAATTAAGTGTTCCAGCAGAACTTTTCTCAGGGAATGGAAACGGGATGCGGCCAGCCCTCCCTTCTGAAGCTTGTAGCAGGAATTTAAGGTTGGGCAACTTACACTGAGCATCTCACTCCCCCAACCCACCACCTTCCAAGCACTGCCACACCACGTTTTTCAGCAGAGACTTTCTCTTGATGTTACTCAGCATTTCACAGCCAAATGCTGTGTAACTGCTGCTGGAGGGTGATTTTAATCCCTGCAACAGATGTGGCTGTTTAAGCCATAGCACAGGTCTGCATTGTTGAGGAACCCATTTTTTGATTTGTCACAGAGGCTTAACATCCCTTGCTCTGTTGGTGTTAAATGGGATCACCATATTGCAGGGCATGCTCTAAAAGATACAAATAGAGCCTTTGTGGGTCCTTTGTGCGTGCAAACAAATGCTGTTGAATGGCACTAGGAGATACTCATAAAATCCTGAAGTGAGAATTTGACTACATGGTGGTTTTGAACATAAACTGACATGAACAAAATATTCCTAGCATGGTTTTTGAGAAATACCTGCTGTTGTGTTAACGCTTTCAGTTCTGAGATTGACAAAATATTTATATAGTAATTATTCAATTTTAATTTTAAAATCAAATTAGAGGGGAACAGGGAAGTAATAGCTTTGTTCATGAGCCGTTATCTTCTGTTTACCACTATTCAGAATATCCTTGAGACATTTGTTATATCTGTCCTCTGACTGTGTTAAAACTGGAACAACATTATGGTGAATTTTGCATGCAGACAATTTGGTTGCTTTGTGCTAAGTCAAGATATGGGAACAGTCAAGTGAAATACAACTAGCCAATAATATGTGTGGAATTAAAAGAAAAATAAACGCTCTTTTCAGTCAGAACTGTGCTGGTAATAAATACTGCCTATTAAAAGGGCTATAGGAAATTAAAAAAAAATGTTAAAAATGTTCACCAAATACTATAAATTTGCAGAAAACTGACTTAAACATCCATCCAAAACAATTTTTCTTCTATTTGTGATAGATACCACTTTCAGACAAAAGTCTTTTGTGGCTAAATAAAAATATGCCTTCAGTAATAAGCCAAAAGCAGTAAAGAAAGAACTGTTGGAAATGCTTTAGAAATTTTAGATTTACTACTGGCTCCCTAACTGGGAATTAAAAATATGTTTTAAAGATTATTTCATCAACTGACTTCATTAGAAAATCATATATGATTTAGGTCATAACTCATCTTAAATTACAAGCCCTCATTTATAAAATGTTGTAAAACTGATGAGCTTTGAAACTCTGCATACTCTGTCATTTCCAAAACACTGTGAAGTAAACTGTTACTCTGAGCTAATTGCTCCAGACTCTACAAATTTAAAATGCTGAGCGGTGCTAATGCTTGTATAGATTAGACTGTTCCCTTCTAGTGTTTACTAGGTTTGTCTGCTGTGGAGATGAAAAAGTAGAAAACAGGAAGAAAATTAATTTTAAAAGGTGTTGGAAAGGCCAGACTATATTATGCTCAAATTGAATCAAATTATGCAAGGCTTTAAAGACAGGCTTTTTGTGCTAAGAGAAACTTGGATGAGGTATTGAAAATATTCTTCCTTTCTTTCTTTGCTGTGGTAGTTCACTGTTTGCAGTTTCTCTGAAAGAATCCAACAGCAGGGTTGAGGAAACATGCAAGACTCTTAATAAGAACGTGACCTTTATTCTCTGGCCCCAGTGAGATTGCTTCGGTCACTGATATAAATGTGTGCTTTGCTAGAAACAGGGCAGAGATCACCGTGTATTGAATAGTGGCTATGTTACATTTTTTTTTTTTTTTTAACATAAAATAGTAGAAAATAAACTGCTGACAGCTAAGCCCAACAAGTACAAGGAAAAACACAGTAATGGAGAAATTGCTAGGATGGAAGAACAACCTGAGTCTCTTAAACATATGTGCAAGGTGTGTTCCAGTAAGAACACTGGTTTTCACATTGCTGTAAAGCAATTCCCTTTGCAGAGACCTAATTGTTTGAGGAACAGAGAGATTTTCCTTCATTTGAGATTTGTTTTCTTTTTTTTTTCCCCCCGTTATAATCATACACAAGCAGAATCTTAACTGCATTCTGAATGTCTTCTAGAAAAGAAAATCACCGGTTACTAAGTTCTTCCCTTCCTTCTTCCAAGAGAAGCTCAGTTTTGTTATTTTGTCAGGTTGCATTAGAAGTGGAACAACCTTTCCCACTTGTCATGGAAATAGCAGCTGGACTCTATGTTGTTCTAACTCCCTGACCTGTTCTCTTGGAACAGCTGCAATGCAGGTCATTTTGGGTTGCTATAGTGTTTGTCCACCCTATTTTTCCCCTTACTCCATCTGTCTTTGATATGAAAGGTCTGGAAATTCTGCCACCACAATCTAGTTGGCTCAAGTTTGTAGCCCCCTACATTGTAAGCTTTTTTTTTTATAGTGTAGATTTTAAAAAGATTTTAAAAAATAATTTAATAGATTTTAAAAGAATTTTAATGGATGTTTCTGCTGGCCTAGAAAGATGCATTTTCTCCACATCTTACAGTTGAATATGTGCATGAGGAAAAGTTGTAGAATTAAGCCATAAGAGATCCTTAGGCTATCAGCTGTTATTAATATAACTGGAATCTAACAAAGGGCAATTTAGAGCTTATCGTTGCCTGATTTGTATGACACACTGAGTAGTCGTGTAGAACAAGTCCAACTGCAAACTGTCCCGTTAGAAAGAGCCAGTTCTTTTTACTTTACTGACAGCTGTGCTGTCCTTTGAGCAAAATTCTTCCTACACAAATATGAAAAAAAATAAATCTTAATTATTAACAGAGCTAAAAACTGTCATAGAGAAAGGGTTTAGGCAGACTGAGAGATATAAACAATGCCCCCATTTTCACCAAAGATGAACTTTGTGATTTCCTTTAAGGATACCATGATGAACAGGAATGCTGATATCAGATTATGATTTATTCCTCATTGGCTGTAGTTCTTCAGGGTGAATGATTTGTTTCTTGAGACAGTGAACTGTCATCATCTCACTGATTTCCAGGAGCCTCCTGTCAGGTGTCCTGAGGCACCGATAGGCCCTAATGGCCCTGACCAGCCTCACCTGATGCCTTCCATCAGCTGCCTATTTATGATATTCTATTTAAGCTCAGCTCTGGTCTATTATTTCCTCTGTGAGGGATATGGTAGGAGTGCTGCTTTCAAGCCTAGCTGTATCTCTGTCTGCAGACCCTGCTGATTTGCAGCACGGCCTATGCATGTACCTCCTAGCTTGGCTGCAAGCTCATTCTGTCACTGTGGGCCTGTCTGGCAACCTCTGGACTGTGTCTGCTGCTGAGATATGAACTGACTGCATAGCTTGACTGTGGACCTACCTTGTCACCACTAAGATGCGTGATGACTGGGGCTTGTGGTTGAATCTAGATGCTGTCTTTTGAGCTGCACTGCTCTCCTTGTCGGGTACTGTGGGATTGGCCCTACTGTTACCCACTCCCCTGCCCCGCTGAGTCCTTCTATCCCCCCTCAGTTTGGACTCCTACCTTTATGTCTGTAGATCCAGTGTTTCCAGGTTGTGTGCACATAAAAACATATTTACTAGAAATAAGGTCTTTTCCAACCTTAATGATTCTATGATTTGTTATCAAGATGCTGGAAGATCTGTTAATTCAGTTGGTGAAGACATGTTTGTGAGTAAAAGAGTGAGTGGAATGTGTGTAAATATTGTTAATAAGCACACTGAAGTTTACTCAGCAACTTTCTGCTGGACTTCTGGGTTATATTGAACAGGATGAGAACTAGAAAACTAACTCTGTCTGAAACAGGCTATGAGGAGGTACATTCCAGGAAATGCTGAAGGTCCTGGAGGACAACGAAGCAGTGAAAAAGCTTGTGATTCATTTTTGTAGCTTCTGTAATCTGGTGATTGTTAGCAGTCCTAGAATTGCAGCTAAGATCAGAGGGAACCTTTAAAATGTTGGCATAGGGAAAGCGAAAGATTGAATAACTTGCCAGGGGCTGCCCCATGAGCCTCTTTGAGGGCTGATGGGAATGCAAAGATAAATGAGAATGACTTCAAGTGAAGCAAGCAAGCTGTGTTCGCCTGTGGCTGAGGTGGAAGTAACTGGGTTGAATTAAACTTCTGTTTTCAATAAAAGTTTAAATTTTAGGAAAGGGTCAGTACATACAACATGAATAAACACTGGAACAAATGCAAGCATAATTTGAGTTAAAGGCTTAGCTGAGTAGACTAACACAAAGCATCTCCATGTGTCAGGATAATTCCCCATGTGTGAGGGCTTTTCAGTGATCACTCTTTGTTATAATTGTTTGTCTTTATTTGCAGTGAGTGTTTACATGTGTTCACCATTCCTCTTATCATTTCTTATATAAGTTCTGACTTCTGTGACAGAGGACCATTTCTCTTTCAGGAGAAACTCATAATCTGTGAAAAGGCTGTAGAGTTGCTTTCCTGATATATATATTTTTATGCTGGATTACACAGGCTTTTGTCAGGAGCAATGTATGTATAATTATTTCGTGAGGTGCTGTTTTGATACTGATTCTAGGTATGGTTGTAGTTAGAGCAATATATACCTTTTTGAATTAAACTTTTAATTTTTCTTTAAATCCTTGTTTTGTTGGCTTAAAGAACATTCTAATTTGATAAACCAATTCAGCCAGAACTGCCCTCAGTGCAATAAATTTGTCTTAACTTTCTGAAATGTTATTTATGAATGCAGTCCTATGCCTCGTCCATGCATGATGGAAAGAAATGTGGGCTTCCATTGCTGCTTTCTCTCAGTAAAGTACTTGTTGCTCTTAACTGGCGTTCTGTGGTGTCCTAGCCTCCTACTGATCTTTGTGCATTGCATGGTGCCTCTCCCCCTTGTGCTATTGAAGTCACCTGCATGCTGTATTTCCACATATAAAATGGAAAAAAATAATAAAATAGATAATCATAAAATTCAGATTCCTTTGTTATTCCTCAAGCACTAGCTTTGTCTTTATGGTTGACTCACTGGTTTTGTTTTCAGCATGACTGAAACAGTGGGATATAAGGTTGGCCAAAGCAAATCCAAGGCGATACAGAGGTTTCTGGATGTGTACTTGCAAATGTGTAACTATCTCTGGAATTTCAAGGCAAACCCAGTGCTATACACCAGCCCTGGCCATTGCTCCACCACCACAATAACAGGAGATGGAGACAGGTGGAGTTATCCAGCTGTGCCCTTCACCCCCCATCTGGATTTGTGAAACAAGTATCAAATAGCATTAGAGGCTTTTTTTTTTTTTTTTTTTTTTTTTTTCCAAAACTACTGCAAACCAGCAGTGGTTTATAGAGTTTCAGATCAGCAAGATATGTTGCTGGAGATGTGTGGTGGTTTGACCTTGGACTGCAGCCAGATGCCCCCACAGATGCTCCCTCACTACCCCTCCTTAACAGGACAAGGTGGATGAATAGCGTGAAAAATCTTGTAGATAAAGACCAGGAGATCACTTACCAGGCAACATTATGGGGAAAAGATGACTTAACTTAAGGAATATTCATTTATTGCCAGTTAAAACAGATCTGGATTTTGAGAAATAAAACAACACTCCTGTGTGGTGCAGGGGCGGTAATGTGGTGAGTCTGTAATAGCTCCTCTCTGCCACACCTTGTGCCTCACACTTTTTTCCCTCGTCCAACAAGGGCCCTTTCCATGGGCTACCATCCTTCAGGGAGCATCACCCTGCCCTTGCATGGGGTCTGCCGTGGGCTGTGCTGTGGACGTCTCCTCTGCTGTGGTCCTCTCTGTGGGCTGTGCGTGGGGTTCTCTGGTCCAGTGGCTGGAGCATCTCCTCTCTTCCATCTCTGACCTTGCTGGTCACAGTGCTGTTTCCTCACACTTTTTTCTTCATTGTCAGTGTAGCATTTTGCCCCTTTGTTTTAAATACTTCCACAGAGGCACCCCCAGCTGGGTTGCTGGGCTCAGCTGTGCTCTGTGGTGGGGCCTCTGTGGAACCATCCAGAACCGACCGTGCCCTCACAGAGGCTGCCCCTGTGGCACCCGCTGCCAGCACCTCGCTGCGGGCACCCGGTACGAGATGTCTGACAGAACTTGTCCCGGTGCTGAGGTGTTTGGTGTTGGGGACTGTCCCAGCCCTCCTGTTGAACAGGCTGGCTGACTTGTGTGGATAGTGTTTGGGAGCCTCTGCTCCTCAGGTGGGTTGTCAGGCCTGTTAACTGGAGACGCCATTTAACTATTCCCAATTGCATTGTGCCAGTCAGCCAAGCTGCAGCTTTGACTTTTATTTTATTGCTTAACTTCCTCCTCAATGTATCTCCTGGTCCTTTGCTGAGGAAGGCTCACAATGCTGGGATCGAGCACGGTTAGAAAGCAATCTTATTATGGGCTGGCCCTGAATGCTGGAGGCACAAATGTTTGTGGGTCCTGCTGTTCTGGGGGACTCTTCTCATGTAATCCATTGCTTGTCTTGAGCGCTCGCTGTCCATTTGGATTGCAGAAAGAAAACGTCTGAGTATCCAAGCAGTTGCTGAGTAACATTGTGGGTTTGGGAGCTTGGGGAAATCCATTTGTGGCCCATGACAAGAATTAGGACTCTAAGCAGATGCTGAGAGAGCGTTTTCAAAGTTACAGTAACCAAGGACACTCACTGAGCAAAACAGCTGATTTGAGTGACTTCTGGAGCTGAGGCTATGGTGTGTGTAAGCATATATTTAATGCTTTATGAAGTTATGTAATGAAAATGTCAGCGGTGTTTCATGAAAGCATCAATAATATTCATTTTTCATAAAAACATTATGAAACTATTATATAAATTGTTATCACACTTGGTACATGAGCTATTTTCTGTGAGGAAAAGCTTATGTGTTTATGAATTTATGGACTTTTGTCTTCAAATTTTATACTTTATTCACTTATTGTCACAATTCTATTACATTTGCAAAGGTGATGGAGATACAACTGGGTGAGTTAATGGGTGTTTTCCCATGTCATTTCATGAAATATTTCATTAAAAGCAACTTATTTCTGTGCACATTATTTAAATTATTAAAATCTAAATTATTAAAATTCTATTTATTCAATGTTTCACCAGAATTGTAGAAATGGTTAATGAAATGTCTAGGATGGTATGGAGTATTTGGTAACTCTCAAAATCCCAAATCTCAAATGTGGTAGCTCTCAAATCTCAAAATTTCCTTTTACTTCAGGTTTGATAACTTCAGCCCCATCTTCGGAAAGTCAGACTTTTGTAGGACTTGACTCAAACACTTGCACCTCTTAACAAGAAACAGTTGCACCTTTGCACCCTCCATTCCTGTGTGTGTATATATGTACACACACATAAATATGCTAAAGCTATTAGTATGTTTTCTGTAGTTTCGTTGGCAGAAGTTGTTGCAATTTACAATCTTCAGTCTCTTGCTTGTGGCTGTTCAGGGCAGTCTGGCTATGAGATGGGTAGAAAGGTTTTAGGAGGGTCTTGTTAACTGGGCCACAAGGGCAGAAAGGATTTGGTCTCAGTTATATTAACAATGGTGATAATAGAGTAAGTACCTATTTCTGAAGGATTTATTGTTTCTTTTGTGGACAGGAGGCTGAAAAGATTTTTTTTTTTTTTTTTTTTAGATGTCCACAAACAAAACCAAACAAAGATATAGAAAAGAAATTCAATTGGCGGAATATTTCCTGTGAGGTTCAGAAAGACATAGCTATGTAGTCTAGAGCAAATGACAGGGCAGTTCTGCCACATAATCTTACCATCATTATAAAACACTGTTCCGTAAAATTCCATTTTTTTTTCTGTGGTAAATACGGTAAAATACAATTTTGCCAGAAATGTTTTGAATAGAAGGGGTTAACTTCTCACCCTCCAGCTCCTGCCACACTGAAACTCTCAGCTGTTGTGAATTCCCAAGGGAATGCAAATCAGTACTATGTTCATGTTCTCCGGGTAGAATTTCTCCTGCCTGTTAATGTACTGTTTCACCTGCAAGTCCCTTGTTAAAAAGCTGGGCTGAAACGCTGTGGCCTGTGTTCTTTACTGTGCTATGAAATGCTCCACAGAATGTGTGAGGAAATTTGCAGTCTCCAGAAAATGTACCCAAAATGTTTCCTGCAGTTCAGACTGGCTTCTCAGGGAACTGGAGTAGCAGTTGACCTTCTCCCTTCTGTCAGTTTGAGAGTCTGTCCTCAGTGCACCATGCATCTCAGCTGGGAGAGGTTTCTCTCTGTCTCTCTAATATTGACAAGTAGCTTCATTACTGCTAGAAGTCTATCTTGTTTTGATTTGTTTTTGGCTGTCTTGCAAGTGTCCTTCAGTTCTTTTATCTGCAGGGCCTCCTTTCTGTGACCCCTTTCATCCACTCCATTAGCAGTAGCTTGGTATGTTCCTGTGCTGACTTTTTTTGGAAAGAGTTCTATTTTTAATCCCACAGGGTAAGGAAAGCCACATTTTGGCCTTAATCCAGCTGAATAGGAAGTGCTGCAGAGTTGTGATGATGACTTCAGATATGAGCAACTGGAAATGGATTTCTCTTGACTGTGTCAAGGCGACTGTGGAGCAACAGCCAGCCTACAGGTACACACTGAAGTTATAGGACTTCAGATTCTACTGTGTAGTGGTAGAGATCATTATAGCTAGCAGCCTGCTATAATTTTATAAGCAGAGAACTTAAAATACTGTCTGAAGAGAATATTGTGGCTGATAATCTGCCTGAGTTGTGTGGAGAGGTAGTTCAGTGAAATTAAATGGGGATGTATGCAAACAATATATTCCCTTCTTTGACTTCAGTAAGCTCTTTGAATCATAGCTGAGTTGGCTGTGATACCAGAAAGTGACCCTTGTTTTCATTTATTTCTAGAGACAGGCAAACATACCAAGTGTGTATGACAATTCTTGGAAGAGGTGTATTGTCTTCTTGAAGTGGTTTGGGCGTATGCTGTTGTCACTGAAATAGTCTCAAGAGAGATCTTGTTGGTGCTTGCATATGTTGTGAAGGAAGAAGGGCATGCTGCTATCTTCTGTTTTCCTTCTCAGAATATTATGCCCATTTGGGTTACTTGCACAAGAAGAAAGCATTTTTTTTTTTTTTTTTTTTAGCAAAATATTACTTGTGAAATGTTTAAAAATCTCTTTTCTGGAGCTTTATGTAGGAGACTGACTTCTGTGTGAAGATGTTAAGAAACAACTTATAGTGCATTTTTTAAAAATGTCACAATTAGTAGTGTCTCAAGCAGTTACAAACAAGAACCAATAATAGGTTGTTTGTTTATTACAGAGTTAGTGGGTAGCTGCTCTAAACAGTGGGTTGACTGTTTCCAAGGCTGTAGGCATACCACATGCCAGAGGACTTGCGCTGCTTTGACAGTGTGACTATTGACTTAGCTGTTCATTTCAACAACAGTTGTTGTCAATAAAATAACTTTGAGGAGGGGGGAAAAAAATCTTCCCTGTTTCCAGCACCCATTTCAAATCCCAGTGCTCATTCAGGAATTACTGCCAATGTTTCCTATAGCCTGCAAACATGTTTGCTAGACAGGCCATTTCCGTGACCCCAGAGCTGAGACTTTTCTTGCGGTGCAAAGCCGTAACTTTTAATTAAATGATACAAGTAGCTGAAGAACATGGAAAGGTATATAAGAGAATGCAAGTCATGGAACAATTCGAGAACTTTTACTGAACGTTTTCACAAATACTGAATAGGTCAAACAGAAATGGGGAGGAAATGGAAAGCAAAATGTGTCAGTACTCTGTTACTGGTGTCAAGAGGTCTCTCAATGATTTGTCTGCTAATAGTCCTTCTCCAAATGTGCAAGTATGTCATCTGTTCAGTACAATAGCACTGGCTGCCTATTCAGAACAGCACTGAGATACAATATTTCATTTTCATTATGCTGTGAATAGGAGACAAAAGCTTTTCATTGTGAGCGTTGTTACTTAGGGAATAGAGCTGTTCAAATTATTTTATGAATATTAATAAAGAATCTATTTTTAGTTAATGCACCACTTGCCAACCATCCCAGATCTTGCAAATCCTCTTGTAACATGTTGGTCACTACTGAATAGATTTTTAACAGCTATTTTTTAGACTGTTTGTCTAGGAGTTCTCCACCTGGAGAACTCTTTTTTTTTTTTTTTTTTTTTTTTTTAAATACTAGTAGTTATCTAAGAAGTACAGGATTGGACTCCTAAATGTGGTTACTAGTGGAAACTTCTGCTTTTCAGTGCTGTGGCTGTGTTGGCGGTGTCTTCCCTCCCCACCCTCAACATTCACCATTTTGATGAAGTATTTTAGAGGTTTATTGTTTGGTGAAAAAAGTTTCACTATTGTGTGACTTCTGAGAAGGGCAATTTCTGGGGGTGGAGGTGGGGAAGGTTGGGTTAGAGCTGTTTAGTCCTGTTTAATTTGTAGTTTAGTAGCTTGATATGCTAGTAGGCCAAATTGCTTTGCAAATCACATGTAGCCTGTGAGCTGTAAACTGAGAAATTCTGGTCTAGACTATATCTATGAACATCTAAGATGTGCCTAGATTCTCCCATGTAAAGGTTTCTATTGCCTTTGTAGATCCAGTTTTCCAGTGCCTCACTGTTTCTGCAGGGTAGATTTTTTTGCTTTCCTAAAGTGGAATTAATAATCTTTGCAGTAAATGAAGGCACTTGTTACCAGCCTGGTATCAGGCAGTTCCAAAACAGGTTGTCAGTGATCTGGTCAGCGGGCTTTGACAGTCTGTTTACTTCCTTCAACTGTGAGCGTGTGCATTTGTGCAGCTGCAATTGCTTCTAGCTGCTGCGGGAAAGGTTACAAAGCAGTGCCTGTCCTTGGCTCAGGATGTGTGCACTTGAGCAGGCTGGGACTGGTGGGGCAGCTGTCTGTCATTCCTGTGATATCAGCTGATAAACTACAATCTGAGATGGCAAGAGGTCTGGAAGTTTGAAAGTAAAGGTTTTAAAAGGCTTAGGTAAGATATCTGCAGTGGAATTTCTTATCTTGAAGCTAAGGAAATTGTAGAAAAGCTGACTGGCCTAGTGGTTTATTCCTTCCCCTCTGCCCTAATGGGCAGGTTTTCTACAGAACTGGATGTGAGAAGTAATTTGAGGGTGGCTGATACCTTCAGTATGTTGGCTTTCAGAAGTAAACCGTTACATGCTATGTGTATTGCAGGCAGGAACACCAGGAGAGAAATACTCGATTACAATTTAAACACAGCAATCCTTTGTTATACTACTGTATATTTAATTCAATGAGAAAATGACTGCATATTGAACCATACAGATCCACCAAGTGAAGAAAATTATAATTTAAGAATTTTTTGAAATGGATGTCTGCTTCCTTAATTACAGAGATGCTAGCTGAAGTTAAACCTGTTTCACCAGACAATTGTTCTCCTACTGTGGTACTTTAACTATCTGAGTTTCCTTGGTAATGTGGCAGATATTTCAACATTAACAGTTGCAGGATATGGGGACCCATATATTTATCGTTCAAGAATTTAACCTACATATTCCTTAAAATTCTTGCGTGCGTCCTTCAGGTTTGATTGTAGTTCAGTTCTTGCCACCTCTCAAGTCGAAGCCTCAGAACAGGTAGGTTAGAGCTGACAGCGGGGTAGATATTTTCAGTGAAATCTGAAGTAGGTTGTAAAAGTGATTATTACAGACCATGGCAGCTTTCTGAAGGGCTAAGAGTCCTTTGCTTACACCTATGTCCCGAGAAGCCAAATAATAATCATCAGTTACATTTGCAGTGACTCTGCTGTGAATTCCAAAGCATGCTGCACTGAGCAGTAGTAATATATTATGCAAAAGTAACTATACAAGCCTGGGATGATTGTGGCCCTCCAAAATGATGCTACATGCATGCTACCTGTTAAACACGTGGCTCAGGGGCTGGTGCCAACGCAGAAATCTTGTTTTTTTTGACCATGGGGCACTTTACTCGGCACCCGGCCTGATGGCCACAGACGGGTCCCTATCTTTTAAGGGAAAACGGATCCTGGGCCAGGAGCTGGCAGGGCTCATTGAGAGGGCTTTAAACTAGGTAAGAAGGGGGATGGGGCTGAAGCAAGGATTGTTGGAGCTGTGCCAGGGGGAACAATAGGAAGGCCGGGGGATAAGGCAATGGCCCAGCTGAAGTGCATCTACACCAATGCACGCAGCATGGGTAACAAACAGGAGGAGCTGGAAGCCATCGTGCAGCAGGCAGGCTACAAGTTGGTTGCCATCACGGAGACGTGGTGGGACCACTCTCATGACTGGAGTGCTGCAATGCCTGGCTATAAGCTCTATAGAAGGGACAGGCAGCACAGAAGGGGTGGTGGTGTGGCTCTCTATATTGGAGAGTCTTTCGATGTTGTAGAACTCGAGGCTGGGAATGACAAGGTTGAGTCCCTTTGGGTTAGGATCGGCGGGAAGGCCAGCAAGGCTAGCGTCCTGGTCGGGGTCTGTTATAGACCGCCAAACCAGGATGAGGAGACGGATGAGGAGTTCTACAGGCAGCTGACAGAAGTTGCAAAATCTTCAGCGCTTGTTCTCGTGGGGGACTTCAACTTCCCTGACATATCCTGGAAGCACAACACAGCCCAGAGAAAGCAGTCTAGGAGGTTTCTGGAGAGCGTGGAAGATAGCTTCCTGACACAGCTGGTTAGTGAGCCTACCAGGGGTGGCGCCCCACTAGACCTTCTCTTCACAAACAGAGAAGGGCTGGTGGAGGATGTGATTGTCGGGAGCTGTCTTGGTCAGAGTGACCACGACATGGTGGAGTTCTCTATTCTTGGCAAGGCCAGGAAGGGGACCAGTAAAACCGCTGTATTGGACTTCCAGAGGGCTGACTTTGAGCTGCTCAGGACACTGGTTGGTAGAGTCACTTGGGAGGCGGTTCTGAAGGGCAGAGGAGTCCAGGAAGGCTGGGCGCTCTTCAAGAGGGAAATCTTAATGGCGCAGGAACGGTCTGTCCCCACATACCCAAAGACGAGCTGGCGGGGAAGAAGACCAGCCTGGCTAAACAGAGAATTGTGGCTTGTGCTTAGGAGAAAAAAGAGGGTTTATAATCTTTGGAAAAGTGGGCAGGTCACTAGGGAGGACTAAAAGGATGTTGCGAGGCTGTGCAGGGACAGAATTAGAAAGGCCAAAGCTCATCTGGAGCTCAATCTGGCTACTGCTGTTAAAGATAACAACAAATGTTTTTATAAATACATCAACACAAAAAGGAGGACTAAGGAGAATCTCCATCCTTTACTGGATGCGGGGGGAAACTTAGTTACAAGAGATGAGGAAAAGGCAGAGGTGCTCAATGCCTTCTTCGCCTCAGTCTTTAGCGGCAATACCGGTTGTTCTCTGGATACCCAGTACCCTGAGCTGGTGGAAGGGGATGGGGAGCAGGATGTGGCCCTCACTATCCACGAAGAACTGGTTGGTGACCTGGTACGGCACTTGGATGCACAAGTCGATGGGGCTGGATGGGATCCACCCAAGGGTACTGAGAGAACTGGCAGGGGAGCTGGCCAAGCCGCTTACCATCATTTATCAACAGTCCTGGCTATCGGGGGAGGTCCCAGTTGACTGGCGGCTAGCAAACGTGATGCCCATCTACAAGAAGGGCCGGAGGACTGACCCGGGAAACTACAGGCCTGTCAGTTTGACCTCAGTGCCAGGGAAGCTCATGGAGCAGATTATCTTGAGAGTCATCACGCAGCACTTGCAGGGCAAGCAGGCGATCAGGCCCAGTCAGCATGGGTTTATGAAAGGCAGGTCCTGCTTGACGAACCTGATCTCCTTCTATGACAAAGTGATGCGCTGGGTGGATGAGGGAAAGGCTGTGGATGTGGTCTACCTTGACTTCAGCAAGGCTTTTGACACCGTCTCCCACAGCATTCTCCTCAAGAAACTGGCTGCTCTTGGCTTGGACTGGCGCACGCTTCGTTGGGTTAGAAACTGGCTGGATAGCCGGGCCCAAAGAGTCGTGGTGAATGGAGCCAAGTCCAGTTGGAGGCCAGTCACTAGTGGCGTTCCCCAGGGCTCGGTGCTGGGGCCGGTCCTCTTTAATATCTTCATCGATGATCTGGACGAGGGCATTGAGTGCACCCTCAGTAAGTTTGCACCAAGCTAGGTGCGTGTGTCGATCTGCTTGAGGGTAGGAAGGCTCTGCAGGAGGATCTGGATAGGCTGAACCAATGGGCTGAGGTCAACTGCATGAAGTTCAACAAGGCCAAGTGCCCGGTCCTCCACCTGTGGTGCAATAACCCCAAGCAGAGCTACAGGCTGGGACATGAGCGGTTGGAGAGCTGTCAGGCAGAGAAGGACCTGGGAATGATGGTGGATAGTCGGCTGAATATGAGCCAGCAGTGTGCTCAGGTGGCCAAGAAGGCCAACAGCATCCTGGCTTGCATAAGAAGCAGTGTGGCCAGCAGGGCTAGGGAGGTGATTGTCCCCCTGTACTCGGCTCTGGTGAGGCTGCACCTCGAGTACTGTGTTCAGTTTTGGGCCCCTCACTACAAGAAGGACATGGAGGTGCTTGAGCGGGTGCAGAGAAAGGCGCCGAAGCTGGTGAGGGGCCTGGAGAACAAGTCCTACGAGGAATGGCTGAGGGAGCTGGGCTTGTTCAGCCTGGAGAAAAGGAGGCTTAGGGGTGACCTTATCGCTCTCTACAGGTACCTCAAAGGAGGCTGTAGCGAGGTGGGTCTTGGTCTGTTCTCCCACGTGCCTGGTGACAGGACGAGGGGGAATGGACTTAAGTTGCGCCAGGGGAGTTTTAGGTTGGGTGTTAGGAAGAACTTCTTTACCGAAGGGGTTGTTAGACATTGGAACGGGCTGCCCAGGGAAGTGGTGGAGTCACCATCCCTGGAGGTCTTTAAAAGACGTTTAGATGTAGAGCTTAGGGATATGGTTTAGTGGAGGACTTGTTAGTGTTAGGTCAGAGGTTGGACTTGACGATCTTGGAGGTCTCTTCCAACCTAGAAATTCTGTGATTCTGTGATCGGTACTTCAGTTTTGACTGCTTTAGCCTTGTGAATTGGTCTGTTTTGGTTTCGTTGGTGAGGTTTTCTTTTTGTTAACGAGAGACTCTGACCCTTGGAGATCTGGAGAAAAAACGGGTCGAGGCAGAGTTTCATGGGGCAGCCTTTCTCTCTGGCAAGCCAAACGGCCTGGGGGGGAGCCAGCCCCAGAAAAGGGGGCCCTCAGCCCCCCCAGCCCTCGTCCTTGCTCCACATGAGGGCATCTTCCGGGCCTCTCCCAAGGCAGCCACCTTCGGCCTCGCATGGGCCGCTCCATCACAGAGCTTTGCCGAGGTCACAGTGGCCACCAGCAGGCCCGCCCTTGCCCCGGGCCCTATAAAAGGGGCCCCCCTGCCACTGGCCCGCCACTTGCTCAGCGATTTGGTCTTCTGAAAGCCAGCGGCTGAAGGAAGGCCAGAGACAGGAGCAAAGGGAGAGAGAGGCGAGCAGCAGCCCTTCTCAGTGCGAGGACAAGAGATTGTTCCTAGGACCACTGAGGAGGATGTCTGCCTCTGCGAGAATGCGCCATGGGTCGAGGGCCAGCGCCTCCAGCACAAGAACCAGCAGTGCCCAGGAGGTGTCTGGTGCCCGGCCCAGAGGCTATTACGATAAACATCATTGGAGCCGAAGCGATGTGGGGAGCAGGCCGGCCCCTCGGATGGACACCAGCAGCAGGCCTGGGCCTAGCCGGAGGTCCAGTGATGACAGCAAAGATAGAGAGCGTGGGTTGGAGGGCCACGGGAAGCGGAGCCGTGCCCAGCGGACGGAATATGATGCGGGACCCAGCCGTGGCCAAGGGAGAGATGCTGTCAGGGATTCCGTGAATGAAAATCAAGCGGAGAAGGGAATGGACCCGAGGCACGGAACTGGGAGGCGTCCTGGTGCGGCACCGTGGCCGGAAAATATGCCCAATGGAAGGCAGCCTGTGTGGGCAGTCCCTGCCAGGGACTGGCTCGTCCTCCAACCCGCGGAGCCCATGGAGGTGGGTGCACAAGATGAAGAGGAACCGATGGAAGTGGACCCACCTCGGCCACAACAAACATGGGACTCCCCCGACAGCTCTCTGAAAAGCGTCCTCAAGGAACACCGGCAGCTGTGCAGAAGGGCTCGGCAAGCTCCCTATTCTGCATCGCCCAGGCTCCGCTCCAGGCATTAGCCTGGAGCCACGTGGCAATAAAGACCTTTGCCAATTGTCAGGGGTTGTGTGAGTGCTTCTTTCCCATCCGGCAGCCCTTGTGCGAGAGGTGGCAGCCCTTCTGCGCAGAGCCTCGAGGAAGAGCCCAAGAGAGGCCCCAGCTCCCTTCGGGCTGCTGCGCTGGGGTGACAGGTGGAGTCCCCAGGGGCCACCATGCGCCTTTAACATTTGTGAAAATAAACCGAGGGGTGCAAACAGTAGTGTGTGAGTGATTATAGCTGGCTGATTTCTTATATTAGGAGTGAGTTTCTATATCTGAGTAATTGGTAATGACAGACGTGGAGAAGGCTGAGGTACTCAGCAACTTCTTTGCCTCTGTGTGCACCGGTAGAAGGGCTTCCCACATCTTTCATTTCCCTGACCCCATAGATGGAGGCTGGGGGAGCAGAGTCCCACCCAGTTTAAGCGAAGAGCAGGTTCGAGACCAGCTGATGACTCCAAAGAGGTACAGGTCTACGGGACCTGATGAGCAGAATCCCAGGGTCGTGAGGGAACTGGCTGATGGAGTTGCCAAGCCTCCCTCCATCACAGCAGAAAAGTCCTGGTAGTGGGGTGCTGTCACTGGGGAGTGGAAAAATGGAAACGTCATGCCCCTACTCTTCAAGAATTAAGGAATTGAACAAAGAGCACTGCTCTTCAACAGGTAAAGCAATGAGGAGACATTACTTCTCAGAAGAGCAGTCAGGCACTGGGACAGGTTACCCAGGGAGGAGGTGGTGTCACCGCCCTGGGGGTGTTGAAGGCAAGGTTGGATGTGGTGCTTAGGGCCATGGTTTAGTGGGTGACATTGGTGGTAGGGTGATGGTTGGACCAGATGATCTTGAAGGTCTTTTCCAACCTTATTTATTCTACGATTCTATAGTTTCATTTCCAAGTTAGTGGAATTATTTTTTTTTTTCCTGTTTATTCCCAATTGAAAAGGACTTTCTTGCTCTGACTGCAGGTGGTGTTTTCGTCCATCCCTATGGTGGCAGGGAGGGGTACAGAGAGGACACGGAAAGCCCACCTGTTAAACACGTGGCTCAGGGGCTGGTGCCAACACAGAAGTCTTGTTTTTTTTGACCATGGGGCACTTTACTCGGCACCCGGGCTGATGGCCGCAGACGGGTCCCTATCTTTTAAGGGAAAACGGATCCTGGGCCAGGAGCTGGCAGGGCTCATTGAGAGGGCTTTAAACTAGGTAAGAAGGGGGATGGGGCTGAAGCAAGGATTGTTGGAGCTGTGCCAGGGGGAACAATAGGAAGGCCGGGGGATAAGGCAATGGCCCAGCTGAAGTGCATCTACACCAATGCACGCAGCATGGGTAACAAACAGGAGGAGCTGGAAGCCATCGTGCAGCAGGCAGGCTACAAGTTGGTTGCCATCATGGAGATGTGGTGGGACCACTCTCATGACTGGAGTGCTGCAATGCCTGGCTATAAGCTCTATAGAAGGGACAGGCAGCACAGAAGGGGTGGTGGTGTGGCTCTCTATATTGGAGAGTCTTTCGATGTTGTAGAACTCGAGGCTGGGAATGACAAGGTTGAGTCCCTTTGGGTTAGGATCGGCGGGAAGGCCAGCAAGGCTAGCGTCCTGGTCGGGGTCTGTTATAGACCGCCAAACCAGGATGAGGAGACGGATGAGGAGTTCTACAGGCAGCTGACAGAAGTTGCGAAATCTTCAGCGCTTGTTCTCGTGGGGGACTTCAACTTCCCTGACATATCCTGGAAGCACAACACAGCCCAGAGAAAGCAGTCTAGGAGGTTTCTGGAGAGCGTGGAAGATAGCTTCCTGACGCAGCTGGTTAGTGAGCCTACCAGGGGTGGCGCCCTGCTAGACCTTCTCTTCGCAAACAGAGAAGGACTGGTGGAGGATGTGATTGTCGGGAGCTGTCTTGGTCAGAGTGACCACGACATGGTGGAGTTCTGTATTCTTGGCGAGGCCAGGAAGGGGACCAGTAAAACCGCTGTATTGGACTTCCAGAGGGCTGACTTTGAGCTGTTCAGGACACTGGTTGGTAGAGTCACTTGGGAGGCGGTTCTGAAGGGCAGAGGAGTCCAGGAAGGCTGGGCGCTCTTCAAGAGGGAAATCTTAATGGCACAGGAGCGGTCTGTCCCCACATACCCAAAGACGAGCTGGCGGGGAAGAAGACCAGCCTGGCTGAGCAGAGAATTGTGGCTTGAGCTTAGGAGAAAAAAGAGGGTTTATAATCTTTGGAAAAGTGGGCAGGCCACTAAGGAGGACTTTAAAGAAGTAGCGAGGCTGTGCAGGGACAAAATTAGGAAGGCCAAAGCTCATCTGGAGCTCAATCTGGCTACTGCCGTTAAAGATAACAAGAAATGTTTTTATAAATACATCAACACAAAAAGGAGGACTAAGGAGAATCTCCATCCTTTACTGGATGCGGGGGGAAACGTAGTTACAAGAGATGAGGAAAAGGCGGAGGTGCTCAATGCCTTCTTTGCCTCAGTCTTTAGCGGCAATACCGGTTGTTCTCTGGATACCCAGTACCCTGAGCTGGTGGAAAGGGATGGGGAGCAGAATGTGGCCCTCACTATCCATGAGGAAATGGTTGCACCCTGCTACGGCACTTGGATGTGCACAAGTCGATGGGGCCGGATGGGATACACCCAAGGGTACTGAGAGAACTGGCAGAGGAGCTGGCCAAGCCGCTTACCATCATTTATCAACAGTCCTGGCTATCGGGGGAGGTCCCAGTTGACTGGCGGCTAGCAAACGTGATGCCCATCTACAAGAAGGGCCGGAGGACTGACCCAGGAAACTACAGGCCTGTCAGTTTGACCTCAGTGCCAGGGAAGCTCATGGAGCAGATTCTCTTCAGAGTCATCACGCAGCACTTGCAGGGCAAGCAGGCGATCAGGCCCAGTCAGCATGGGTTTATGAAAGGCAGGTCCTGCTTGACGAACCTGATTCCTTCTATGACAAAGTGATGCGCTGGGTGGATGAGGGAAAGGCTGTGGATGTGGTCTACCTTGACTTCAGCAAGGCTTTTGACACCGTCTCCCACAGCATTCTCCTCAAGAAACTGGCTGCTCTTGGCTTGGACTGGCGCACGCTTCGTTGGGTTAGAAACTGGCTGGATAGCCGGGCCCAAAGAGTCGTGGTGAATGGAGCCAAGTCCAGTTGGAGGCCAGTAACTAGTGGCGTTCCCCAGGGCTCAGTACTGGGGCCGGTCCTCTTTAATATCTTCATCGATGATCTGGACGAGGGCATTGAGTGCACCCTCAGTAAGTTTGCAGATGACACCAAGTTAGGTGCGTGTGTCGATCTGCTGGAGGGTAGGAAAGCTCTGCAGGAGGATCTGGGCGGGCTGCACCGATGGGCTGAGGTCAACTGCATGAAGTTCAACAAGGCCAAGTGCCCGGTCCTCCACCTGTGGTGCAATAACCCCAAGCAGAGCTACAGGCTGGGAGATGAGCGGTTGGAGAGCTGCCAGGCAGAGAAGGACCTGGCAGTGATGGTGGATAGTCGGCTGAATATGAGCCAGCAGTGTGCTCAGGTGGCCAAGAAGGCCAACAGCATCCTGGCTTGCATAAGAAGCAGTGTGGCCAGCAGGGCTAGGGAGGTGATCGTCCCCCTGTACTCGGCTCTGGTGAGGCCGCACCTCGAGTACTGTGTTCAGTTTTGGGCCCCTCGCTACAAGAAGGACATGGAGGTGCTCGAGCGGATCCAGAGAAGGGCGACGAAGGTGGTGAGGGGCCTGGAGAACAAGTCCTACGAGGAGCGGCTGAGGGAGCTGGGCTTGTTCAGCCTGGAGAAGAGGAGGCTCAGGGGCGACCTTATCGCTCTCTACAGGTACCTCAAAGGAGGCTGTAGCGAGGTGGGTCTTGGTCTGTTCTCCCACGTGCCTGGTGACAGGACAAGGGGGAACGGGCTTAAGTTGAGCTAGGGGAGTTTTAGGTTGGATGTTAGGAAGAACTTCTTTACCAAAAGGGTTGTTAGGCATTGGAACGGGCTGCCCAGGGAAGTGGTGGAGTCACCATCCCTGGAGGTCTTTAAAAGACGTTTAGATGTAGAGCTTAGGGATATGGTTTAGTGGAGGACTTGTTAGTGTTAGGTCAGAGGTTGGACTCGATGATCTAGAGGTCTCTTCCAACCTGGAAATTCTGTGATTCTGTGATCGGTACTTCAGTTTTGACTGCTTTAGCCTTGTGAATTGGTCTGTTTTGGTTTCGTTGGTGAGGTTTTCTTTTTGTTAACGAGAGACTCTGACCCTTGGAGATCTGGAGAAAAAACGGGTCGAGGCAGAGTTTCATGGGGCAGCCTTTCTCTCTGGCAAGCCAAACGGCCTGGGGGGGAGCCAGCCCCAGAAAAGGGGGCCCTCAGCCCCCCCAGCCCTCGTCCTTGCTCCACATGAGGGCATCTTCCGGGCCTCTCCCAAGGCAGCCACCTTCGGCCTCGCATGGGCCGCTCCATCACAGAGCTTTGCCGAGGTCACAGTGGCCACCAGCAGGCCCGCCCTTGCCCCGGGCCCTATAAAAGGGGCCCCCCTGCCACTGGCCCGCCACTTGCTCAGCGATTTGGTCTTCTGAAAGCCAGCGGCTGAAGGAAGGCCAGAGACAGGAGCAAAGGGAGAGAGAGGCGAGCAGCAGCCCTTCTCAGTGCGAGGACAAGAGATTGTTCCTAGGACCACTGAGGAGGATGTCTGCCTCTGCGAGAATGCGCCATGGGTCGAGGGCCAGCGCCTCCAGCACAAGAACCAGCAGTGCCCAGGAGGTGTCTGGTGCCCGGCCCAGAGGCTATTACGATAAACATCATTGGAGCCGAAGCGATGTGGGGAGCAGGCCGGCCCCTCGGATGGACACCAGCAGCAGGCCTGGGCCTAGCCGGAGGTCCAGTGATGACAGCAAAGATAGAGAGCGTGGGTTGGAGGGCCACGGGAAGCGGAGCCGTGCCCAGCGGACGGAATATGATGCGGGACCCAGCCGTGGCCAAGGGAGAGATGCTGTCAGGGATTCCGTGAATGAAAATCAAGCGGAGAAGGGAATGGACCCGAGGCACGGAACTGGGAGGCGTCCTGGTGCGGCACCGTGGCCGGAAAATATGCCCAATGGAAGGCAGCCTGTGTGGGCAGTCCCTGCCAGGGACTGGCTCGTCCTCCAACCCGCGGAGCCCATGGAGGTGGGTGCACAAGATGAAGAGGAACCGATGGAAGTGGACCCACCTCGGCCACAACAAACATGGGACTCCCCCGACAGCTCTCTGAAAAGCGTCCTCAAGGAACACCGGCAGCTGTGCAGAAGGGCTCGGCAAGCTCCCTATTCTGCATCGCCCAGGCTCCGCTCCAGGCATTAGCCTGGAGCCACGTGGCAATAAAGACCTTTGCCAATTGTCAGGGGTTGTGTGAGTGCTTCTTTCCCATCCGGCAGCCCTTGTGCGAGAGGTGGCAGCCCTTCTGCGCAGAGCCTCGAGGAAGAGCCCAAGAGAGGCCCCAGCTCCCTTCGGGCTGCTGCGCTGGGGTGACAGGTGGAGTCCCCAGGGGCCACCATGCGCCTTTAACATTTGTGAAAATAAACCGAGGGGTGCAAACAGTAGTGTGTGAGTGATTATAGCTGGCTGATTTCTTATATTAGGAGTGAGTTTCTATATCTGAGTAATTGGTAATGACAGACGTGGAGAAGGCTGAGGTACTCAGCAACTTCTTTGCCTCTGTGTGCACCGGTAGAAGGGCTTCCCACATCTTTCATTTCCCTGACCCCATAGATGGAGGCTGGGGGAGCAGAGTCCCACCCAGTTTAAGCGAAGAGCAGGTTCGAGACCAGCTGATGACTCCAAAGAGGTACAGGTCTACGGGACCTGATGAGCAGAATCCCAGGGTCGTGAGGGAACTGGCTGATGGAGTTGCCAAGCCTCCCTCCATCACAGCAGAAAAGTCCTGGTAGTGGGGTGCTGTCACTGGGGAGTGGAAAAATGGAAACGTCATGCCCCTACTCTTCAAGAATTAAGGAATTGAACAAAGAGCACTGCTCTTCAACAGGTAAAGCAATTGTCCTGGTTTCAGTTAGCACAGAATTAATTTTCTTCCTAGTAGCTGGTGGAATGCTGTGTTTTGGCTTAGAATGAGAAGAGTGCTGATAACACCCCGATGCTTTAATTGTTGCAGAGCAGTGCTTATACTAAGCCAAGGACATCTCAGCCTTTGCTCTGTCCTGCCAACGGGCAGGCTGGGGGGTGCAGTAAGAGCTGGGAGGGGACAGACCCAGGACAGGTGACCCAAACTAGCCAAAGGGGTATTCCATACCATCTGACGTCATGCTAAACAATATATAGGGGTGGCTAGCCGGGGGGAGGGGGCCGGACTGCTCGGGGTTAGGCTGGGCATCGGTCAGCGGGTGGTGAGCAATTGCATTGTGCATCACTTGTTTGTACATACTATTATTACTTTCGTATTATCACCATTGTATCATCATTATTATTATTGTTATTATTATTTTTGTTATTTTTTTTTTCCTGTCTTATTAAACTGTCTTTATCTCAACTCACGGGCTTCACTTTCCATTTCTCTCCCCCGTCCCAGAGAGGGAGGGGGGAGGGTGAGCGAACGGCTGCGTGGTGTTTAGCTGCCGGTCGGGTTAAACCACGACAGCAATGAGGAGACATTACTTCTCAGAAGAGCAGTCAGGCACTGGGACAGGTTACCCAGGGAGGAGGTGGTGTCACCGCCCTGGGGGTGTTGAAGGCAAGGCTGGATGTGGTGCTTAGGGCCATGGTTTAGTGGGTGACATTGGTGGTAGGGTGATGGTTGGACCAGATGATCTTGAAGGTCTTTTCCAACCTTATTTATTCTACGATTCTATAGTTTCATTTCCAAGTTAGTGGAATTATTTTTTTTTTTCCTGTTTATTCCCAATTGAAAAGGACTTTCTTGCTCTGACTGCAGGTGGTGTTTTCGTCCATCCCTATGGTGGCAGGGAGGGGTACAGAGAGGACACGGAAAGCCCACCTGTTAAACACGTGGCTCAGGGGCTGGTGCCAACACAGAAGTCTTGTTTTTTTTGACCATGGGGCACTTTACTCGGCACCCGGGCTGATGGCCGCAGACGGGTCCCTATCTTTTAAGGGAAAACGGATCCTGGGCCAGGAGCTGGCAGGGCTCATTGAGAGGGCTTTAAACTAGGTAAGAAGGGGGATGGGGCTGAAGCAAGGATTGTTGGAGCTGTGCCAGGGGGAACAATAGGAAGGCCGGGGGATAAGGCAATGGCCCAGCTGAAGTGCATCTACACCAATGGACTTGTTAGCGTTAGGTCAGAGGTTGGACTCGATGATCTTGAGGTCTCTTCCAGCCTAGAAACTCGGTGATTCTGTGATCAATGAAGTTTATGTTTTCCTCCTGCTTTCCTAAGGATTTCTGGAAAATTTGCTGGTCATAGTATGTCATATTTAGTACAGGTATTCAAATAAATAGTTGACACAAGCAGTCTCTAAAATAGATTTTATGCTATTTGAGAAGGAAGGAAGAAGGAACAAAGTCTATGGATGCAGTCTGCAGGTCTGTTCGGTAAAAGTGCACATTTCCACCACTTGCCACTGCTGTGGAAGTGGGCAGTTTAACAGAACTGGTAAGCATCCTAGTAACAGGGCAATGCTCAGTTGTACAATGTTAGGATTTTGATGCTGTAGCAGGTAACTAACACTTCAGACAATAGTTTAGAAGTAGAATGGGGCAGGATCCATCCTCATTTATAAATGCCTGCTACATTTTAAATAGGTCTAAATGCCAACTGCACACTCAGAATGCTGTATTTAGTCACCTAGCTGCATTTTGAGTTCTAATTTTTCTTGTGTAGGTAGCAAAGAGGAGTTTACAGGCTTAGCTGTTTAGAATACAGGCTATTCTTACTTGCCTCATCGGGTTGGCAAAAACATTTTATGAAGCAGATCTGACTTTGTAGCTTTTATTATTTTTTTTTATTTCTGAAAAAGTATCAGAGCATTTGAGAAAATTGTTCCTGCCTGCGAATGAATCAAAAATCCTCTGGAAGAGGTTCTTAGTCACTCTCTATCTCTAGGGTGTTGTAGAAGAATTTCTGTAGAAGCTAGTAGGAAATAAGCGTACGGATTTGTATAGAAATGTAAACAAATTTTACAGAACTTGCCTACTTGTGTCCAAGTTATGTTTAGATCTTCAGCCAGAGAAATTCTGTACTTGTGTTGAGTTCAGTAAAACTATATAGATTTCTACCAAGAAGGAATTAAATTTTAGCAGCCTAATCTTTTCAGTACTACTTTTTATTTATTTATTTATTTATATTAAGAAAATCCCTACTAGATATTGGTTCTTGTGATTACTCAGCAGTGCAATTTTTTTCTTCCATTGGAGCTTGGTCTCTGACATGCTTGTCAGAAGCTTCAGAATTGTTCCCACGATGCTGCCTTCCTGGGTTTGTGAAAGAGGCAATCCTTCCAAAAGAGAAAAAAGAACAAGTTTTGCTTTTGAGCATTTCCTCCTGCATCTCCAGCAGCCTGTTAGGTCAGTGACATATCTTGTCCCCAGGGGACTGTACCTCACTGCCTTGCTGAGCAGTGCAAATCAGAGCTGTGCCTGTGCTGAACGTTGTGGGGCAGCAAGTCATGTGCTCCCAGATTGTTCTAACACCATGAGCCTTCAGTTTAACAGGTAGGAGACATCCCTTCTGGCAGCTGCTGCTATGACAAATATAATTCATTATGTATGTTTTCATTTAACTTAGAGCTGCCATACAGCAGGATTTTCATGGATGCGCTTGCTTTTTCTCCCTTGGGAGGTTTTAAAAGTGTCATGGCTTTGCTTAGAGTTCCTAGGTGTCTGGGGTCCTACCTGTTCGGATGCTTCCAGCATATACATGGTGTTAATGTTGGGATTTTCAGTCCAGCAGCAGTTCTCAAACACTGCTGAACTCAATATGCTGTGCTTGATAGCAATGTGCAGGAGGCCAGATGCATCAGTTAGGTGCCAGGTTTCCTATCCGCACACCTTATGTCTGAGATGTCCAAGAAAGACATCCTGTCAAATATTTGGGAGCAGGACTTTCCTGCAGGTAGAAAAAGCAGAGAAACCATGATCATGATTTGAGCAACTCTCCATAAATCATTGCCAGTTTGGAAACCTCTGACACATCCTTGTAGTTTCAGGTATGTGAGTTTGTAACCCAAAGAATTATCTTCTCTTGGCCTATAGCAATTCCAAATCCATTTTGTTAGAAATGCTTTAATGCTGCATATTTTTCAGCATTTGTTGTGATGTTTTTCCCAATTGTATGCAATGCAGATTAGTTTTAATTGTATACTAAAAATGCAAATGATGTTTTTCAAGTTAGCAGCCCAGAAAAGAAAGGGTAGGAAGGCTGGCTTTTTAGTCACTTCTTGAGTGGGTTTTGGTGACTGATCAAATGTGGGTGTGTGTGTGTGACTAAGCTTCATAAGTACTGTCTAATGTCCTAGAAATATGTCTTAACTCAATATCCTTTGTGTTTTGAATAACTGAAACATCTGTTAAAGGGGCATAGTAGCCCTTTGCTACAGCACTTTATTATGGAAATGGATCTCTTTCAGGAAGATATTAATGGGACTATCTCTGGAATCAAAGTACTTTATTTTCTCGATTTAGATTCTCTTTCTTATAGAGTCTGGTCTCTACTCTTCCATCATATGTCTTTAAGCTGTTAATTACATTGACCTTTTGCTGGTCAGATGGCTAAATAGATTGCAGCAATCACAACCCCTTCTGTATTGCTGTGTTTCATTATGTGGTTTTGTTATGTTCATAAAGCCATCAGATTTATGGTGCTTTTCTCAAAGCAACCCACATTGTCATTTTAACAGAGCACTGTTACGGTTCTCATTAAAATATTATTAAGCCTTGAAGTGCTACCGATCTCATCAGAAAAGCCTATCTGCGTATCCGTCACTCCTTTCTTTCTAGTATACTCACAGCTGCTTTTGCCCCTGAGTGGATAGTTATTTTCATGACTGGGAAAATGGCTCTCCTTGTGACTGAGGGTAGCAAATGATTATCAGTCCTTGTGTATAAGCTTAAGTTTGTGAGTACCTCATGTTTCTGTTTCACATTCTCCTAAATTAATATTGTCGTTGATAGCTCCCACTGCTTCAAAAGATTGGTCACCTTAATCTGCTTTAAATATTTATTTACTGTGCAGTAGCATGCTGATTGCTTTTCTTTCTATTGATATTGTTTTGTTCAGGGCATGAGTTCATTTAAAACATTTCAGAATTTTAGGACACTTCTCAAAGGGTTTCCTTGGCTGCAAACTCTGCTGAGAGGTGTGTCCTATGGATTTAAAGGGTTTTGAAGGCTAGGCTCACAGCTGGTTACTGTGAGTGCAGGTGACAGTGGAACAGCTCAAACCTCTCCTTTCTGCTGTGAAGTTGTTCCTTTTGCAATTGAATTTATTGGGAGACAATGAGGTTTAATTTGAAAGTAATCTTAAAGTAGAAACATCAGTCTTTGAAATGGTTTTCTGAAATCACTTGTTTTGGAATAGCAAAGATGTACCTTTACTACAGATGCCAGGTTCTCAGTTCAGTTTGTGCTCTGTTGTAGCAGACTGAGGCTTTGACTACTTTTTGTAGAGTTAGATGTGCATTTAACCTCAACCATCATTTCTACCCTAGGCAGGGAAGCTTTCTTGAATTGTGGCTTCAGGTCAATGGGATTCAAAATGCAGAAGGTGTGAAACGCTGCAGGCTGTGCCGAAGTGACTGCTACAACTCTCCTGGGGTTCTCTGGCGCCAGAAGGCTGAAGGGGAACCTGACCTCAGTTGTAGCATGCAGAGCAGGACTGTACCAAGTGGTCAGCAATGTAAGATTTCCATGCACCACCATCTACACAATGCCTGAGCTCTGGTGTTACTTCCAGGCATATTGAGGTCCCCCTGTAGGTGTTAAGCTGACTGAGGAAGGCCAGCACATCTGGGGCACAGGCACTCCATTTGCTAAAAATGTGTAGCACCGGTGGTCATGTAGTAGTTGCGGTACATCGTGTATCTCCCTGTGAGAGCCTGGTGCAGATCGAAGAACTCAGTGTCCATCTGCTTGTCGTGATTTAGGCTCCAGAGTCAAGACCTTTGCACCTGGAAGAGGCCAGTTTTTGCTGGCCCTGTTATTCCTGTTATGCTCTGTTCTTAGTATTATCCTTCTCTCTTTTTAGATAGCACTACGAACATACGTCTGGAGGAATTAGACATATATATGTGCAAATGAACTCATTTCAGCACTTAATTTCTTGAGAGTAAATTATTAATTTCTGTAGTCAACACAGTTTGTAGGATGTGAGATATTTTTGTTGCAGTGGTCTCATGGTGCTCTGCTGACAAAGTGCATAAATCTAGCACAACCCCTTGATCTCAACAATACCACTGCTTGGGGTGCTATAGAAAGCAGTGCATCCTGGGCTTACTGAGATGTTTCCAAGGTTGTCTAATCCAAGGTCATCTAGTGTCCTTTTATCTTCTTTTCCCTTTCATAGTTGAAATACACATAAACCTGTATTGGGCTTGTCCTGATCTGTTTTTCTATCTACAAATCATTTTATATATATATATATATATTGACAAGCTACAGTCTCTTATATTTAAAAGGATGTTCTTTGAATTTGCTTGTGCAGTTTGTTGAAGTCCAAGGCTAAGAGAATGCAATTACAGAATCAGATTATACAAGCCTTGCCCAACACTGGTTGAAGATGATGTGACGTAAGCAGTGATACAGTGAATGATGGGTTTTGTAAGCTCTGTTTACAATGTTGAACAGAAATCTGCCTTTTACAATAAACTGGTACCTTTTTCAGAAAATGCCACTCTTGCTTGCTGTCAAGTTAAACTAGAGTTTAAAGGAAGGCTTTGGATTTGTTCCCAATTTCCTGTCTGGGTTCTTTTAATAGAGGAGAAATGAACAGCACAGGTGATAACAATCTTTGTAGGAATTATTTACTATGAACATGTGTGTATTTCACTGGGAGTTGAAGAAAATCTAAGACACAAGAGTTCTGACTGTCCTCTTTGAGGAAAAAAAAAAAAAAAAAAGAAAAAGGAAGAAAAATGAAGCTCCTGTGGAGATAATTGAAGCTGAACCATTTCTTATGCTCTTGAGAAGAGCTGCAGAAAGCAAATTGTATGAAAAGAACAAAGGGGGAAATGTCATGTGTCAGCCCTCCCCATTCTCTTGTTGGCTGCATGCCCAGTCTCTAAACTCCTATTAAGCTTTGCCATAGCAACAATACCAGTGAAGCATTTTCCAGTCCAGAGCATACCTCTTGCTGCAGATTTAGGGAGGAGAGATCTTGAAACTGTTTGTCTGTAACCTTATACTTTATTAATCATGAGCCTTTGAATAAGTGGGTGCCCAGGAAGGTTAAAAAACAAATGAACAAAAAAAAAAAAACACAACACCAACCCCCAAAAAATACAGACAAAAAACGCAAACCAAAATGCAACCAAAAAACACCTGCTTTCAAAAAGGAAGTAAACTGAACTCTGCAATAAAATTGTTTTACACTTTCATGGAAAAACTAAGGATGTGCTGTGCTCAGAAGGGCATTGAAAAAATGGCAAGCTGTGGGGTAGCTGATGTTCCCCACTGAGAAGGACTGCAACAAAGCATCCTGGAGGATCACAAGGATGTTGCACGTTCAGTAAGAATACAACCAGTACCAGAGGACTAAAAACTATTTAGGCATATGTAGGGCTTTTATGGACATGACAGTGTATAATCTTAAACCTGGCTTCTTGCTTTGAACCTCTCTAAAACATGATAAGTCAAGCTTTGAAGAGGTGAGGACATAAGTGAGGACATATCACCTGCAAATGAACTCATGCTGAGGCCATGATCCTGCAGTAGTACTCATCTTTGCTGGTATGACAATTAATTGAGAAAGCATTAGAAAGCAATGATTTTGGCATCAGATGTGCTGGAGTTTTGTAGATGTAAGTATACATATGCACAGCGTTCTTTAAAGTTTTCAGCGTCCTCCATTAAAATAAATGCACACATAGCTATGGTTATACGTCTGGCAGAAATGCTCTGCCCTCCATAAAGTCTACTTCTATGTTTTGTAGTTTGGGGGAAAATGCTACATCATGGTTTAGTCTTGATGCCTTTGCCTTTCTGTCTGCTAATGCTTGCTAGTCAAAAACTGGGACCTGCAAGGGTTGTGTTTGTCAAACGGAAAACTAATGGTAGGAATCAGTTTTTGGTGCACCTGCCTTTACAAAGGACATATTTAGGGTCATAGAACCCTAGAACCATAGAATGGTTTGGGTTGGGAGGGATCTTAGAGATCATCCAGTTCCAATCCTCTGCCATGGGCAGGGACACCTCCCACCAGACCAGGTCACTCACGGCCCCATCCAACCCAGCCTTGAACACCTCCAGGGATGGAGTATCCACAGCTTCTCTGGGCAACCTGTTCCAGTGCCTCACCACCCTCGCAGTAAAGAACTTCTTCCAAATATCTCATCTAAATCTACCCTCCTCCTTGGCCAAGGAGGTGGTGGGGAGCTGCTTGCTAGTACTACTGCTGTTGTCAGAGAAGACATGCAGACTACTGCGTTACTCATTTCCATCTCATTTCTGCGCTCTCATTTATTTTTAATTTAGATGTTACCTCTTTACTACATCTCTTTTCTTCCAGGTCTACTTAATGACACAAGTGTAGGTTGCTCAGCACTGATCAATACCTCATACCTGTGCAAATCATTTGTAGAGATCTCTCCATATTCTTTGGGAGTGATTTTTCTTTGCTATTAAGACTCAGCAGAGTGGAACAGGGGCTTGTGTTGTTTCAGATAAATTTAAAAGGGCATATTCATGTTTATCCAAAGGGTCATTGAGCATGCCCTGCTCTGCTTGTTACCCACAAATCAATTGTACAAATTGTCAGAGATCACTGATACCCAAGAGTGCAATATTGTCTTGAGTAGGGTTGATTCCTTAGCATACCAAAATTGTATTTCCACAGAGAATTTAAATTAATTGCCTTGTGCAGATGGCCATCAGCAGATCTAGAATTGTACTTCAGCAACAGTTGATTTCAGTGGCAGTTCCAATGTATTTAGTCCTTCTTTCTGTCTTGGTCCCCCAGGTCAATATAATTATTGAAGGAAATCTTTATTGAATCGGTAGGAAAGTACATGAGGTCAAAAAGTACCCTTATTTCTCAAGAGCCATCTTGTGTGGTTTGCAATATAATCTCACAAACAGTTGTACTTACATAAAGCAGAACTAGGAGGAAAATAAGTGATAAAATGTAAGGAACGGTTTATGATGGTGCTCTCACTGGAAGAAGAATACTCAAATTGTTCTTCACTATCTGAGGTATAATATGAATGCGTCATTTGAGGTGTAATATGAACGCGTCCTCTTTTGAAGGATAGTGGAGGAGGGAGGGCAAGCTATGGACAGAAAATGTGTGGGGTGGATATATTCAGTATTTGCACTGGAATGTGAATATGTAGTTTGAGCAAGTACATATTGATATAAAATAGTAATTTGATATTAATTTTGGAGTGCGCGTCCTTGGTAAGAGGAAATTGATTTTCAGCCTTTCAATACACGTTTAGAAATTCTCTTTTGATACCCTTGGTTTAGAAATTACCATCCTACACATATAAAGCAGAACATATCTAAGTACAGATGCACCGTTGCTACACTTGCATGGTGTTATTTCATTGACTGTTCAGTCATTTAAATTGTTAGCAATCAAGATTTCATGCTGAGAAGTATATTGATTCTAGCTTGCTAATGCCAGGAGCAAGCTGTTTGTACTTTGCATTTTAGGGAAAGAGAGCACCTCTCCCACAGATCTTCTGTGTCTAGTTAGGTTGCTGAAGAGACCAGCTGGCTGTCTGAGTAGCATTACTCCAGAAGACAGCCTCTGGATAGAGGCAGGGCATTAGGAAAGGGTCACAGAGCACTCATCCAGCTTGGTGGAGGACTAGAACAGAAGATTTATTTTGAGTGATCTCAGCATTGTGGTATGCCCGAGGCACTGCATAAGTACTGCACAGGCTGTGATGAGTACTTTCACTTGCTTCCCTTCAGATTAAGGAAGGTTCTTGTCTCATGAGTCAGAGCCATCGTATGGCTGCTTGCTGGCAGCAGTAAGGTCTGAGCATGAAGTTTATGCTATATTATACACTAAACATCCTGTCTGTATTAAACCAAAATCTTTTGGAAACCCAAGGTATGGATAATGCCTGCAGTAAAGGGGTGGTTGTGCAAGGGGCTTAGAGCTTTTTACTGGATTGCATGGAGACTACTTGTAGTGCCTGACCTCTCTCATAACAGTTTAAAAGGTGCTCTAGATAGACAGTGGTTCTGACCTTTCCACGTAACAAGTGGTAGCAGCTCCAAATCACAGCTCAAACATCTTCAAACTTGTAGAACTTGTAGTAGCATTAAAAAAAAACAACCAAACAAACAAAAAAAGAGAAACACTTTGGATGTGTATGTGTGCTTAAAAGAGGTGTAGTACTACAGGAAATCATTCAGGAAAATGTTTCATTGCATGTTTAAATCTCTTCTCTTCTGACACTTGGTTTCATTTCTCATTTTGTTAGTTTTATTGCAAATCTGAGTTAACTTCTGCCAGAAGAAAACAGATAGGTATTCATGTCAGCAAAGCATAACATAATTGGTGTAGCCATAACAGAATGAGATGGTACTAAGGCCAGTAAGCCTGGACAGAGCAGAGCTTAGCTTGGGTGCAGCAGAGCAGCATAAGACATTGTGATGTTTCACAATGTGATGCATGTCCCAGCTAGCACTTCTGCTAGTTTAGATTTCTCTGCATTGTCCTTCATTTGTGATGCAGACATGTTCAGAATAACACAAGTCTGAGTTGTTATTTTCAGGTGTGCATATTTCAGTCTGATGCAGATAGTTCCGGCAAGGAGCACTTTAAAACTTCATTTTGGTACTGTTTCCTGCTTGGAGTGGGGAAAATTATCCTCATTTTTACATGTAAAGGTTTATATTTTAGAATTAGAGGAGAAACATGAACAATTTAGTTTTTATATTTACTCCAGGACATGTAACTATCTCAGTATCCTCCATATGAATGAATACATACAGAACGCCAAATGGTGAGTGCAAGCACTTTTAGATCATTCCACTTCAGAGATTTTTTTCAAACTTCTAGTTTTTCAGGAAAAAGTGTTTTTAGTGTTGGAGTCAGAAGTTAGCCAATTAGGTCCATGCCAAAGCATCTAATTAAGCAGTTTATTTTTCAAAAACAACTGAGGCCAATAAGAGCAGATGGTTCTCAGCACTTTAGAAATTCAGGCTGGTTAATTCAAGGCAGTGCAGATGGAGTTGCCTAGCTTTACAACCTACACTTGAAAATATTTATCTTGGCTATTAATATAAACACTTTTTATTTATTTATTTATTTATTTTAAATCTAGTGTACTGTGTATTTATGAGATAAGGCCACAGTTTGAGTATCGCCCATGAAACCTGTAATAAACCCATCTTCATGTAGAGAATTGGTGACCTCCATGCTGTGTCTTTATGGTGCTGGTTCCTCCAAGTTGGGTGTGTGGCTCAGGCAGCATTTGGAAGTGACAACTGCTCTGACAGTCTATGCAGTTGGTTTCTGCAATTGCACAAAGCCAGCTATAATATGTTTTAAACTGCTCCAGGAGTTTGTGTATGGAGCCAGTTCCAGGTCTATGAACTGCAGAAGTGGTATAGATATGTAAGGCAAAGAAAAGCAGCAGCAAAGTCCTTAGCTCTAAAATCTATACTAATTTTTCCCTACCATATCCGTAAATGAATTGGCTCTTTTTGATAGCTCTACTTCTATGAGAGACAGCCTTCCTGTGCAAGCAAAACACTCCTGATGGTGTGTAAACAGGTTGCACAGCAGCTTATTTGGGGAGTACACCCCTGGCGAGTGCTCAGGTGCCACTTAGGGCAAAGCACCAGCCAGTGCAATGGAGCAGGAGCAGGGTGTTCGCTGAGACTCCTGTCTGAAGCTGGAGTTTCAGAACAGCAGGAGGCTGAGAAAAGAATTAAGATACAGGTTTCAGTGACAAGGGAAAGATGAAGGAAATAATGTTGGGACCTGTGAAGAGGGAGGTCATGAAACTCCAAATGTTTAAAATTTGAGGTCTGACTGACTTGTTCATAGGAACATAAGTTTACAATCAGTTTCAAGGCAAGGCTGGAAATTGGCTCCTAACTTGATAGCATTGCTTTGTATAACCAGGTTCTGCTCATTAAATCCTTTTTAGTTCTACATCTACAAATTGTGCTGATGTTTGTATACTGTATGCGTTCTGAGTGCATGGTGATATGAAATCTGTGTATGACTAACTTATGTCACAACAAATGCAAGTGCTGAAAGACTGTTTTTAAGGCTGTTTGGAAATGATTAAAGTGCTTTTGTAGATCTTCATGTTACTGTTGATCTTTGTGGTTGTTTTAGGATATGCCAACACATTGCTAGAAAAGTGCCAAATTAAAAATAAGGTTGCAAGCATGAATTTGTTAAAGACCTAACGTGTGATACTAACATCTGTGCTAACATGCTGACTCATCCCATAATAAACTTTTATACAGAATGCTTTAAAATATCCCTGTAGTGAAGAAGATATAACAGAATTCTAGTCTAAAATATCAATAATTTATACCATTTGTCACCAGTATTCATCTGTGTCATTCCTGGCAATAATGTAGTTGTTACTCAGAACTGTTTCTTTTAGTGCAGCTTTTAGAGATGCAGTTAGGGACTGCAAATTGTAGTTATTTCACTCTGGTGTGTTCCTTGGTTTTATAAGCGATGTTTTTTCTCCAGATACATTGATAAAGCATTGAGAGTCACAGGGTATCAGCTCTATTATTTAGATAATTTTGCCTGCCAGAGAAGAAAAAATTTCATCAGATGCCGTGGATAATGTTCTATGATTCTACCCTTGCTGCTGATGCATTTCCTGATTACAGCTAACATCACTTCTGTGATGACCCCTGTTTTGGCCTGGAGGATTGCTCCCTATCTCTGTATTGCTGCAGTCATTTTATTTATATATACACTGAGCCCAGCCATTCAGGTGTGCTGATGCAAGGAAGCGTAAGGTACAAAAATTATCATCTTGTATGGCTGCTGATGAAACAAGTTCTGTCTTGAACTTGAAATAAAATTTTAATACTAAGCAAGAGGAAAATGAATTTTAAGCATGGCATATTTCAATGTAGGGTATCCTGAAGGCAGAAGATCATGTGTTTTGAATGTTTCATTGACATCTTCATAATATCTTAATAGTCAAAATCCACCATTTAGGTCATATATAAGGGATAATAAACTTGCCATTTCCCTTCAAGGATAACAGGATTAGCATCTATATACAGAAACATAATAAGCAGAATGTTAGAGTGTAAAAATCTTATTCTAGAATACTTTGGCTGGATTCATCAGATATCAAGTGAGGCAACTTCAAGTTTTATTGCTTTATATATATTGATATATCAATATATTTGTATTGATGTAACATATATATATATATAGTGGAACTAGTGCTGGTATTTGATTACTTCTCATTCTTTTTTTCTTCAACAAATGAGAGAATTGTGATTAAAAGCCTCCCAGCATTTACCATATTCCCTGCAGTATTTGTAACAGCATTAATAGAAATCTATAGCAAATTGCCTGGAGGGCATACTAAGTGCCAGGGCTGCCTACAGAGGCAGATCACCCCATAAATGCTCGTCATAGCCGCATTTTAATAAGCTGTCTGGTTTGCACACTGGTAGCCTAACAGTGAATTGTAGTTGTTCATTGCTTGTCAGTAAAGAAAGCCCCTTACTTCTAATCGTTCTCTATTATATCCTTAAATAGACTACATTCCTTTCGCTTTCTTAACTGTTTTCTGCCTTTTGAATAACAAAAAGATGGCTACTTGGCTGGTGGTCTCCTTATGGAAGGGATGAGGACAGCTAGGGAGTGAACTGGGGGACAAATCACCGATACGCTTGCTAATTTATTCTGATAAATAACCTCAATTGTATTATGCTTTGCAGCTTGCAGGAAAATGTTAACTTCCTCCTAGTTCCATTTCTTCTTTTCACCCAAAGAAATAAGACAAAATCAGCTTCCTAGCCGGCACTTCTCAAGTGTTTGCTGTTCCTGCCATGCCCTAGTCAGGATGGATCTCTGGTATTACTGTGAATGGCACACGTAATTTGGGCCATGATGATGTATTTTGCATAGAGGTTTGGGCTCTTACTCTGTAGCTGCATTCTGTCACTTCATACAGGCTGCGCATTCCATCAAGCTAATAAAGCAGCTGTTTGCTATGCATGACCTGCTCCGGAACGTGGCTGACTGATAACTGCAGCATTTTAAATCTAACACTATATCATTAGACCTGCTGCCAGGCCCTCCGTTATATGTCAGAAATATTTCTTGCCACTGAAACTTTGGAGGGATGGAAAGTAATTTTATAGGGTCATTGCAACTTGCATGATGTGAAGTGCAGGGATCCATCACAGCTAAGGCATTAACTACCAGGCTTCTGGGTGTGGAGATGTGTTGATACCAAAACCCCCAACTAAATGGTACTTGGTACTGTTATTCTGTATTGGGTATGAAATCAGTTCAGCCTTGTGCTACCTCTGCTGAGATCCCTGGAGTCTGGGTACCCTTAATATAGAAGAAAGGGAATGTCTTTGGGGATTTTTTTTACATTTTTTTTTCTTCTTTTCTGAAGTAGCCAGTCTGTTGATATTTAGGGTACATCCCTTTAGAAGGGCTTGTCTGACAGTGGCAGTTTGCTACTGGTGTACCAAAGAAAAAGCTGAAGAAAAACTGTTCCATTGTGAAAAATGCATCAAACATGTGTTTAACTCCTGTTGTATAAGCTGTTTCTTTTCTGGTACATGCAAGTATTCTAAGAATTATCTTAGTCCATTCCTTGGGAAAATGGAGCTAGTAACTTAGACTTCACATGGGGGATTGAGTTTTGGGGTGTGATAATCTTTTGGGCACATGATTGCCCGGGCAGGCATTTTGAGGGCCACTTAATGTCTGGTTAGTACCTTTTTCATGTTCTTTATCTCAGCTTATGTGGATAACCAGTAAAATAAAAAGGATAGATTGAATAAAGTGTAAAAAGCTTATATTGATGCTCAGTGATTAGTGGTAAGAGATTGGATAGATCTTTAGTTGTGTGTAACTGAAAAAAGTCTGTGTCACGTGGCACACACAACGCGAGGCACAGCGGTGAGTTACCACGACTCACCACTTGTTTTATGGTCACTGTGCTGCTTTCATAGTAGTCCTACCTCTGCCTAAATAGCCTAAACAGGCGTCATCTCCACTCATACAGGAGATTTTTTTTTTTTAAGGCCAAGCAATATTTCAGAACAACTTCCCTTCCAGGGAGACAGGGGTGTCTCCTACCTGATTTTTTGACTCCTGACATTTTCCAGGCCCCTCAGTGCCTATATTCCAATGCAGAATAACAAGTTCTGAAAGGCAGGCCTGAAAAATGATACGCTGCTGTGGGATAACAGCTTATAGTACCTGACGAAGGAGCAGAAGATTAAGCAGAAGCAGGATATATGTGTGTGTGACAAATCTCCTTGTAAACAAGATGTGCACCACAAAGCTTGAATTGCACAGGATGAAGTTCTCTGACCTATGCATGCAGCTGTCCTTCCCTTGCCACCTTGGTACCTGGCTGTATTTCACACTTTCTGATCATCCTGTTAGGGACATTCTGGAAAACCTGCCATTGCCTGAGGGAAAATGTGAAGTGGGAGAGTGGTAGAAGATCTGTGAGCATGGGAGATCATTAGAGAGGCAGGTGTAATTTACCTTCAACTACTGTGCTCTAATCTGAACATCAGACTTGACCCAATTGTTCTGGATGGTGTGTTCTTGAATAAGATAATAGAAGAAAATAATTCAGTCCTAAACAGGCCTCATCTCTGTATTTACATTCCCTGTAAATACAGATAACTGTATAAGATAAGACTGGTTTATTCTCAGGAGTGCAAAGTTCAGAGATGTGACTTTGTTTTCTTTGTGGTGCGTGATGGACTTGGAAATTCCAGCCAGTATTCACCTGACTTTGCAGAATTGTTTTCATGTGGAAATGGTACTCCAGCTCCGTGCTTTTTCATTCCAAGCTTTTTGAATTCTCAGAGACACGGAACAAAATAATTATAGTGGTTTGAGGAGTCTTATTTCTAGCATGTGGAATAATGGTCTCCTCTGCTGCTTTGTGGTCACTAGGAGAATGAACTAATTAGTGCATCTACTTGAAAAAATACTTTTGTAGAATGTCTGAATGTGAAAGAGAAAAGAGGAAATCTCACTTCTTGGACAGCAGTGTGTGTCTGCATTTTTTTCTTCAGTGGGAAGGAAAGTCATTTGGTTTGTAGTCAGTTACTAGGTGGCAGATGTTGTACAAATATAGGACAAAGACATGATCCTTGTCCCAGAGACTTTATAATCTGTGTATAAACAAGCAGCAGGTGGATACACCAGCCGTGGGGAAACAAAGCGATGAGATGAGAGCCGTCAGCATCACAGGGATCATAGCACAGCAGCTGCCAGCTCATTGTTCAGTCTTAGATGGGTATCATGGCAAAAGGCAGTCTGGGGAGATTTGGAAAAGATTAATGTTGATTTGGAGAATTATTATTTACTGTGTGACTTATGCTGGAAAAATGTTGTTAACAATTCAAAGCAGAATTCAAAGACAGGTTTAACATTAGGTTTAGCATCCTGTTTCTTCAGGGGAAAAAAATAATCCTCCTCCCACCCCCATTTCTTTAGTGTAGAGCTCTATGGAATGGTTTCCAAGGTTAGCCGGTCTCGCAGTTCTAGCAATTATTTACATGGCACTGGAATATGCTTGTAATTTAATCACGGCATTTGCAATTCTAACCTGCAACTGTTTAGAGCTATATCTTTCTGAACTGTGGAGCCAAAACTTATTATGATCTGTCACGCAAAGTTTGCATTTTTAAATCAATATATGATAATCTAATCAATATACAGTGGGCACATGTTTAGATGACCTGTTATTGCAGCCAAAAGTTATGTTAAATTACTTATTACTGCATACCGGTTTTATGCCAAAATGCCGTGAGTCATTCCGGGTGGTTTCATCCTGGAAGCCCTTGTCGCCGTAATTCCTCCTTTCTGTTGCCATCAGACCTCCTGCCCATTCCTCTTCAGATTGGACTTCAGCTTCTCCGTAAACACTACTCATACCCTGTATTTCTGCTCATCTATTAGTTGCAGATTATATTTACACTTATATTTATAGCTAGCAAATTGCCTGTTCCTGGCACCGAATGTTTGTGATGCATCTTTAATATATTAAACGTATACTTACCAAAACCATATACAATTTGGTGATAATGCCTTTCAGTACTCATAGGACACTTTTTCTTTGTATTTGCATATTAGTGTTAGTATGCAAGGTAAAAATGTAAAAAGCAAGCTGTGCAAGGCAAAAAAAAAAAAAAAAAAAGCCCACCTCTGCTACTGCCTCCGATTAATCTCACCGCACCTTTAAAGGGATGTCAAAGTCTTGTTTTCCCACATCACACAATCAGTGCCACTATTCAGCACGGTTGAAGTTGCCTCTTGCAAGGTACTCCGTAGTAAAAGCCCAGAACCATGAACTGCTGCGAGTTGGGGTATTCAGGGGCAGTATCCCGGCATGTTTATTCCACTTCTGTGTTCTCCTGGGTGCGTAGCACTGGCTGCTGCAGAGAAGATGCAGCTAAAAGGTCTGTCCTGCTCCTCAGAGGCTGTTCCTACACTCTTGCTCAGTGCATGCTGACAGCAGCAGGGGTGCATTTTACAGCTCTGTGTGAGAATACCAAGGTGAAACCTTACCACACTGTGTTCATTTCAGAGTATTTGGGCTACCCTCCCACTGTAGCAAATACATACTCAAATTTATTAAATGAGTGGAAATGGAGGAATCAGCAAAGATTTCCTTGGGTTTAAACCCCTGATCTATGGCTCGAGAGACCTGGAGTTAGTGGTGAGCTCTGAAAAACTCTTGGGGAGGCCGAATTATTCCCGGCTTTGGTTTTGCATTGGTAAAATGTACCTAACAGTATCTTATTTCTCACTTTCTTTATTGAAAACTTCTTGGATATGCAGCTTATTTTATTAACTGTGATTTCAACTGGAGCCTGGAAGCTCAGGTTTAATATAAGTAGCTATAATGAAAGCAAAGTACTTCAGCTGTTGCTTAGGGCATACAGCATAATCTATGTAAAGCAAAAGAGTCTAAATGCATGTGTTCAAGGATGCCCTTAATTTAAGCTCTTTTTTTTTTTTTTTTTTTTTTTTTTTTAATAATGTTGAACCACATGCTACAACTCTAACGTTACAGAAACTGCTTTCTGAGAACAGCCATGTGTTCAGGTCACTTCAGTGGGAGTTTTATCTGAATCAGGACTTCAGCAAGAGGTCCAAGGGACATTTCCCAAGAGAAGTGGCTCCTGTTGTAAACCAAGCTTGCAGGACCTGGGCTGTTACGTGTGACCTACAGGTAAAGGCAGTCACAGACTTGGCAGTTGAAACGGAGCCATAGCTTTATTCTTTCTGCACTTTTGCCACTGATTCTGAATGTGAATGTTTCCTTAGTGTAAGCTCGTGGTGGTGTTTATTAAGCGTATGCTCACAGTTGCTGCAAAACGTATCCTTTTTTGGCAAGACTACAAATGTTCAGACAGCAAGCAGTAAAGAATGAGTGACTGCTTCTTACAAGTCTAACAACTGTGAGAAAGCAACAAAGGCTGGTAAAAACACTTTGAGCTCTCATTTACACGCAGCTCTAGCCCATGTGGGAGAGGCTTCCCTACTTTTGTGCATCTGTATCTACACCTAGAAAGATACATTCCCACTGAAGCCAATGCCAGCATTTTTTATGTATTCAGTCTTGCACACAGGTATGTAGTAGTATCTGACATGGTATTAAACTTAAGTGAGAGCAACAGGTGAAGCGGCTTGGTGCCATGCTGTGATCATAGGGAGTTTTTGTTTTATAATAGTTGGTACTTAAAGAACATGTCAGGGGCTGCACCAGCCCCTTGTCCATAAAATAAAAATGAAAATCATATAATAACATTTAATTTTTTTTTTTTCTTCAGGGTTTCATTAAATGTTCTCGTTGCCTTTATTCTGGGTGTGTGCATCTTAGGGTGTGTTTGCAGCGCTAACAGCACAGCATCTGTATTCCAGGCAGTACCTCCAGGACACCCAGCTGCTCTGGTGCAGCCGGGAGTGCTGCGGAGGAGCAATCAGGGCAGCGTGCTTCTGGGAAACCTGCCTGCTGAAGTGGCAGGAGAAGAAGCTGCAGGCTATTAGGGATTTTGGGTCTGAGGTATTCTTGAGGGAGAGCAGCAAACAGGGTCTTAGGAGAGCTGGGCTTCTGATGTGCAAAATAAAGAAGCAGAAGCAGCCGGGTAAATGGGAGCGAAGATCTCAGCCCCAAGGCACGTCTTCCTTTGGTTTCCCCAGCCACCGCCTCTGCAGCAGTGCTCTTCAGAGGAGGTGGGCTGTGGTCCCAAGGAGGGGAGAAATGCCTAACAAGAGGACAGAGACAGCTCGCTAGTGTGGAAGAAGCTGTCAGGTTTTGTAGACTTAAATATCTGCTCCCGATTCTGGTTAACCTTTTATACGTATGCATTAATAATACAGTCAGGCAGCATATGAAAACAATGGCTTTGTGAATCTCATGTTATATTCATGCAGAAACACATCTTCTAGAAGAATTGTTTTCTTTCCGAAAACAAATCAGTCATTGCATCTTTATACTTGATGTTATTCAAACTGAGTGTAATGCTACAGTTTCATCACAGGGTATAAAAACCCCTCTAACTCATAAGACTGAGGAATGTATTCTTTGCTTGAGACAAACGTATAACCCCATTGCCATTGGTGGCATTATGCCTGCGCAGCAGGGGTGTGGAAGCATAGATCGTGGAGATGCTGGATTATATTTGTGACCCTCAAAATGCCTGACTGGTTCACCAAATTTTGAATGAATTAGAAGCTATCTTTACTGGGGGAGATGATGCTTCAAAACCTTCTGAAAACATGGATTTTAATTTAACAGGGGAACAAGAATCAGGGTCCAAAATGAAATTTAGTCATCATAAATTGGTTTGCCTTCTATAACCTGTTTGAAATCCCACTAGTGGATGGCTTTAGTTCCCTGTGTAGTCCTTTGGTTTATTAGGCCAGGAAGCATCCCTGCTTTCTCTAAAAATCTCTGAAAAATCTATTATTTGGTTAGTGCTTTTAAGATTTAATTTGCTGGAATGGAAGTTAGTTCTTTAACTGGGCTGCATGGGGTAGGACAGTCAGTGTCACTGGTGCAGGACCTTCTGCATTTCAGTGGGAAGGGTGTGGTAGTTACTTCTCCGTGTTCTCCAAAGGGTGACTGAGTTATTGTGGAAAACGTACCCTCTGCTATTCTTAACCAGCTAATCAAGAGTTTTACTTTGTAGTTGCTGACGGTCTCCTCAACTGTAATATTCTAGTGGAAAATCTGTTTTTTAACTGAGACTGACATTTTTAAATGCATCTAGGTACCGAATTTTCTCTGGGACTATTTTATGTCTTTCAGTGGAACTTTTGCACCCAAATACGATCCAGATCCAGGCACCTCTAGGTTTATTCAGGCGTCTGAAGCTCTGCTCTGTTCGGTTCCAGTCTTTCAGGGTGGCAGCACAGGAAGCTGATGGGAGTGTGTGCTCCAGGAGGCTGTAGCGGCTGTCTCATCACAGATGCCCTAGAGCCCAGCCACAAGCTCACTGAAGTCAATGGGAAGAATCTCTTTAACCTTGTAAGCACTTTATTTATCCCCTGAGCTCATCAAGCCTGTAGCTGTCGCTTTATTTTATGTTTCTATGGTTCTGGGCACCACAAGACTATTCCTACATTGATTTCCGGGCACTGTCACGTCAATACAGTTAAGTTAAAGATATATTTATTATTTTTTATAAGTGCTTTCATTATTTACCATCTCATTTCTGTGGCGTTGCTGTCATTTTGCTGTGCTCTTTTTTGTGTGCTAACAATTTAGAAGGATAGGTGGCAGAGAGGCTCAGCTTTACGTTTCTACTTATTCTGACCAGTGATTTTAGGTTAGAGAAAATATTTTTGAAGTTACAAGGTCACTGGCTGGGAAATCAATGAAACGTTAATAGTTCATTTTATTACACACCGGAGTAAAAGCAGACTGCAATGTGCTTGCTGCCTTGCAGTGGAATCTCAGTCAGCTTTCAGAAATGAATGTGTGTTATGGTAATCTTCTGTAAGCAGATGTAGGCCAGTCTCCTGCTCTGTGCAGCAACAGCCAGAGCAAGGGGTGTTTGGTTGTGGCTCCTGGATGCTGCTGTAAGTTGTCTTCTAAGTAAATATCATCTTGGGAAGTTGTTGCCCTGCTGCTGCTGTGCTCTATACCAGGAGCAAAATAACTCACCTCATGTGCCTCGGTTTCTCTATGGTAAGGCCAAGTGCTGCTTTCTTTTCCATACTGACAGCCTGAAAAGAGCACTGGAGTTAAGTGCTGATGAACAGTTGGTTGAAACTCCTGACATCCCCCGTGTTTCAGTGAGCACTCTACAACGGTGGGTGGGGGCCAGGGTATTGGAGGGAGTGAAATGGAATAGCTATGGGGGAAAGCCAAGTTTTGCACCAGTGTTGCTGCGTAGCCTTTGGCATCTTGCTGAGAGAAGTTAGCTGTCTGTTGCTTCTATGTAATAAGATGGGGGGAGAAACACGTAAAGCCAAAGAAAGGGAAAAATATAGGGTGTGACTCCACCAGTTTAGTTCGCATAGACTGAAAAACACCTCTGGAGAGGAAAGTTCTGTGCTTGGGCTCTGAATTAATCTAAATGCTCCATTTACTGCTGGGCTGCTTGCTAAAATAGCAGCGCATCAAGCAGCCAACCTGATTTGACATGCAAAAGTGCGGCTGAGATTTGGACGGGCTGTCAGGCCATGAAGTCCCTTTCATTGGCTCAACATCATCCTGACAACGTGACAAGGCTGTGAAGGAGATGAGTGCACATACATGCACCATCCAGATCTCTTTGAAGCGTCGAGGCCGCAGCCTTCCTCACAGGCTGGTAAGGCTCTGGATGAATTTCTGGCTGTCAGATCTTATTCATCTCATTCAGGCGCTTTCGAGCATCCCCAGCATTGTCAACAGTAGGTGCTCTGAGTTGGACGTGACTAAGCAGGTAATGCAAAGGGCTTGCAATTTGCTACGGTGGTAACTTTATAGTGTTCAGCATTTATTTGTAATTTGATTCTGAAGCAATCCATTTTTATGCATAATAAGAATGTCTCTATAATATCTTCAAACAAAAAAAAAAAAGTGGAAAGTACTGGGAAAACCTGACCACATTCCTCTGGAAAAAAATCAAAAACCAAAACAAAATTAAAAGCCCCTGTGCAGGAGAGGAGAAGAGGGGAAAGATGAAACCGAGTTCCTCAAATCTCGTAAGAATGCTGTGATGCAGTTCTAAATGGTTGATGTTTTGTGACCTTTGGGGTCTGCAAGCAGTGTTTTTTGGGTGCCAGAGTTGGCAAGAAGATTAAACAGCCTGGACAGAATGCTACACTGAAGTAGCTGTGCTGCTACTAAGACGTTGACTGTCTTTCTCCTGGTCCAAGTTACTTTCCTAGCTGTATTTCTGTGACATCAGGAAAGCAATGTCCTGCTTGGTGTGTTCATCATTTATCAAATTTTGCCTTTTCTTACCTTCATCCAGATTCTACAGGTAATGGGGCAAGGAAGGTCAAAGCATTTATATATACAGTTCATGGTAAAAAATGCCCAAAAATGTCTAGTTTTGGAACAGCAGCAAGACAGTGTTGGTGGATCTGATAAATGAAAGCATGCACAAAAATCCATTTTAATGTCATTTCCTTTTCAGTATAAAATTCCCCAAACTCCAGCAGGTGGCAGTGAGCAACAGTTTGAAATTCAGATGCTGCAGAAGGGAAGTATAATTTCCATTACTGAAACTAAAAGGATACTGCATTCATTTAGGAGCTAAATGGCACAATTGTGGCTGGTACATGAAGGCATCTAAACAAATGGAACTCATTTTTCAGACTGGTAGCTCCTAAGTCAGCCTTAGAAGGTGACATCTTGATCCCTGCATTGCTGCTTTGTAGCTCCTCGCTGGGCAGGCACTATAGCTTTATGCTGGGGTGCAGTGCTGTGCAGATAAGGGATGTTAGCTTTACAATATGGAAAACAATTCACTCTGCTAGATTAATGGAAATGCAGAATGTGTTTTTGAATAGCTCATTTTACATCAAAGTCTTTTCATGGAAGGTATAATGAATTGAAGTGTGAGAGGCAATTTAATTCATTACAGCTGTCAACGAGTGAGCACTGCTGCACTTGATTTGTTTTGGTGCCTCTTGCAGGTTGCTGCCAAGGTGTTAGTCATTACACTTCATTTTGTGAACTACCCAGGTGGTGAAAACATAGAAAGGTTACTGGGCAGGGTGGGAGCAGAGCTTCCTCTATAGATGTGAGAAAAATACTGGAAGAAAAAGCAAAGTTACACTGCCCAAGCACTTGTGCACAGAGGTAAACGTTTGAGCCTTTGTTTAATTATGTGACATTGGTGGTTGAAATAAGATATAAATGCATCTTGTTGTATCTTGGTATAGTTGACTTTGCTCTGCAGGGAGCAAGTAAATGCTTTCTGAAATGAGCAAAACAGACATCTGAAAATCCAGTTTATTAATTGTGTTTATTCACTTATCTACCAGCTCAAATATAAAACTCCAACTCAGGTGCTGCTGGCCATAGCTAACACCTGTGAGTGCAGAGGATTGTTTTCTGTTTGTGCTTTTCTATTCTTAGGGCTTCTGGTCTTCCATGGAAATGAAAAGCTGCTTTTGTGTTTGAGGTGTCCTGCAATGCGACTACTGAAGGATTATGCTTTATTTGTTTTAGTGTGATTCCAGCTGAGAGTAATTCCTGGAGACAACAAGCGGAGGGCATCAGTTGGGTGAGATTGTGTTTTGGCTCTGAGGCTTCCTAGGGTCTAGTTCTTGTTTAGCCAGCAGACCTTATCGTTTCTAAGTTTTCAGATGGACCGACTGATTTAGTCAGTATTGAGGACCACATTACTTCACAAAGCATTCAAAAGCATACAAAATGAGTTTTTTGGCACAGGGAGCTGATACGGCATGGTTTCATATTATGGGATGGGAAAAATGAGAGTGCCCTAGCTCAGTTAACTCCAGATGCTGCTGTTCCTCACTGGAGGGGTGGCTGCCTCAGCAACCTCTCCTGCCATCAGTAATGCATCCTCCCGAGTGATGGATTGAAAGGCGCGCTCTGCATCTCCATGTGTCAAAACAAATGAATTGATTTCAGTCGTTGGATACAAGAGCTAATCTGAATGTAAAGAGAAAACTGAATTATAAGAGATGATTTATGCCACTAAGGTCATGTCATGGTGAAGTGGGACTCAATATTCTCTCCATAAACTGGAATACCATAAAAAGGACAATAAAGAAACCAATTTAGACAGAGCCAAGCTCTTCTCTGCAATAATTGCTTGATTCTGGCAGGGCACTGGTGAGATGAATGCATCACTCTGTGTGTGCTAATCCAGCACGGAACAGAATTTGAACTGTATTACACAGAGGGACAGTGATTTATGTGAACATGGAAGTAGCCTGGGTTTGAATTGATTACAGGTTTCAGGTCTTTGGATCCTCTTTGGGAGATGGCAGGCTTCATCACCAAGTTGCTGTGGATTACAAAGAATTCAACAAGCCAAAATCACGAAAACAAACATCTTATTTTTAAATATGGTGTTCTCTGCATCAAATCAAATACCTGATTACTTCAGTCACATACAAGAGTATATGCAGTGAACTGGATTGTTCCCTGGAATTCAGTAGCAGTCCCTGAACTATTGCTTTTTGGGAGCTGTAGAGATTATACAGGTGGTATTTTGGGCTTCTGAGAAAGCTGAAGTGTGCTTTTTTTTTTTTTTTTTTTTTTAACCTAGTCGATCAGTGGGGGTGGCATGTGAGGAGACTATGCAAGGTGGTGAATGTTGTGAGAAGGACCAAATGCAGTGAAAATTGTAGAGCTGTGTAAGAAGTAGATATTTTTGTCATGCTTTACATTCTAGAAGATAAAATATTTTTAAAATTTCTAATAGAGTGTTAGGATATTTTAGATGGACCTAAAGCTTGCACTTTGAGGAAAAATTAAAAAAAATGATTTTCCTTATGATCTTCAGAAAATATTTTCTGTACTGAAGCTATGCAAGCAGTCTCTAATAAAAAGCCTGACAATAAAATTAATTCAAATAATTGATTTGAAATAATGACAAATGCTTTGATTTTTGACTAAAATGCCTGCCTTGCATCTGTCACTCTGATTTCAGCTAAATACTTTTGACCTTTGGTGGGCAGTAAAACAAAACCTGAATGTCTTCCCACATGGAAGATGATGCGGCTTTTTTCCATTCACCCTTCCCCGAGCACAGCCCTGGGCTGCGGCTCTGCTCTGTGCCCGTTCTCAGGCTGGGATCTGTTTGGGCGAGCCCTGCAAGGCAGGCAGGGATGTTGTGGTACCAGCTGATCAAAATGGCTTGAAGTGAAAAAGTTCGAAGTGTAATTTTTTTCCTGTTTTTACTACACTGTTTAAAATCAAGCAAAAGCTGCCACTGGGACAAAAGTGCATTTGCAGCCACAAGATGAGTCAGGATTTTTCAGCTTTCTCCCTTCTTTGAGCAGTGGCTGACAGCTGGTCCTGTCCAGATCGGGCTGGCTGCTCGATGGCCATCTCCTGTCACCGTTAGCTGATGTGGACCCTCGATGGCTGGAGGCTTGAGTGGGTGCAGGAACCGCCTGCACTAACTCACTGGTGGGGTCTGTTCCTGTGTTTGCAGATGAGCTCTCTGCCTGTTTTTAGGGGTAATTCTCTGTCTTGTGTTTGGATTGCCTAGATGCTTCTTGCCAGAAGCTTTTTTTTTTTTTTTTCTTTATTCTTTTTTTCTTTCTTTTTTTTTTCCCTTTCTGTAGTTAATTATAGAATTATAATTGCCAATTAAGTGATAAGCCACAAAAGAGTTTGTATTCCTGAGGTACTGGTGCGTGCATACAGTGTATTGTGCAGCACAAGCAGCATAGGAAGTAACATGGGGTGCTTAGGAGGTCATCATAAAAGCCAGACATTTTTTTTCCATTGTCTATTGTGAATTTTAGAAAAGAAGACATTGCAGGTGTGAAATGGAGCTGAGATTTCCTTGTGGACAGGGAAATTAGAAGTGGCAACAGAAATCAGATGAGGAACAGAATGAAAATTCCTTTGAAACTCTTCATTCCTCTGCTCAGAGACTCTCCTTCCCTGCAGTTTAGTTGCTGTCTGTGTCAGCGTGGGCTCCATTTTGCTTCAAGTAATTTTTTAACATGGAGATGCTGAATCATTCTTAGGTTAGTGGATAGCAGCGAGAAGTGCTCACACTTTGGTTCAGGCTGATCAGGGCCTTTACATCCCCTTCGGCTCTTTGCAACAGCAGAATGCATCTCTCTCATTAGAGAGTACTTTTCCTTGGAAGTTTCATCAATGTTAATGTATTAATGCAATAACATTGCAAACAACCAACCAGCAAGTCCATGTATATATTTAAAAATATTTTCAAATAGAAAATAATACCCTAACAGATTTTGTAGAAGACCTATACAGGTAAGAAGTCAGATTGTTAATTAATGCAAATCGGTATAACATCGCTGCCATTAAATGGAGAATGTTCATTTTGTACCTTAAACTATGTACCTCAGAAAGATGCAGAGAGCAAACACATCGTATTCATGGTACGTATCGATACTGAGGTATTACTGATGTTCATTTTTGGTGAGAGCGTCACACCATTTACTTCAAAAACTTGTGCAGAGCCACATTGATTGTGGTGAGGATCTGGTATGGGCAGAGGGCCCCACCTGAGTGGGTTTGTTGTAGGGGCACATTACGGCTTACACTTAGTCTAGTCTATTTCAACAAGAATTTTGTTGCAGACTTGAAATGATTCAAGCTCATGCCTTGGAATCAGGGGCAAGTGTGATCGCTGAAGGGAGCTGCGGTTTGCAAATGGTGTTCAATACTGCCAAGCAGGCAGCGTTTCAGCCAGGTATTTTCTTTTCTGAGCAAACTGAATGAGAAATCCCATGTGCTGTGTAACACATCTAAAAGGGATTCACTACAGCAGAGAAGCAGATGGTCAGAACCTAGTAGGTTTGTAATGCTGCGAAACAAGTGGTGTATGCTGGGGGAACACACCGGGGGAGAGAAACAGTAAGAGATGTAGTAAGCTTTGACTGTATTTGAATCAGAAGCAATTGATTTCAGATCATGGGTATCTCCTGAGTAATACTGTTCATATTTTCATAACAAAGAATGACTTCTGTAGGAAGGCTATTTCTAAAGCACAGGAATGTGAAGGAGCTGAGGTTTTATCCATAGCTGTCACAAAAGAGCAAAAAGACGTTGTCATGGATTGTGAATAAATTTATTGTACATTTATAGAATGATTTTTTTTTTCCCCTCTGGAAATCTCATTATCCAAACAGAAAACCGCACAAAGAAAAGTTATTTGGACAAGAATTATTCCCAACTTTTAAAGTGTTTTAAAGTAAAACATTGTTCTTAAATGTAGTGCAGTTTGAAAATCTTGTTAATGAGGGTGAAAATCAAAATGAAGTTGTTCAAAATGACCAAATTGAATGTTTCAGTCAAGTCTTAAAGCATATTCTTTATTTTGTTAGTAACCTAACAAAAACCAACTAACCAAACAACAACAAAACACCACAACCTATTTATTTCAGCGTTGAGAAGTATGCTACATCTCAAATTGTTACAAGATTGGGAAAAGTTTCCTGCTCATTCTCATCAACTGAGTTAAGTTTGAAAAGCAGAACAATGCATTTATTTGGTAAATAAAGTGACCTATTGCTAAATTGATACTGTAGTTATCCTAACAATAGTGACCTACGCAGCACAAACAAACACCAAAGCAACAACCTTGTGGTTGAATTACTCTAAAAGGATTTTCAAATCTAATTTGGAGATCAATAGTGCTCTGAATACTTAGCAGAATGTGCTTCAGTGCAGCAGCTGCTGGTAGAAGAGATTGCAGATGCTTAAAAGCCTTCTATGGAATTTGGGAACACATTTGATTTTTTGGCTGTTTTAAAACAGAAGCGCTGTATTGTGGATCAGAGTTAAGTTGACGGCTAAATTGGTGAGCTATGAATCTGGGATCTTGCATTCAGTAATAACAGCAAATAGCATCTCGTCAGTCTGACCTGAGTTAAACATCTTCTCATGGCTATTACCATCAATTGTGATGCTAAGAATGACAATATTTTATTTTATGGTTGAGGCTCAAGATAAACAGAAAAATGGCAGGCTGGGTATTACGGATGAGGCTTGGATTAGATTCCTGGTAAATCTGTTTTATTCAAGGTGTGTTTTTTTTTTTTTTTTTTTTTTTTTTTTTTTTTTTTTTTTTTTCCTTGTTAGTCCTGCTAAGCTTTTGGAGTCAGTGGATGTTGTAATTTATTTCCATTAATCAATGTTATGCATTTATATATGGGGTCTGAACAATACAAAGGGGTAATGAGGCATGGTGTTTATTTTGATGCATTTTGTAGGAATGCTCATCTCTGGAAGAAATGAACTGAAACTTCTCTTGGGGAGTACCTATTAATGCATTACACTGAATACACTATTTCATTTTCACCTCCCTTAGGAGAGAGCTTTTTTCCTTCGGTCAATTGAGTATGGCACAAGGGTAATAACAAGTCTAATGGATGCTGTAAACCACCACTTTTTAAATGCATAATGTAATTGAATCAGAATGTAGTGTCTATACTGATGGAGTCCCTGGTGCTTTAACAACTGAAATTATGATTAGAAAGATCCAGATAATGCTGACTTCTCATACATTAAGCCCCTATTATAAAATTTTCTTTCTTCAGCACATTCACTTTTACTTTTGAATTATGCAGCGCTATCTTAAATAGTTTAATTCTACAATGGAATCAAATTCAAAGCTTCAAGAAGGCTTTATCGTTTTTGTGGAAATACATATGGAAATAAATCTGTAGTGGTGCTGTATGACTAATATTTCCTCCAAACAGCTCTCATATCAAATTCTCCCTTTAAAATTGAATTCTTTGGCAGAAAGTTAATTGGAAAGGTAACACTCCTCTGTAAGCCAGCTGTTAGAGAACAGAAACTGGCTCGTGAGCTGAGTGTGCGAGGGGCTTCTGCAGGCTTGGAGATAGCTGGGCTTTTTCCTTTTCTCCAAAATACAAACTCTGAAGACTCATTCTAAGCAGAAGTGGATTGAAGAAGGTGCTCTTAAAAGGCCCCATAAATCATATGGCCAGTGGGCTGCACATGAAATATGCTCTGCTTTCACACTTAGAGAGAAAACTCCTATATCACTATTAGCTGACAAGACGCTTCATATATACATACGTATATATATATGTACCAAAAATGGAGATTTCTAAATTGTTAGTTTTGCCTGAGTTGTCTGAAATACTCATTTGCAAAATAGCTAGGGTTAGGTTCTTCAGACTTTTATTTACATTTGCAATCTATGGTATGTATTCGCTGAGCAGGAATAGCTACAGTAGGCTGCATTTGAGTATTGCCCTCAATAATATGCTTGTGTCATTTGGGATGCTGGGGAACTGGACATATACAGAGCTCATTCTCTCTCACATGAAATATTTCACTAATTAGATGGCAGTTATGCTTGTTGTAAGATCAGTGTCTTGGGTACTCAGTATGTGTTCTGTAAATCTCATGTGGGTTCATAAAGTCCAAAGGCAGCTTGTCATATTTTCTCTTCTATCCATCAGACTTGTGCTGGTGATTTGAAGGATTTTTTTTTACGTCCATGATGTGTCCATCAGGCTGGTTTATTTCTAGGAGGCTAATAGATCCTGCACCATGGTTTTCACTATCACTACAAATAGGTTTTCTTAGCTTTTTTTTTGTTTGTTTTTAACAGGTGGCAAAAAATGTACAGTCAGTGTTGGGATATGATATTTAATTTAATGAATGACTTCAGAGATTTCTCCTTAACAGGTGTGTTCAACTGGGAGATTCTGGTTACTTATGATGCCAGTAAGAAAGGCACTCAGATTCTGAAGTATCTCTTTAAATTCCATTTATATGAGCTAATGCTATAAAGAAAAAGAGAAGTTTGTCTGCATTCATATGTCCCTTCAGGTGTTGGGAACCCCAAGTTTTGTGATATTGAGTGGGTCTCCAATGGCTGAGGTCATACCTCCAAAGACAGTGGCTCAGAATAGCTGTGTGGATAAATGTATGACTTGAATAAAGTTGAGACATAAATGCATCCTGAAGGAGAGAATATAATGTTTGAGAAAGCCTAGTGAAAACAGGCTTGTCCTCTCTGTTCAAAGCCTGCAAATAGCGACTACATAATTAAAAATATTTTATCTTCCTTGAGTAGCAGATATGCCTCTTCACTATTAGCGTAGTCAGTGAAGCTGTAGTGTAACAAAAAAGAAATGTGAACCCATGCTGACTGCCTTTCAAAACACCAAAGTGGCTTTTTACTGGTGTGGTGGCTTGAAAGATGCAGAAGAATTTGGAATTGCAAGGTAGGAAGTGCTGTATGTCAAAGGGGACCAGAGGCAGCATACAGTGTTTAGCCTTTGTGAGAGGGAGAGTATCTGTGGGAGTCTTCCTGTGCCACAGCAGAGAACTTTTACTTATTGGCATTCAGTGTAAATTTCTTGCTGCTGAGAAGGTTGATTTGAGCTAGTACCACTTGGTATTAAATATTTTTTTGAAATGGGCATAATGAAGGAAGGCTGAAACTTTGGCTTTCTGTATTTTAAAACATCTAACATTTATTCAAGAAATCTTCTTTGTCTTAGTGGATAGAACCAAGCTTCAGTGAATGAAGTATTGATCTTCGTGTGAAAGCTACTGAAAATTGCATGAACATTGGAGATGGTTGAGAATACAGAAGTGGTAATGGAAAATGCTATGGAACGTAGCTTAATAGTTCCTTGTATCCTAGCCTTGTCACTTTGCTTCATAGCTGACAGGCATGTCCTATTAATTAAACTTGTTTATGTACACAGAAGGTTTTACTCAATTCTGTGGATCAAATCAGGTGTTTCTTAAAAACTGAAGTCCTAAACATCTATGTACTGAGAAGAAAAGCAGGAAGTCTTGCTGAGCCCAGGTTTTAACACAGATTGAGGATGACAAACTGTCCCTTAATGTGACTAAACTCTCTGAGAATATGGAGATCATACTTGATCTTCAGAGATTTGGTTGCAGCAGAGGTTTTTTTCTTTTAGAAAAGAATGATGCAGAGATGGATTATGAGTCTAGGTGGGTTTGCGTATGCTCTATTTCTGTCATCAATTTAGCTGCGATTAGTAGGCAGCCCGCAATTTTCAGAGTTAAGTGAAGAGGGAAGTATTAGACACAGATCAAAGACTTCCAGCTTCTTTAATATTGTTAGAGATCCCTAACCTTGGGATCCAATCCTGGAATTCCACCTGTATTAGATACCTTTGAGTTATTTCTGTGACAGTATTAAAAACAGAAAAACATATCACCAACAAAAAACTCCTTTGCTTCAGCAGAGCAGTGTTACGTGAATGAGAGACTTTCTTACCATTTAACTGATCAGAATGGCACAGGCTGCAGAAAACATTTGATCTGTGCCAAAAGCAATCAGCTAACTAGCTTGGAAAAACTCTGAAAATTATTTTTGCTTGCAATAGTTTTGTAACTTTAAATAAGTCCTAACTGAATGACAATTTTAGTTCAACTACTAGCTGGAAATAAAGGTTTTAACTACATTGAATGTTCACACAAACCTAGGAAATCAGTAATGTGTGTACAAATTCATGCAAATCACTGCTTAGTACATGTGGGACTGTAAATCTCTCTCCATTGACTCCAGTACCAGCATCACTTAGCACAGATGTTGCTGTCTGTCATTTCTACTGGTTAGTTATACTCCATGGAATACCTTGATCTTTTTTTTACTGTTCATTGTTGAGCCCAAATGATTCTTGTTGTAAAAATCTTGTTCTTATTTCTCAGCTGCTTTTCTTTCGTTGTAGTAATGAATTTCCCTGATGTCAGCTGTCATGAGTGCACTTTATCTACAAGGAAATGCGTACGCTCTTGGTGAGGTTGCTTGTGGTGATTTCTAGGTCTCAAGCAAGTCTTAAATTGTTAATTAAAAACAGGTAGAAAAGACATATGCTACTTCAGATTTGTGAAAAGAAAGCAAATCATGCTTGTGTTGCAATTCATGTGCAACCCTTATTAACCCAATTAACATCCTAGAGTCGAACATGTTTTTTTATAGACTGCTTTATTAAAAGCTTCTTTGTTTTTTCCTAATGCCTCTTACCTGAGATGTGGTAATTGGCCTGTGATATCATATGCTGTCAGTCACTTCTGTTGATGCCACACTTCTTCAAGAGTCCATGAACCAGGTCATAGGATACTTGTAGTAATGGTAAAAGCTGTTTAGGTCATTATCAGTGTTAATTTGAGAACAAAATTCTACTAACATGCATGCAAATAATAACAAGTAGCAAAATCCATGCATTTTGCTTTTATTCAAATTGCAGGGAACAAAATCTTGTATAAACGAGTTTTTCAAGTACAGAAATAAAGCCATTCAGTTCAGTAGAAGGAGGTAATACATAGTTTGTTTCCATATTTCAGGCAGTTCTCAGTGGCTTTGTATTCCATAGGGGTACCTCTAAGCCTAAGCCGAGACTCATGATAGTTAATGAGAACAGGCCTCTGTTCTAGCTCCATTTGGGTGAGGACATTTTGGTTTCTTATAAACCAATGTTACTTGCATGCCATATCTTGAATTAAAATGACAGATTAGGCATACTTAAAATTATTTGGGAAAGTTCAAACCCTATAAGCGTACTGGTGAAGGAGAGGTCATACCTTAGTTAGTTTTTATTTTTCTGATAAATTTCTCTATTTAAAGTTAAATTACAAGGGTCTAACCCAGTTTCTACTGAAGCCAGCTTCTGGCTGACATCAGGATAAAGTTAGCAGCAAGGTAAAGCTAAGAGGAGCTGTATGTGCAAAATGAAGGAGATGAAGACAGAAGTCAAGAGAATGGAGGAAACCAATAGAGAAAATTGTCTTGAAAAGAGGTCTCCTGCAAGAAGACCTTAGGGATTGGCACGAGCAAGAGCAAACATGCAAGGAAAACCTGGTTTCTTTGTAGAAAATGGTGGTACAGTGGAGTGCTGAACAAAGCTCCCGGTGCAGTTCATTAGGTGGATATGTTTCTATGGGACTGCAGGTTTAAAATACTCTTTGTTGGATGAGCAAATATTGTCAGTATAGGAAAACAGCATGATTCATGTCAGGTACTTCTCAAAGTCTTCAGCACCCTTTTCCCTGTCTCTTCTTCCCAGATGGAGATCGATGATTATGTGAATGGGGGAGTGCTCATATTGCTTAACCATTTTCTTCTTTAAAAGCATCTATTTTATTTCTATTGAGAATTTTTTCTCTCTTTCCTCTATATTTTTTTCTCCGGGCTTTTTAGCCTAACTAGCCATTCCCCTCTTTGTTCCTGAGGACCGTGGGGTAGGTTGTACCCCCAGATGGCAATGCCGTGCAGATTTGCTTTGGCAGTGTGAAACACATCAGGCTTTGCTTTCCTAGGAAGTTTGTTTTTTGTTTTGTTTTCAGCTTCCAGTAGAAATCCTTGAGTGCATCTATCTTTTCAGGTGTTACCCTATATAATGGGTTTGCTGTATCTCTGTGGTATAAGCTGTTTGAATTAAATCAGTAGAGGGAACAATACTTGTAGTTAAAAATGCATACGCTAAATTATATGGCATCATAATTGCTCTGAATTGTGCTTGTCCACATGAATAAACAGATATTTCCTGCCATCGCATGTTGTTTTAAGTATTTTCAGTTAGCATTTAACTGAGAGAAAATGGCCATGGGGAGCACAGCCAAGATATTTACTGAATTCAGGTGTTCCCCACTGTGTTGATTTTCTGGGCTCCAGAGACAGCACAGCTGTTGGACTGTCACCGGAGGGATGTATTTTCTGTATGTTCTTACCTGCAGTAATCCTGTAAAGTTAGTGTATGTTCTTAATCACGAGGGGAAAAATAGGGAGAAATATGAATGAGGGGAAAAAATCAAACCAGCGTGAGTGGTGCGTATCTTCTGATTTTCTCCGTTGAAGTTCCTTGAGGCATATTGCATGAAAACAGTTTATTTTGCTGTAGACCCCGTGAGTGGGAACTTATGCTCTGTGCTGCAAGGTGAGAAGCAAATTTTCCTTAAACGTTCTGTTCAGCAACACTGGGGACTCTTTCAGCTTCCCTAGCATTGCTCTGGCAGCAGACTTGCAGGTATAAGTTAGCAAAAAAACATAAAAACCAAACTTTTTTTTTTTTCTCAGTTTTTAGTATATGTTTTTTGGAATAGCAAGTTTTTTTTTTGCAGTCTCTAACAGTGCTGAGATTTTGACTTGTTAATGATGTGATGTTTGATAACATTGCTCAGATGCTATAACAGAAACAATGAGAAAATCTGCACAGAGGAAAAATAGTCATTATAAAATAGTCATAAACCATCTCAGGAATTTGTAAGTACAGCAGGGTTATAAATGCCATGTGTGATTGAATTCACTACATGGTCTTAAACAGTTAACCTATTCTCACAATCTGTTAGTTATGGTAATAAATAGAAATATATCAAATAGTGTAAAATTATATCCTTCAAGGATAAGCTACTATATCCTTCATAGGCCTTGCATTGAGCCTATGAGCAGCACCTTTGAAGCTGACATTGCTAAATCCATAGTGTGAAGTAACTGCTTAAATATTTTGGTGGACAGTACTTATGGACTTGAACTCTAGAAATGATTATTCTGCTTGCAAAAATAAGTCAGAAATAACATTGGTTACATGTCTCTCTAGTCTTTTATTTGAATAATGAAGCTTTTTGTTCATGACTTGTCCAGTAAACTTTAACAGCTAACATTCCTAGGGATGAGTAATGATAGTTCTTAATATTTCTGAGTCTTTCTAAATACTTTTTTCTGCATATGCCTGTGTGTTAATATACACAATATTTTTTGAGCTATGAAGAGTTAAGGTCTTTATGTATAGGAATTTATTGGGCTCAGAGATGAGCAATCATTTGCATTTTACAGAGCAGATGCATCTCCTCACCTATGGTTACAGAACCAAAATAATAGTTCCAGAAACACTGTTCCAGACTTTACCAACGTCCTAAGATGCAGAAAATCTATTTTTCCATCTTGGGGTTCTCTTGAAGTATGCTAATTACATGGCAGCATGGTGCTTAATGGTAACTCAAACAGGGTAACAGTCAGTATGAGCCTGTAGCCAAGAGTCCTGGGTGCCTTAAATTTAACTTCTAAGTTAGGCACCTCCCTGAAAATGCTAGCTTAAGGTTTTCAGTCGTAGTGGTGATCAGCCAGGTTGACGTGGATTCATTGTATGTTCAGAGCTCGTCTCCATTCTGCCTGAGCTGCAGCCAAATTTAATTTTTATTTATTTATTTTTAACCAGGATACCTCCTCTGTTTTGCTATTTATTTGGCCTGTGTCCTGGGTCTACATCTTTTGTTTAGTGTGATCTTTGGTTGTGAAGTTCAATTCCCGTTTGTACAAGAACTGTAGAAGAACTGCACACTTCTAACTAAAAAATAAAACTTGTTTGGCTTATTAATATTCAATTGCATTTATTTTTAAAGTGACTTTGTTCAGTGCCCTAGAATGCTTGTACAAAGCTGCTTTATAATGTAAATTTGATTTGATTGAAAGTTCTGTAGAAGCCAGATGTACTTGGCAGTGATTTTGAAGTCACACATCCTGATGTTAAACCACAGATGACAAAAAGAAGATTGCTATGCTTGTATGTGTAAATTGTTTGAAAAAATCTTCAATGGGTATGAAAACTAGATATAATTAAATTCTCTACTGTATTAATTTGCAGTGTATTAACAAGGAAGTCACATCCTTTATTCAACATTTCAATTAAGAAGGGCTATGATGTTCTTTACAAGTTCTATATTGTCTTGGACTTCAGCAATCAGTTCTGTTTCACAAAAAGCTGTGCTGATATCAGGTGGAAGTGACTGGAGAGTCCATGCACATAAACCTCTGGGATAAGTGGTCAGATGGACTATGTGCTTAAAGAAAATGAGCAGCTTTTCTATTTCTTATAATAGAATTTAATACGGAGCTTTCCATTTTTCATCCATATTTACTTTTTTAAGTAACCTATTTCTCTGAAAGTCTGCTCTCTACAACACAAGCTGATTAAACAGAGTTTAAAAAAATAGAAGTACCGAATAATAAGGAACTGTAAAAGAAATAAAATAGCTGATTTATTCTCATGGGCTTCACATGTCATCAGCCTGAGTGCTGTCATCAGTCCTGGTGATGCTTAATACTAACCCTGCAAGGTTGGTACACAATATATCAGCAGTAACTTTACAAGGGTAAGAATAGTATACTAGTAAGTAATGTCTATCCTGCCTGAAAAATATAATGCACATCTGTGTTCAACCACTGTGACAGTATGGAAAACAAAAGAATAAGGTATCTTACTGTATGAGGCAGGCCACAATCTACTGGGAAAAAATAAATCCTGCTTAAAAAGTTCTGCTGTATGCTATTAGGACAGGCAAATGCAGAGAAGGAGTAATAGGGGCATGTTGCTTTAAAACTACCAAGCAATAAACTCCTCTTAAGGAATGATACTTAAACTCCTTATTGGAGAGAGAAAAGGAATAAGGATGTAAAATTATGTTATCATGTTCTACAGGTAATTGAGACTTGAAGGCACAGAAGTGAGAATTTTTTGGACTAGCACTTAATGCATCCAGAGCTTCAAGATGCTGGAGTCCCATGGGAGTGTTAATGAGCAATAACACTGGACAACATACAGCAGCAGCACACACCATCAGGCTCCACTTCTTGCTTTTAATGTGTCATCTGATCCATTTACTAAGAAGTCAGATTTTTTTTTCTTCCTCTCAAAGGTAAAGCCTAAAGCAAGAAATGCATAAGTAATAACACGTTGAGTATTGACTGCATTACTGGGTCCCTAGTGGGAATAATTGCCAAAAATCAATTATGTGGGAGAATGCTTGAGAATTTGAAAAGAAACCAGAATTAAACTATATGAAATTTCTTTGGAGAAGGAGAGGGGAGAATCAAGTATGGCATCGAGAGAGGCTTTGAGGTGAAAAGAAAAAAAATACTAGAAATAGATTTAAAAAATGAGGTCACCGGGCATTCATGCTTATCCTCAAGAAGAGGCAAGATAATAAATTTCATAGTCAAAGCCTGAAGCTTCCTTAATCATTTGTAGACCAGCTGTTTAGTTCCTGCAGCGTATATCTTCTCTGCTTTTCTCCTGTGATTTAGTGCAGGTCCTGGTTGTTTCTTCTCTCCCTGTGGCATGAGAAGATCAAAATAATAGCAAGAGTTTTTTTTTTCCTAGACCATATTTTCTCTTCTAGGCATAGATCTCTTGATTATTTCTTCTTTGTAACAATGTCAGGATAATGGTCCTGAGCACCTTAATGTCTGTTTTTAGGAATGGTGATTTGTGGGTGTTTGTGCTTTTCCTATAGCAGTCACCTGCAAATACAGTGGAAGAAAATGAGTTATCAGGCTCTTCGCCAGGCTATTTGTCAGTTGGAAGATTTGCTTCTCAGAAAGCTGGATAGCTGAATATACTCCTTATAATCAAACAGAATTACTCGGTGACAATAAATGCTGTCTGTGGCACTCAGAAAATGGAATCTGGGGATAAAGTTTCTTGAAGGTCTGTGTTCGTATTTCAGCTTCTCCTGAAAACGGCATGTGCCTGGGACTTCTGTAAAAACAGATTTTTATGGAACTGTTCAAGTGTGAGCAGTTTGGAAAAAGAATTGGGAAGGAAAGAACATCTAGCATAGGGTTATGCAGGAGGAACACGTGGTGGTGGTGGATCATGTGGGCATGCCTCTTGTGCATGGGTCACCTCCCTCAGGGGATGGGGCAGAGTCAGATTGTGGTCCTCCTCCCTTTTTATGGGTGATTGGACAAGTTCCTAAAGGCATGAAAGAGATTCAAGATCCCATATTCAAGAAGGGCAGTGGGACTCACTCTTCAACATGGTGTAATGTCCTCCTACCGCTAAAACAACAAAATTGGAACAAAACAACTCCTTTCTTGCTGTCATGTGGCAATGACTGTTTGATTCTTGACACAGAAGAAAATAAGGGACAGCTTGAGTTTGCTTCTATCTGATTGTTTGAAGTGCATTTCTCTATGTGCAATTTATGGATGTTGCTAGTAAAGCATGCAAGTAATTTCTTGCACCTAATGGGAAAAGATTCTGCAGCAAAGGTGCATGAGAAGATGAAAGTGGAAAGCAACAGTAGTTCAGGGAAGAAGAGTTTGCAGGAGGACAGATGACATCACCAAAGGCAGCACACTTTAAACACTATAGCCAAACTGAGCGTAAATTGGACCTACTGTATTCATTATTTTTTTTACTGCATTGACAAAAAAGCTAAGAAGGTCTTTTTTTGGGTGATAATACATTGCTGGCTCTGTCCAGCTGTGCAAATTGCAAACTGTGGGATTTACTCAGACTGAAGTTACTTGTGTCCCTGTGATGCTACTCATCTCCCTGCAAACCAGGAAGCTGGTCATACCGCAGCTCCTGAAAATGTGCATGTGGGGGGACAGAGATGGAAAGCCATCTCTGTCTGAGCCTTGCATAGGAGAGAAGAAAGTTTCAGCAGTGAGCCCCCACAGTACAGCTAAGAAAGCAGTCATTTTAGGTTCTTGGGTGTACCATGCCTTCGGCTGAGTGGTCGGCCCATTCTTATTCATGAGCTATCGAGCTTTCAAGAGCAGCACAAGTCTACAGCGATATGCTGCCGTGTTTGTGATGCTGGCAGCTCTGGGGAACTGGATCCAGGTTGTACTTGCTCGCTACTTACACACTGCCTATAGTAGCACATCCCTATCAGAAGGCTGTTGGCTATCTAGAGGAAAATACTTGGCTGTACTGGCAAGCAGCAGGCCATGGTCCTACTTCTTTTCTTGGCGTTGCCAACAGCGGCTGTGCCAAAATTCTGCCTAGACCAGGAGGAGTATTGATTGCTGTAGCTCTGTAGAACAACAGAAAGGTAGTATGGGGGAGACAATTGGGCTGTATCTACAAAATTTGTACCTTGTGAACGATGTGCATAGTTTTTAAAATAACCATTGAATATATATACTATTTCTGAAGACGCTGAGTAGAAGCCTGAGATTATACGTCCAATTCAAAAAAGGAAGGCGTTTAAGATAACTCTTTGAGAAGGTGTTTCTTCCCTGCATTTTTTCTGATGCAGAGAATTTCTCTCAACAAGTCTGAGTCAAGGTTTACAGATTTTTTTTCCTCTTATATATACTTTTTTTTCTTATTTCTAGTGGAGCTAGGAATGTGCTTTGGCTGCTACAGTAAACCTTTCATTTAATTAAAGTAGAGGAGTGAAAGAGCATGGTTAAGGACTCAGAAGCTGAGTGAGGTCATATTTTTTTATGGACTTTGCACAGATTGTTTTGTATTCTTACTGTTACAAATAGTTGATCCCCCCAGAAAAGTTTTAACATCGATCTAATTTAAATATTTGTTTGTTTGAAAATGGCTATTGATTTCTGGGGATCTATTTGGAATTTACGAGAACTTGCCAGACAGCTCAGCCCATATATTTCTGTGATTAGCCTCTTTGGGAGCTGCTCATTTTGAATTTTCATGGTGTGTGACTAGTTACCTAACTAGCACATTATTGCTTCTGTTTCATTTTTCAGCGGCAAGCTATTAAAATGGAAGTGAATAAATAGAGAGAGGCTTATAACAGATACACAGAACATGTTTTCTGTGTGATCCTTGGATCTTTTCAGCTACCATCTGTGAAAGATTTAGGCTTGGTATTTCCATGAATAAACCCAGGATCAAATACAGGAACAAAGAATAACAGAGTGAACAAGCAAACTTGTTTATATTTCAGAAACATTGGTAACTCACCTAAGGAATTGCTTTGCTCAGATGAGCTGTGAAATGGAGCACGTGAAGTGTTTAGTACATGTGACAGTATTCTGTATGTGGACATTCCCTATGAATTTGTATGTAACATAACATTTGCAGTCTGAGACATCAGTCAGTGAATTACTGCATCTTAAACTATTTTACAACCCCTTTTGTGTACAAAACATTAGGAAGATGAAAGAAATGACTTAAGCTGCATTTTAATTGTATTACTAGATTAGCTTTGTCTGCATTGCTTTTTTTAGTGTTGACTAGTTTTCAACCCTGAAGTTTCTCATCTTTCAGGACAGAATGCTGAAAAATTCTGGGACTTACTGGTTGGTTCAGAGTTCCTCAGTGTTTGGATTATGGTACTTTCAGCCTCTACAGTCTTTCTCAGAATGTAGAAGTTCTAGAAGGAAAACGATTTCTGACATTTAAAAAAAAAAATAAAGCTTTTTTTTTTTTTTTTTTTGAGCTTTGTTCATTCCTTCATTCCTTTCTTCTTCTTAATGAAGTGATTTCACTTGCTTCAGGAATGCTGATTAAAGGCTACCTTAGAAATTCTGTTGGTTATAATGGCATTGGGGAGAGCTGAAAAGGAGGTCACAATTGCTGATGATTTTATTACCAATCCATTTTTTTTTATTGGACTGATCACTGGAAAAAAGGTAACAAAACTTTAATTCAAACAAATTCTTGGTTGGCAAGCTAAGACTATAGTGACAGCATGGCTTCAGAAAATAGGAATGGAGAGGACTCGCACGTAGGCAGTTGCATTCTGTTCTAGTTGTATATGAACACAGTCTGTTCATCTTTTTCTTTCTCAAACAAAGACGCATGCAATTGTTTCACTTTTTTACTTGTAACATCAGGAGGATAAGGTTGCCACTCTCTATTGTCTTGAGTGCACAATTCCTTTAAACTATTTAATTAAACTATTTAATAAATTGTTTTCCCTGTTGTCAATAAAGTTGGTGGCAAGGAAGTTCTCATTCTTGAAATCTAAAAATAAATGTTGGAAAACATGGTTCACAGGCAAGTCTTTTGTTATTGCTACGGGGCCTTGGTGTAAGAAAAGATCAAAACATTTGGTTAACAAAAATGAGATGTTTGAGGTAATCAAGATGATGAAATGTTTATTGTGGGTAAAGGTGCAGAATATTTTTGTCAAACATAAAATGCAGGGCCTGAGTATGTCACTCCATTACTGTACCACTTTGATCCAGATCTTTGGGCTTTATTCAGCTCACTTGGTCGTGACAGCTCTCTGCATCTTCCTCATTTAAAAATAAAATTTTGGATCTTTTCTTACATATTTACCAGCAGGATAGCATAAGCTAATGAGAACCTAGTTACTTTTGCCTGAGGCATTTATTTCTCAAACATAATGTTTTGGCAGTTTTGCCCTGTAGCAGCAGTCTACATCCTCTTGCAGTGCAGCCTGTTGTGACCTGTACTGAAGGAAGAAAGATCTGAGACATTGCTGTCCCTTCTGACCAGCTGCTTTGCAGCAAAGATGTTTAATTTAGGCCCCAGGCAAGGATCCTTGGTCTATGTTTGTGTCATGGGTTTGGCTGGGATAGAGTTAATTTTCTTCACAGAGGCTTGGATGATACTCTGGTTTGGGATTTTTGAAAATAGCAGTGTGTTAAAACATAAATTTTGAATTGTCAAATAAACCTAAAAGGAAATTCTGGCAGATTAAAATCGTTTTGAGAAGGCACAGAGGAACGTCCAGTGGAATATGAGGATTTAGATCAGTCTTAATGTCAGAAAAAGAGAAGGAAAGGCATTCAGATTTTTTTTTTTTTTTTCCCTCAACATTTTAATATTACTAGAAGTTAGAGGTATTGATTGTGATTGCCAAGTTCTAGGTTAGTTGGAAAGGATGCAGAGCCTACGTTTTTGGTCTTCATGTACAGGGCTGCATCAGAAGGCATTTATGCAGGTGTGGAAGAATCTTATTCCCTTCTTTTTCCTGGGATAAGAGGAAGTATCATTCCGAAGTCCCCAAGTGCCAGTGCACTGTAAACTGGTTTTGAACCAGTTTTTAGGCAGATGTAGCATGCTAGTGTCCCTGTTATGCATTAAGGTAAAATTTTCAAGCTTAGCCTTCAGTATGGAGCAACTAATTTAATTTACAAAGCTGCTTGAAAATGTTAGGTGTACGCATGCTGTGCTGAAAAGTCGTGTTGATTTAAGTGAGAGCTTTGTTCAGATAAAAAAGACTAGATGTATTGTGATATGTTGTTGCTCTAGGCTTTCTTTTCAAATAGAAAGTACAAAATTATTTCAATTTCTCATGGTTTTCTCTGTACTTTATCCTGATTCTTAATTGTTCCCATTTTATAAATGCTGTTGTCCACTGAAGATACTCACGAGATATTCAGTGTGGTGATTAATAAAGCAAAAAAAGGCTATGGAAAAAATCCAGTTTGGTGTATGTTAATATGAAATGCGCTATTTTTCTTTAATGAACTGATTTCTGTCATTGAAGTGTCTAACAGTGTTCTGGTGCAAAGGGCTGACATGGATGACTAGCAAAATCAGAGCAAAATTAGATAAACCCCAATTAACTCAACGCAGTTTGATTTTTTTGATGTAGCAGAAATTTATTAGTATATCTAACATGAATCCAAAAAGCTACAGAGGATAATTTAGGAACAGATATGATTCTTTGTGAAGTAGATGTAATGGAGAAAAACATTCGACTGGCTTAGAAACAGCGATTGCAGTGTCATTCCCAGGATCATCACAGACAAAGCATATTGCGTTGTGATGGCTGTATTTGAAGACTTCTCTGAACTGCAAATGTGGTAAGCAATAAACATGGGAATCCTACAGATTCTGAGAGAATTCCCAGCACTTAACTGAAACCTGCTTAGCAAACAGGAAACAAAATCCCCTCTCTCACTAACTTAATAATACTTTTGCAGCAGGGGAGGGGATACCAGTCCTAACAACATCAGAGTTTTCTTGCAGAAGAACAAAAGGTCATCCATAATGTAATCATCAATATGCTTATGTAGGAAATTGGATGAATGCTGCTGAACAATCAGAGGAATTGGGTCCTGGAACAACCTCGTGTAGTCAGAGCAGTAGGGGCAGAATCCTTCCTGACCAAGATAAAAACTTCTTGGCTTCAGGAAAGGCACTATGACTTTTGCAAGACTTGCTGCTTTGTTGGGAATGCTCCTATGTAGAAATACTTTGGAGTCAGGGTGAAAGACACACACAGTGACACAATCAGGAATGGGGTTGCCTAAGTACAGCTGTATATGTGAAAACTGGTAGCAAGCAAAATTCTGCAGTCTCAAGGGTGCAGTAGTTTTTACTGCTGCTGTATGCCATGTCAGGAGAACCTGATGAAGCCTCCTTGGGGAGTCCTGAAATCAGTGCCAGGGAGTGCTCCCAGTACAATGGACCACTGAATGTACCTGAAAATCAGTAAAGAGTTATTGCTCTTTTTACTGACATTTTTAATATTATTATTATTATTATTATTATTATTTTAGAGAGGCACAAAGGCGAAGCAAATGAAAGCCTTTAGTGCAGATGAAAAAGGGAAGTTTTGAAGGCTCAGCAGTTTTGCTTCAGGAGTCTTAGATTCTATTATTTTATTAGATTTTATTATTTATTAGTTTACCATCAAGGTTTTTAACTGAAGTGGTTCCTCTGCTTGTAGGATTGAAAGCTATGGGAGGGGACTTCAGGGACAGTCAGAGTACAAAAAAAAAAGTAGGCTTTTTAGTACACACAAATGGGTCACTGAGTGTAACAGATGTTAAGTCTTATTCTTTTATTGGCATTATCTTTAAATTAGTGCAATTCTTCTGGCTGCATTGGCATTTCTCATGATTTCCATCTGTGTGAATATTAGAGTTAGACCTAATGATGTGCAATTTCATGTGCAAAATGGAATGCTAATTATCAACATGCAAAGTCTTTGTACATTTTTGAACAAATTTTTTCTTCATTGCTAGAACAAGTCTGCAGAGTCATAGCTTGTCTGCAATTACAATGCACTGTGAAAATAGGAAATCTTGTGATAGGAAAATGGCTTGAATGTATTTGAAAAATTTCAGCCATAATGTTCATGTTAAATATATTCATATTACCTGTCTTTCAGTGTATTTTGGAAATGTGTGCTGTGCTTGATGAATTACTGATTTAAAAGCTTAATTCAATTATCTATAACTACTGAGGAAAAAATGTATTGGCATTACTTCATGCAATTCGCTGAATGTACCTGCTCATTGCCTTTTGCTGGTTAGTCACAGACATATGTTTTTTTAATAAAAGCCTACAAATTAACCCTTAAAGTACAGGGCTGTTATAAATCAGAGGTATCTCATCACCTTCAATACTGGTGCAGGTGTTATATTTTGTCCCAGAAGAGATACTGTATAATCTGCGAAAGCTTACACGTACTGCAAGGTCAGTGATTAGGTTGAAGACGTAAACTAAGATGAAATGACAGTATAATTTTTACTGGAAGTTGAAAAGTCATTTGAGTATTTCCAATTATTACATTTCATAAAGTATAGAGAAGATATGGTGAATTTAAATACAACAGTCAGAAACCTGACAAAAATACTTTGTGGCACATATTTATCATGTGATGAGAAAGAGGCTCAAAAATATGTAGGATTTAAGGGTGACACATCTGTGATTAGATGGGATAGAGGTGCAAGAAATTAAGAACCATAGAATCGTTAAGAATTAGTTTAGCTGCTGATATGTGAAAGTAAAATAGAAGTTGTCATGAAGTCATTTTTGGTGAGGTACATGATTGCTTTTATATGTTTGCGTATACAACAGTACTAGGAGAGGAGTAAATGCAAGGAAGTAGGTTCATAATGTTTTCTTTGGTTTGTTTTCTTTAAATTAACTTATGTATGAGATGGAACATGAATCTCCTGGTTCAAGATTAAAGTTGCATGACAACAATCTGGAGTGAGTAAGAAGCTTACATCGTAAAATAGTTGTTGCATCATTATTATTTGTGAATATTTTAACTTCTCTTCCTACTTCTTCCTTTTTTCTCTCTCTCTCTCTCTTTTTTTTTTTTTTTTTTTTTTTTTTTTTTTTTTTTTTTTTTTTAACTATAGTTCTGATACTGATTAATCTCAGAAATGGACTGGGATACAATTACTCTGTCATGAGGCATTATGTTTGTAGATCTTTTGGAAACAATTCTCCAGTTTCTTACGAAAAGAGGAAAGACTTCAAAAAAGCTTTTGAAGGGTTTTTAAAGACTTTCTTGAAGACTATAAAAATGTTTATTTCATTCTGTTTTCTATGTCTGTTTTGATATCTTTTCTTGGGTGGGCAATATTAACACCTGATTTTTGTATCTCCGTATGTATTAGTTGGAGAACAAAGTATAGGATGGGAGCAGAATCATTCCACCTAGTTAGAAAGTAACTTCTGGACAGCCATCCACATAGTGGCAGAGTGAAGTGGCAGCAGGAGTTTATTTTAATATGTTTTTATTTAGGAGTTTTCATTTAATATGTTTATTCCCATTAACAATTAACTTAGCTATATTTAAACATACAAAAAATAGTTTTTATTGCAAGTAACTAACAGTCTTTAAAAGATCCTATAATGTTAATATTAATTAATCAGTGGTGGAGCTGTTTCTAAGAATGAATCTGTCAGGAGACTTATTTAAGTTGATATAATCTTTGATATCATGTTAATTAGTTTAGCTGATTAAATTTGTAAAGAAAGGGTGCTACTAATCAAATTAGTTTCTTCTGATGGGTAGAAAGCTTTAATGCCAGTGACCTCATGCCTGTTGCATGCTAGTGTCACTCTATTGAAGTCAAGGGATTAAAAAAAAAAAGTTAGGAACTATGAGCTCTAGACTTTGTCTTAATGGATTACTTGCTTGTATATAAGGCCATATTAATTCTTTAGTCATATTTGCAAAATTTACCGAATTTCATGGGTTAGTACTGTATATAATTTCAGTAGGAATTAAAACCGTATATAGTTCTTATCTGAAAAAGAAGACAATAAAATACATTATAGAAAGAAGTGGAAAGTAGTAGTAGGCAGAGAAAATAGTATCCATGCTATGTAGGTCTAACTTTTGCTCCCATCTGAATCAGTAGTAAATCTGTTACTGGATTTAATGAGGGTCACTTGGGACAAAACTGAATGCCTGGAAAAAATAATTATTTTAGGGAATTTAATAAGAAACTTTAATAACATGTTGAAACAAAGCAATTGTTTTGGCCACAAATGGAAATTACTGCTTGCTTATATGTACAGGTTTTAGAATGAATTTGTCCCACTTAAACCATAGAAAATTAAGTACCCAGTCAAGGGGTAGTTCATCCAGCCTTCCTTCTGATCACATAAAGAAGGTGAACAACCCAAGCAGGTCTAGGCTAATTCCTCTCCCTCCCCTTCACCCCAAGTAAATTGCCATGTAAAAGTGATGACACTTCTGTTGAACAACAGTCAGTAAATATGAAGAACTCTGTAGTCACTATAGTTGTGACATTATGAAGAACTTCAAGAATATATAGAGTAGGACCAAAGTTTGTAACCATTTAGTACTGCAGTTTGGGGGATGGTATTTTACAAATATTCACTGTGACAGCAGTCATTGCAATTCTTTCCTTATTTGTAAATCCATTAAATTTTTTTTACAAGTAAATATTTTCATTATTCAATCAGTCTAGAAAAAAAATAAATCAAATTGAGAGAATAACAATGACCAGTAGAAGATAGTATTTGTTCTGGTACTGTCCAGAGATTGGTGTGATGAGCACAATAAACTAAGCTAAAAGTTAAAGGGATTATAACCTTATGCAAATGTTGGGAATAAACACTGACGTGTACAGCTCGTTGACTAAAGTATATTACAGTAAGAACAGGAATCACGAGTGTGTGATTTATTAAAACAGGCATGGTTTCAAAGCATGAGTAGGAAGGGATAATTCATTGTCCGACAAGTGAAGTCAACTTATTATGAATGCCCTAAGCACCAGAAATAAAATCTGTCTAGTAGCCTATAAGAAATAATTGTTAGATGTAAATGACATCACACAGCTTTGGAAATATGGTTATGTACATTCATGCTCAAGAGTGAAGTGATTGGCATGTGATGGTTATACCAGATGGGAAGCTACAGTGGTTAATAGTAACGCCCATACAGCAAGCACAGCTATGCTTCCCAATGAGTTTTCTGTGTGTATTTAATGACGCCCTTTCTTCACTGCCATTTATCACAGGACCTTGTAAACATGAAGAAAGTAAGGAAAATGTATTGTGTTGTATTTAATGAAGTCTGTATTTATTCACAACAGTTTTGTATGTGTTTTTCATTACAGTCTCTTTTATCTCCATATTTACAGGTGATATAATGGCAGTGAGGAAAAAAGGATGTTATTTCTTCAGAATTTTTCTCCATATTTAGAAGATCTTGTCATTAAACTCTATTCAGGGAAACAATGTGACATGGATTCAGAATATAAGTCATGCTGTCAACTTGTATCAATCCATATCCATCCACTTAGCATTCATACCTGTTTGTGATTTGTATAACCTTGGTAGCTGCAGTGGTGTTTGATTGTAAACAGAAGGAAAACCATCCTCTTTTGCTTGCAAGCAGGATGACATTCAACAGCAGTGAAATAGGGTGTTCAGTCCTCCTGGAAGCAGGAGGAGTGATTTATTCATCATAATTTCTTGGATTCCTATTCAGATTTACACTCATTACTGCAGTTAATGCTCTGAGTGTGTAGCATGTGATTTTTCTGGCACAACATTTGGTCATTGCTATGATTCTTCATCGCACTGAAGAGTTTTTTTCTTCCCAGAGGCTGTCTTTGTCATTCAGTGGAGCTTCCCAGAACCCCCACATTTATTTTCATCTGCATCCTTCTCCATTCCCAGTGTTCTTCAGTTCACTTGTTTGACAGTTCATTTTCATTTCTATTCTTTGACTCAGATATAGACAGATTTTATTTTTCCATTATGCAATTTTTCTTTCCTTACCTTCAGAAGTTACTAGTAAAAAATTATTTCTTGCTGCTAGATCCCGCTTTCTTTGTTTAAGGAAAAAAAATCACAATTCTTTCACGGCATTGTGTCAATCTCGTGTTCCTCTAGCAAATCTCTTGCTCTGTTACATGGGAATTTTTAATGGTCATAAGTGCCCATGTTCATGTCTTACTGGTTTTCAATAAATTTTCATTCAAAAATACATGGATTCTCTTAACAGTAATTTAATACATGCCTGATTTCATTTGGAAAGTCTGTGTCAACAGAAGTTGTATTAAACCAGTACTGTATTTATCTTTCAAGTCAGACAGCGATTGATTGAATTCAAACTTATCAGTGTTCCAGTTTTATACCTATAAATATAACTTAAATATTTGCTTGAATGTTTTTATCCAAAACCTGTTCTGGCTCTTCTTTAATTGCTATTTGGTGTTTGTGGTTTATTATTCTCGTTTGAAATGTTTCAGTCATTGAGTCAAAACACTGGCAACATATAATAAATTAGCCAAACATTCCAGAAATAATAGAGGAGTGTGGCACTGAGGTGAAGATTTTACAAGAGTACCAAAGACTGAAGTTTGTTAACATTAAGTGTTCAGCAAATACTTGCAGGTAACTAATGTTTGAATAACATTATGGTCAATTGTTGGAGAATTTGGGATTACGAGGGGACTAAATTCACAAGAATATGATTCACAATGAATAATTCAGTAGGCACTGAACTAACCTTTAAAACTCTAATTTGCCTCATATTTCACAAATTTCACATCCTACTGTACATTATTAACAGTTAAGATCTCTAGAAAACTAATTAAAAGATTATCTATTACACAACCTTAGAACAAAAAAAAATTAATTACAAAAGTTTCTTTGAAGTTGGTTTATAAGGAAGAAAACATGGTTTAATTGGTACCGTTGACTTGAACAATGGTATTTACATAAGCCTGTAGAATGGATCTCTGTTAAATAGTAAATTTTAGAAATTCTGTATAGGTGCCTTGTTAGGCTTAGTTTGTTGCATTTTGATATTTTCTGTTTTGTTGAGTAGAATCATTTTAGTGTCTTATTTTATTTTGCAGGAGCAGGAGACTGTACCTTGGTATTTTTTTATACATAATTTTGAGGTATTATACATAATTTTGAGGTAAATTATTTGCTTAGTAGAGATGCTTATGTTTTATGATGAACATGGTATATCTTGTACTTTTTAAATAATGAATTATCGATGATCAGGTCTATTTGCTTTTAAAAATTATCTTCAAAAATAGTTCTTGACCTCAGAGAACTGAGGATTCAGTGTTTTCAGGTTTCCTAGCTATATATATATTTGACACCAATAGTGTTTACAGAAAGGGAGTTTACTTCATAGAAGGAGGATTGGTGAGTATTCCAGGCTGTGTGGGAAGGTTTTTGATGTAAACTTAAGCTTAGTTTCATCATCTTTTTACTAACTTCAGATAAAAAAAAAAGGTGAGTTTGTGTTGAGTGTGGTGCTGACTTATCAGCATATGAAAGTTGAATTGCTTTCTGTAAAGCACTTAATATTAGTAATGAAAAATTGAGAAAACAAGCTTACTGTATCATGAAGTGCACAAGTAAGAGGAACTTCAAAAAATGAATTTTCCTGTAGTTAGTTTAACCATAAATGTCATATAAAGCCTTGTGGTTTATGTGCTGTATGACAGACTGTATGGGTAAAATTTTAGAGATGGTGTAGTAACTAACTTCTAGCTTCATCTCTCTCTGTGCAACACTATTTTAATTAGTTATGAATTATGCAACTACTTCCCCAAACTGGCAGAAATTATATACATATACACACACACACACACACACACACACATATATTTGCCTTCTTTTCTACAAACACAAAATTGCTTAAATTATTCTCTCCAAATAAACAGCTGTGCTGTTGGCAAAACAGGCATGCTGCTGGGGTACCTTATGGTTGGTCTTCAGCGTTTGTCAGACACAAGACTGATCTTCATGTACAAATCAAAGCACTTCAGTTCTGAAGATGCAACCATGATAGCAAGGAACTCAGTGATTATGTCTTAGAGGAAAACAGAATAAACTAGTATGTGTTAGTCCACCAAGTGATGTGAGACTTGCTTCCTGGGAGATTTTTCCAAGCTTTTGCTTGCTCTCTCCTCCTGTGGCTTGCAGCTGAATCTTGTGGCCCTTTCAGAACAGGGGAATGTGGGATAATGGGGAGATGGAGCAAATCCTACTGATCTTAGGATTTGCGTTCCCTACTGAGTTCAGTAGGCAAACACTGATTTAAGGAGTACCCAAACTTCCATAGCAGCAACTTTGGCCTAATGCAATGAAGTGTATTACTAAGTTTCTCTGTTTCTCTTGTATAACCATTCAAAAATTGTAAATGGTGGCTGTAATTTTGAGGATTGAAAAAGAGACCCCAGCTGGACTTGGTCCTTGTTCTCTTATTTGTCCAGTAACGGTGAGTTGCTTGCTCAGATAAACCAATACAGAGCATGTTGTTATACAGGGGTAAGAATTATTGTCTTCATAGTGCTTTTTCTGAAGTGCTCCTCTGTATGATTTTCAGATCTTTTCACCTCTACTGCTGATTTTTTTTTTTCTAATTGCATATCAAGAAAATATTTACCCAATAATAAAGGTCTAATGTCTTGCAGAACCAATTTGATTGAAATGACTGGAAATTAAAAAGAAACAAAACCAGCAACAACAAAAACACTACCTCAGCTGCTGGTGAGAGGAGTCCAAGCTGTTCTGCAAGGTGAGGGCTGATCTGGAAGCCAGTGCTGGCAGCAGGAAGCTTCCTGTTTGCTGCAGCAGGCTTTGGAGTAAGCATTTTTATTGCAGACATTTTCATGAAAACTTTTATCTGTCTGTTGTATGTTACTGTGTGTAGTGGATAATTGATCTGTGCAACACATTTTAATTAATCAATATTTCTATTTGGGCTAAATTACTTATATGTTCGTAAAGTTTTTTTTTCCAAACAAGAATTCCCAAGAGATCGTTCAGAAGAAGGTATCAAAGGTATCATGCTTGATAACGTAAATTTTAATTCCTTCAGGTAGGTAATATCTGATAATTAAACAATTTCTGGTGTGAGGCTTTTCTTCTGTAGAAGATAGGGATTAGTGGATATATCAGGGTGGTTTCTAGACATTCAAGTAAAAAAATTGTCGAGTCTCTACTGCCTGAGGGTTTGGGAAGAACAGACAGGGAGTGATATTTTGGTTTGTTCATAGCTTCTAGCATTCTCAGAGAAGGTGAATTAAGTTTCTTGATCCTAAAGGAAGATAATTACTAGTTCTCTATAATCCCCCAAAGAAAATCTCCTTATTATAATGCTAGATCATATACCAGTTTGTCCCTCATCTAATACGACTGGCTAATTATTAAAATTCTCCATTTTTCTCCAGCTGTTGTCTTCCTGGGTAAACAAATTGCTGAGTTCAATTGGCTTCCATTTGCACTTCATTGCTTCTTGACAGCAAACACTCTGTAAAAATGAGCTGCCTCAGGGTGTTTATAATCTCCAAGGGAAGAAGAAACAAATGTATGCATAATTTCTCCAATTTTTTAGTATTGGCTTCCACAAAACGTAGCACTTAAAGTTTTGAGTGCAAAACTGTTTTTTCAATAAGCTAATATCAAGGTTACAACATTACCCTTTTTGTAGGCAGAAAGAGCCCTTCATTTGTTTCAAATCGTTTTCTGCTGCGACGATGAAAATTGCCTTCTGAGAAGTGCAAGGTAATTAAAAGGTCAAACCAAGGGCAAGAAGTATATGGCTTTACTTGTGTAAAGAATTCCGCTCAGAAATGGCTCAAACAGACTTAAACTGTGACCGAACTGCTCTGAAATGTGTTAATCAAGTATTTGGGTTCTTTGCTTCATTTATACTGCAAACAAAAGAGAGGTAGGGAGGGAGGAGAGGGACACAGTCACATAGTATCAGCTGATGCAAGTCCATCAGTGCTGTTGTGCCCATCCTCTTCCCATAAAAAGTTATACTGTGGGTGTTCTCAATCATATTTCTGCTGCAAAATAGCAATATCTTAAAAGCTTTTCTGTTTATTTTCTTTAGGTGTAAGATAAGAGGTAGATAATCACTAAGTAATAGGTATTAAGGAATCGAATTCTCTAAGGGGGTCCCAGAATCTCTGCCAAGAAAAAATACAGGCTAGTAGTTTGAAGTTCTTAACCTCCCAAATGAATTTTTAAAGGATCCTTAAAGGATGTGTATGTGCATGTGTAAGCCTGAATAATTTTAAGACCTTGGAATGTTATTTTTCTCTGCACTACATTTAGTTTCATGTCACTTCTCATGTGAAAAATCTTGCAAAGCAGCAAGAAGTAACGTAAGAAAACGGTGGTGCTGGAATTCTGCTTTTTCTATATATATATATATGTAGTCAGCAGGAAATATGAAAATTAGTGGCAATAATAAAAGGCAAATAATGTCCATGGCATATTTTGCACCTTTTCAAATCTGGTGCACTAAAAAGGATCTCCACATAAATTTTATGACTACAGTGCAACTGTAGGCAAAAGGTCATCCTCCATTTTGGGTTACTCCTGTAGGGAAATCAGGGTTATAAAGATGCTCTGCCATGTTCTGTAGCACAGAACTTCTGTTGGTGAAACAAAACTTTCTTGTTTCAATGAAATGCATAGAGTGGTGAGAAACCTTAGAACTAATCAGATCACTTAGTGAATTTTCTCATCTTAAATGAAGTACATGGTACATATTACAAAAAAATGTAGATAAGTGCATTTGTATTATTAAAAATAAGAATTAAAATATTTTACATAAGCTGTCTTTCCTCCTAATAATTTGAAGTTACCATTTTAAGTATGAAATATTTTACTTTCATACCAATACACTAGAATTAGTACACTTGGCTAGTGATGCTTCTGAAAATTGCTGTTTGTTTCATAACATAACATTTAATCATACTGACACTTTATAGTAATTAATGTACATTCTCTATATTTATATTTGGAGAACAAGTCCTACGAGGAGCGGCTGAGGGAGCTGGGCTTGTTCAGCCTGGAGAAGAGGAGGCTCAGGGGTGACCTTATCGCTCTCTATAGGTACCTCAAAGGAGGCTGTAGCGAGGTGGGGGTTGGTCTGTTCTCCCACGTGCCTGGTGACAGGACGAGGGGGAATGGGCTAAAGTTGAGCCAGGGGAGTTTTAGGTTGGATGTTAGGAAGAACTTCTTTACCGAAAGGGTTGTTAGGCATTGGAACAGGCTGCCCAGGGAAGTGGTGGAGTCACCATCCCTGGAGGTCTTTGGGGGACGTTTAGATGTAGAGCTTAGGGATATGGTTTAGTGGGGACTGCTAGCGTTAGGTCAGAGGTTGGACTCGATGATCTTGAGGTCTCTTCCAACCTAGAAATTCTGTGATTCTGTGATTATTCCCTTTTCACGTAGTGCTTCATACATGGATGCGCAACCTCCCTTATCATTGTAAGATAGGACTTCCCTTCCATTACTATCTAGTATCTATTTATGAGTTTATATGCATATGTGTTTATATATGCTCATGCGTATGTGAATATTCACATGATTATGCCTGAGGAAACTTTGCTGTTGATATATCTAGAGCCAGGGGGATTGAATTTAATTTCTGGTGTTAGCAGCTGGTTTATGGTAAGGATGGTAATGATGTGGCTGTGGCTGAGTCATTTCATTGCTTCACCTGTTTTTTTTGTGCACTCCCTTTACTTTTTTTTTTTTTTTTTTTTTTTCTGGAAGAAAAGAAGGTAGTGTTTTGTGAAGTTATGCCAGCATATATTTTAAAAGATGCCATACTTAGTAAGAATGCATTGGTTGCATACTACCACAACACTCATACTGTTCTATTGAAGATTGCTGATGTAATGTGGAAGGGGAAAGGAGATGAATGATTTCAGATTCAGCCTTTCAAAGAGGAAGATTGTTCAAAACCAAATAAAATGTGAAAAAGTTGGTTGTGTTCTACAAGTTTAACCCATGTCATTCAAGAATAAGAGTATCATTTATTGAGGAGTCAAGTTGGCTGCAGTATTATATGTGAGCATCTGTAGGTATGGAGAAATGAAATTAAAAATGAGAATTTGGGGTCTCAGTGACAACAATGGGCAAAGTTGGCTACAGTAAACTAAATTGCTGGAGTGCTTGGTTGTGCATAGATATATGTGTGCCAGAAGAAAGAGCTGTGAACTTCTTCCCACTTCTGCTTGTCTGTTCTGTTTTTGAGCAAGCTGTCATAATAATGGCATGGTACATGCTCAGCCTTATGTTAACAACTTTCTGGAGATGATATACTATTCCCTTTGGGCAGCCTGCATGCCAGCACTTGGCATATGCACAAAGGGAAGAACTGAGAAAGGGAAGGGTGGGTATTTCTGTGATCAGCAAATATCTGGGAAAAGATGAGACAGCAGGCTATTTCCATATTGCTCAGAGGTAGCCTTATTTTTTTCCAGTCTTTTCCTTAAAAAGATCGAGTGCTGATTAGACCTCAAATACAGTTTTTATTTTACTATTTAAACCAAAAACAAACCCCCAGACTTCACAAACTATATCCTATTAATTTGTTTTGAGGTTGTTTTTATCAGAATAGGAGTTAGCCCAGATTTGGAAAACAAATAAAACCCACCTACAGTGTGAGACTGATACGCTGAAGATGTCATCTGAGTGCCTATGCAGTAAGGCAAGGGTGGCTAAATTGCAGTGCTGTCCACAGGAGAGCAGTGCTGGCCACCAAGCAGTCTGCAGAACTGGGGCACTCAGCTCTAAGCCAGTTTCCTTGTAAGCTGTAAACACCAGCGATTCATTTACTCGCCCAGTAACCTAGTTAGATACATCAGTTCTATGATTCTGTGATTCAACAATGTGCTCTTCATTCCACGTTCAATATCATGCCATGTTCAGCGTAGCATTCATTTTAAGGTGTCACTGAAGTCTTGGTTCCTAACATAGATTTGCAATGTAGGTATCTTCTACAGATCTGTAGATGGACACTGCCATTCTGACAACAAAGTGGACATTTTTTTAGTCCACATTCTCAAGTCATGGCAGACCAACTCTCCTCCCCTCTCTCCCCTCCAAATTCCTTTTAGCCACGGTTTTGAATTCCTAGATATGATGGTCAAAGTTCGTGGACATACTGGAAAGAGTCCAGCAAAGGGCAACCAAGATGCTCAAGGGATTGGAGCACCTCTCCTGTGAGGAGATTCTGAGAGAGCTGGGACAGTTCAGTCTGGAAAAGAGGAGGCTTGTGGGTGGATCCTATCAAAGTCTGTAAATACCTAAAGGGAGGGTGCAAAAGGGATAGAGCTGGGCTCTTTTCAGTGGTGCCTAGTGTCAGGATGAGGCATAAAATATTCAATTTGCCATCAGAAAAAGTGTACAGAATCACATGCAGTAGCAGCAGCTGAAACATAGCCTTTTGTCAACAGTCAGGTTTCTTGTCAAGCTATGGCCGTCTCAAAACCTAGTGATATCATAAATTTGTATTTATTTTAATAGCATTAAAGCCTAGTTAACTTTTTTCATCTGTTCCTAGCAGCAATATATCGTAGAGATACAGTAACAAGTGCAGGGAGACATATACCATGTATTAAAATCAAGTGTACTTGGTTTGAACTGTACAAATACTTCCATTTCAACGCGGGCTTTTGAGGAAGAAGATACTACTCAGCTTGAGTAAATTAATCAGAATCTGGTCTACCATGAATGCTCATGAACTTGTAGCTTGAGTTTTCTGATTGCTGGAATCTAGTGTTGAGACTAGCAAGACTTGAAGCATACCTGCCACTGTGTGCTTGGAATTTCATATTTTCATTTAGGATTATGCATCTGAGATATGGTAAGCAGCATTGTGCATACTTTACAGCACATGCTGTTCTGGCACTTCAAAAAAGCCCTGCACTTTGAACAGACAAACATTTCTAAGTTGTAGAAATCAAGCTTGGCAGTATACATGGTTATATGAACTCAAACTTTTTTCAAGTCGTGTGCAATTAAAAATGCCACCATACTAATTTTCCTGGTATGTGGGGTGAAGTTAAGCAGACAGCTTGTGCAATTAGATTCCTCACGTGAATTAAGAGAACAATCCTGAGTAGGACTGATACAGCTTGCAACTTATTCCTGCCAGAGGCTTCCCCCTGCCAGTTTCCTTAGGTCTGTACTGGGCCCTACCATAAACTGAGAGAGACAGAGCTCCTAGGTCTGTCTTCATGATTTTGCTAGCTAATCCTGGCAGTGGGAATTTTAGCAAGGCAGAATCCCTAGAAGCTATACTGTTTCATTGCCCAGTCAGTACTTTCATATTTGTGGAGCTGGGATAACCTGGAAGAACAGGCTGCAGTCTCTATAAAGGATCATCTAATTCTCCACTCCTCTACAAAAGATTTATCAGGATAAATATTAATTTCTGGTGTTGCTATGAAACACTGTAGAAGTGGTCCAAACCTGTGTAACCACATTTGTGGCAATCTGTCCAGGTGCTTTTCCACTCAGCAATATTTTTAAAAGATTTATTCTGTATTTATTACGGCGTCCCTTCAGGAGTCCAAAATTAACTGTGGACCACTGTGCATAACCACAAGTGCTGGCCAGTCTTTTCCTAAAGAAGTTAGTACAGTTGAGACTAGGGTGAAGCAATTCCTTTCCATTGTGATCAGGCATCTTTTCAATAATCTGTATTCTATAGTTCGATGTAGAAAATGTTTACTCTATACCCTTTTATTAACTTGTTGTTCAAAAACAAATCTGTACATATAAGATTGGGCTACCAAGTTATATGTATTCAATGTATTAAAAACTGTTCTAACTGTTCTGGGCAGAAAAGGCTGTCTACTGGTAAGATAAATCCCTATGCATAAAAAAGTTAGTGGGTTAGCTATCTACTCTGTTCTTCATCCTCTGGGTATACTGCAGCAGCCTGGCTTTTGCAGGCAAACTGGAATTTAGAGTAGCTGTGATGCAGCTCTAATTTACATCAGAGAATAGGTATGTTCAGTGTGTCCCTGAAGGGCTTTTTATTAGTGAGTCCAAAATAATCTCCTTTTTCTGACCTCTGGGCAAAACCTTTAACAATACGATAATTCGAATCCTTTGGGTTTAGTAATAATGAATCTGTCTCAGACTGTTTCCTTATAAAATTGAAGTTGTTCTCAAATGTTGTTCTTTCACTTTTCAAGCCAAAATACTGCAAGTTTATTGCACTTATAGTAGAAATGAGAAATGAATATATTACAACGGTCATCCTTACTGCAATAGACAGCTGGGACCAACCTGGTTTTCTGTTTCATGGTTCAGATTCCATGTGCATCTTCATAAGCATCAGATAGGGAATGAAAGTACCACCAGAATTGTTTGGATACTGTGTGTGTTATTGCAAGCATCAGAGGGGGGAGAAGCTATCCCCTGAATTGTTTTATTTTCCTATGTAAATGTTAGCTTTTTTTTTTTTTATTTTGCTTCCTGGTTTTACTAATATTCTGAAGCCAAAACGTTTTTGATTTCCAGTGCACTATGAGTTTTGAGGTGAGCTCTGTCTATTAATATTTCTTTTAAGGTCTTCCAGTTTGGCCACCCACAAAGGAAGGTGGACGGAGTCACAGTTTACTTCCTAACCTAGACATTGACTGATGTGTCTTATCCCTCAGTCGCATTTTATCTGTAGGAAAGTATGACTTCAGTGGTGACTTTAATTCAAGCAGGTGAGATTTTCTAATGTTTGAGTAAGAATAGAAATTTTATTAGCAGATGAGAGCTGGCTGAGTGATGTTTATAGCCCTATTAATTTTTGTGTAGGCTATAGCACCTGGCTTGCCAGACAATTGTCTGTTCCAGTCAAAGATCAGGTGAAAGAAAAAAAAAATCAGTCAGGGATTGCAAATATGATCATACATTCTATTTTAATCAATTTTTAAAGTTGTAGTTAAAGATGTCTTGCATGCATTTCACACCAAGTACTTTGTATTTTTGCCAACACCACAGTTTAGCACATCCTAAAATCAAATCTAATCTCTACATCATCCTGAAAGGTGCTGAATGTTACATGAGAAACCACAATTATTTACACGTTTCTACTGAAATTATGTTAGTGTATTTGTTGACTTTAATTTGGTTGTAAACAAGTATTTTTATCAACATTAAAGTGCTCTTATTCATGTCAAGCTGCACCTGCCTTTCCATCCTTTTCCATGCCTGCAATATTCATGGGCAATTAATTATCCAACAAGCAATTATAGTCTCAGGTGTATTCTGGGTCTCTATCGAAAATTGGGCTGATGAATCTAATGAAGCTGGAATTTCAGAAATGTCTTTCAAATACTAAGAGTCAGAGTGTGGTTTGTTTGCTCACTCACCCCTTCCTCTATTTGTATTGCTTCAGAGAGGCATTGTGCAACAGTGTAGTTACTATAAGGGTGACTAGAGAATTTATTGTTTCTCTTTAAATTCATTCTTCCCTCTTGTGCAGAACTTGCAAAATATTGAGTATTTAAGAGGTGAGATGTGCTTTCATCTTCCTTTGCCTGGAATAAGACATAGGAATGACCAGTGTCTCTGTAGAAGCCTTCTGTACAGGTGTAGTGGAGACAATTCACAGAATATTATGCCTAGGACGGAATCAAATTTTCTTTGCCTTCTACTATAGCAAAACATATCTTTTATAATTTTATAACATTTAATAAGTGGAACTCAGAATTATCTGATTAGCTATGCAAATTGCAGTATGGAGGACTATAAATAAAGAAATTTGGGGGCAAACTGTAGAGCATTTATAATCATCATCAGTCAAATTTTACTGAAGTTAAATGAAGCTGTGATCTGTAAGCAGCTGAGGAAATTATTTACACCTGCTTATGTCCCTAGCTGTTATGCTGGGAGGGATCTAGAAGGCCAAAGAAACCTGCCAGTCTTCAATTTTCTTTTAGCATACTTATGGATATGATGCCCACTTAGTGCAAATTTAGGAGTTTCTAATCCTTCCCCATTCTCTGTTTCTTGGTTGAGATCTGCCTTTGTAAACATCAGGTAGCAACCTGCTGCTTTACTTTTACTATTTGTACAGTAAGAGGGAACTTAAATATACTCTGCATACTGCAATGGAAAGAGCGAAGGAATCACAAACTTTGCTCAGTTCATCTTGAAAAGTTTTAAAATAGAGAGGTCAGACACACAGAATTTTGCATTCTCATGAGTTGCCTGCTGGTTCTTATCCTGCCTGCCAGGGAGCATGAAGTAGTAGCACAGCTGACAACTCCAATCACCCTGGATCCAGCTCCTGCCAGCCACCTCCTCCTAGCTGGTCTGCACACAGGTCTGGTCCAGGCTTTTCACTCTGCCATCAGGTCACTTCACAGCAAAGGGAAAGCATCATTATTTTATAAGTAGGCAGTTTTTCTCTATTATGAAGAACTCTTTGTTCCTGGACATAAGTAAGCGGAATATAGTGCTAATATAATAGTAACTCATAAGATGTTGTCTGAAGAGGAAAAAATAGTGGTCTGGTGTTTCAGAATTTATCTGTATCACTTTTGAAGTTCTTACAGCAGCTTTTCAGCTTTAAATTCATATTCAGATTTTTGCTGGAAAGTTTTTGTTCCTCTTTTTCACATCTTGAAAACATCTTGAAATCTGGGTGTGAGATGCATCCTGGCATGCTTCAATTTATTTCTAGTATCATTTCATTTGTGGTTTATTTAGATGCTGTTTGTAGTCCCATGCTCAGTATACAAGTTAGTGATGTCTTTTCATGGTCCAAAACAATTGCTTCATAATCATACCAGGATGAAAAGAAAGGATGTTTTTTAGCCTGTTGTTTGACCCTCTACTTGCATTATATTCTATGTGACTTTTCTCAGCTATCATATCACATCTCTTTTGATCAAACACCTCATTAGGAATAGATGAATTGTGTTCTTGGTTGTAGAACTGACTCTTGTCCCCAAACTGAATTCAAACTAAAGCTGTCAGATCATGTAGAGAAAGATAGCCAAGAGCAATGAAAACAAATCCATTAGTGTCAATTGTGTGCTGGTGTTGGAAGAAGTTGTCATAACATTATTGCAGTGATAATTATTCCTAATATAAAATAATAAAGTGGCACTTCACTAAGAAGATGCACTGAATATAGACTACAGGTTACTCAGTGAATGATACTAATTATAGAAAATCAAATATCTTTGAATCAAAAAGTTTATACTGAGCACATTCTCCCCATGTCTCCCTTTTGATTAAAGAAGGGAAACTACCTATGAAGACCTAATAAGATGCTTAGTTTTGCACACTTTTTTTTTTTATTACATGAATTCAACAGAATTAGACTCATTATTGGTTACTTTTTTAACAATATTCACTAAAATTGTTTTTTTCAGAGGGGTGTCTGCTCTAAATGACAAACTTCTTTATTGTCTTTGCCAAAAAATTGTAGTATAATTAAAATATGTTAAAATATAATCAGCATTCACTTGACATTGTGCATTGATATCAGCAACAGAATTGATACTACTTGAAGAAATTCTGAAGATGGGATATTCATGCACTTCAGAACGAAGAGATTCATCTAGTAAAGCTTTGTATAGTCACATAGATTCAGGCAGGAAGAGTTTTGAAGCCTAACACAAGGTTGGAGATAAAAGTTATTCTGTTTCTATTTTACAAGTGAGCAGTGGTGGCAGAGGGAACAAAATTGTTGAGAGAATTTCAAAGCCTAACTTTTAATTGCAAGCAATAGGAGTAGGTGCAAAAATGTACTTATGGACTGTCATGCACAAACAGACAGAAATTAAAGTAAAATTTGATAAGGGCCATTTATCACCATTAATTAAAAAAAAAAAAAATCCAGGAGATCTAAATTAAAACCAGAGGGAGACGTTTATTACATTTATATAATGCCTGCAAGCATCATTCTCTTGCCCTGGTTAGGCATTCAGGAAGCACTCTGCAATTGGCATACCCAATATTTCTGCCAGGCAGAGTAGGACCTGGGAGTGACGCTGGATAGTCGGCTGAATATGAGCCAGCAGTGTGCTCAGGTGGCCAAGAAGGCCAACGGCATCCTGGCTTGTATCAGGAACAGTGTGGCCAGCAGGGCTAGGGAGGTGATCGTCCCCCTGTACTCAGCTCTGGTGAGGCCGCACCTCGAGTACTGTGTTCAGTTTTGGGCCCCTCGCTACAAGAAGGACATCGAGGTGCTTGAGCGGGTGCAGAGAAGGGCGACGAAGGTGGTGAGGGGCCTGGAGAACAAGTCCTACGAGGAGCGGCTGAGGGAGCTGGGCTTGTTCAGCCTGGAGAAGAGGAGGCTCAGGGGCGACCTTATCGCTCTCTATGGGTACCTCAAAGGAGGCTGTAGCGAGGTGGGGGTTGGTCTGTTTTCCCATGTGCCTGGTGACAGGACCAGGGGGAATGGGCTTAAGTTGCGCCAGGGGAGTTTTAGGTTGGATGTTAGGAAGAACTTCTTCACTGAAAGGGTTGTTAGGCATTGGAACAGGCTGCCCAGGGAAGTGGTGGAGTCACCATCCCTGGAAGTCTTCAAAAGACGTTTAGATGTAGAGCTTAGGGATATGGTTTAGTGGGGACTGCTAGCGTTAGGTCAGAGGTTGGACTCGATGATCTTGAGGTCTCTTCCAACCTAGAAATTCTGTAATATTGAATTATCACTTATTCACCCGTAAACACCAGCGTGGGGCAGCATAACTTAACAGTGATCTAAAAGCGTGATAACTGGGGTGGAGAAGCAAGCTTAAAACTGTGGCCCCAGTGCTGCAGAGGCTTGTTACATGTTTTTAATTGTTCAAACTCTGAAATCTGCTGATCACTGTGAATGTTATGCTTAGAATAAGTTGTCTACGTAGAGTCATGGCTAGTTAACCTCAGTACAGTGCCAATCCACAACGCAGTGTTACTTCTCACAGCAATTGATATAGATGAGCACATGTATTCTCAGTGTGAGAAGAGTCAGATTACCCACTTGGTTGGAAAATGTAAAGGAAACAATTATCTGTTTCCAGCAGCTGCAGTGCAGAGGACCCCCGGGCACTCCTGGATATCATCAGCTCTGTGCAGCCCACCCTCAGAACCATCTGTAGGCTCGCAGCCACCACAGCTCCACTGCCTGCTGGTCTTAAGGAGGGATGGATGAGTCAGAATCCAATTCTGCTTTGGTTTAACTGGGATGCCTTCTTTGTAAATAACTGCAACAGCTTAAGTACAGAAACACAGCAACCCATAATCTTAATTCAAGCTAATGTAAAAAGAGATATAAATGGGAACCATTGTTTCACTCATCAGTGCTAATTATATGGTCACAAGGGTTCAGCATCTTGCTAATTTTTAGAAGTGCTTGATCAAGAACTTTAGCTATGAAATATGCTATAGCATATTATAGCATAAATTGTTAATGTTCATATTTAAATGTTATTTTACTGGTTTTTGAAATCCACCTACCATAAGATAGTCCCTTGACTATTTAAAAATTCTTTGTACTTAAAAACAACAACAACAAAAACACACACACACACACACACAAAAACAACAAAAAAACCCACAACCAAACAACAACAACAACAAAAAAAAAACAACATAGGAATTGTAGGTGGCAAGTTGCATCTAAATCTGCTTCTGAAATGAAAAAGTATTTTGTATTTACAAATTCAAAAGGATAAGTAATTGAAAGTGTTGTGTAACAAAAATCCCATCAGTTTTGAACTGATAGCCCAGGCCTAAACTTTCTGCCTGATTTGATTTGAAATTGCTTGTTAGTAAATGTACAAAATTGGAGGCAAAATTGTTAAAAGCTTGCAGAGAGTGTCTTGAGCTCTTCTGCAAATAGTACAGAAAAACAGACTTTTTTTTTTTTTCACCTTGTATTTTTGCCTTAACTGTGAAATATTGCTCTTGGTGTAACTGCAAAGAGAAGGCAATTATTCTGTAATGCTGTGTATTTGCTAGACCAGCACAGGGGTAAGATTCATAGCTGATCCACTCAATTACTGTTTTCAACAATGTTCTTACCAGGATATTGCTTTCTGGGCACTCAAGAAAACTAAAGATTTTATTTTATGCAAAATAAACCATAAAAAAGGGGGGGGGGGGAGGGGAGGAGGGGGAAGGGGAGGCTAAAGAGCACTTAGTTATTGGCTCTAAAAAACTTAAATTGTCAATTTAACAGTTGATGTTTCTTGAAAGTTCCGATAATATTTTTAGTATTAGAAAATAAAGGTGTTTGAAAATTGTAGCACAGTCAACATGAAATCTATTAAACAATAGAAATTACCTTTTACTTGTTCTAAAATACAGCTGTGGTTCTAATTTTAGGAAAAAATGAATCCCATTTGTTTCATGCACTACTGACTTCCTCTTGATATACCACTGGGTAAAAAAAATAAACCAGCTCTGGAGCTACTAGTATTAACATTATTTTTGCTGTGGAAATTATGTATTTAGTAAGATATTTCTTAATCTGTCTGTTCTTACACACACCCCACTAGGAAAGAAAATGTTAATAAAACCTTATCAACTTTACACCGTATGGGATCTTCCCTGGGCTTTTCCAATCATTTTTCATCTTTTCTGAATGGAGAGTTGTAAATCAGATACAGGATTAAAGCTGATGTTATGAATTTCCAGAGTTTTGAAGATTTATTTAATGTATATATGTCCAATGCCTCTACTTGTATATGGCATGTACTAACATACATATTAGTACAATTGTGTTTTTTTCTTTTTTTTTTTTTTTTTTTTTTTTCTACACATAGGAGAGTTCTAATTTCATTTTCAGCTGGAGGTCAAGGATAACACCTTTTTTTTTTTTTTTTTTTTTTTCTTTTCTTTTCCCCCCAGATAAATTGTTATCTCTATCCTGTACTTTCACAGGACACCAAAAATAGTACTTTATACTCATACTTATTGCATTATATTGCATATATTTCATACAATTTCTTCACCTTTCCAAGATATTTTTGTATTAGAATGCTGTTTCTTATACCACTGATAATCTAATTTTGTATCTTCTGCAATTTGATGAGCATACTCGCCATCCTCTCAGTCATTACTGGAAAATATGGACTAGTACTAGGCAGAAGCAGAACTCCAAGAAATCTCACTTAAGGCTTCCTTCCAGTTTGACAATGTACTTCTGACAACTGATTTTCAAGTCCAGTTATTCAGTCAGCTGTGTACCTGTTTTACAGTAGTCTCATTTTTTACTGCATGTTTTCTTAGCTTGCTTATGAAAATACTGTGAAAATGTTATGCCTGACTGAAACCAAGGTGCATCATCTCCAGTGGTATCCTCTACCCCCCATATCTAGGTGTCTTACCCTGACATACAAGGAAATTAGTTTGGTTTGGCATTATTCTATGGGGGCTGCACCTTGTCCCTGAATTTTAGTAAGTCTTCAGTTTGTGCTTATACCAAAAAAAAAAAAAAAAAAAAAAAAAAAAAAAAAAAGTTGATATTGGGAAGATAACATTGATTGCAATTGAATTTTTCTTTAAATGTACAGAAAATCTGCCAAACAAATAGAAACTCTCACAATGGAGCATGGAACGAAACAAAGTTCAAAAATTTTACTTGTAAATCATTTGCATTATCTCTGTCTATGGCATGTCAATAATAGGACCGATTTTAATGGAACGCTGCACAGGGTTGTTAGTGTTCTGTGTATGAATGCATGAAACACAACAAAGCTTTTTTTTTTTTTCTCTAAATTCATGTATGCTGCTAACCTAAGAATCAGTGTATGCTGCAACATTGATCGTAACCCTGTCTTCGATTTGGACCTTGGATTTACTGTTCTAGTCCTTTAATGTGTTATCAGCCTAGAATTTTCCAGACTGAGAAAACTGAAGAGAATTGTAGAGAAGCACAAATGTGTTTATCTGCAGTCCTGCATCCTGAGGGAGCCTGTGCTTTGTGTGCTTGTGGTCTAATCAGTAGGACTGCCCTTACAAGCTCAGAGTCAGTGTGGACTCTTAAACCAAAGAATATGACCAATGAAATATCTGATGCCTGTGTATGTGTTAAATGGGCAGATTTTAGAAGTGAAGCAGTCTTATGGGCAATACACTAGGGACAAGATGTCTCTGTAGTACCTTGTTAAAGATTCTCCTTTTCTTTTTACTGAAAGAAAAGCATTGGTCTGCAGGTTGGGAACAATTTTCATTCTGCTTGGAACTAGCATTTCATTCAGTTATGCAAACTGTGAGGAAATGAATAAACATTGACTAAGAATGAGCTGGGTATTTTGTGTTATAGCAGGCACACAGGAGACACTGAATGCTGCTAAAACAATAATTGTTGGTATGTGTGCATATTTATTAGAGGCACAAATGGGAAAAATTGAGAAAGCCCTAACTTGAATTTTCTGCTGTTTGATAACAATGGCTGCAGATGTCTCACCCTTTAAAAACGTTCTTTACATTCTTAATGCTAATATTCCCCCCCTCCAAGGAGAAGCTAATGAACTGTTTAAATTAACTGTTTTAATTAGTGAACCAGCTGAATGCCTGAATGTGCTTTTTGCCTCTTCTAAGGGGATCATATTGAAAGGATTGATATAGAAAAGTGAATGCTTCTGTCTTCAGTTGAGAATATTCTAACAAAAAATGAATAGCAGACCAATTTTTGCACTCTCAAACTTTAGAAAGTTATGGTATGTTCAGTAGGTAGTATTTTTTTGTGTGTGTGTTAGAATTTGCATTTTGGAATCTGATATTTAGCAACATTGTTTTTTTTTTTTTTTTTTGAGCATTTGATTACGTACTGAATTAAACAAGAGCTTGGGGAAGTGAAACTATAGTGATGCTGTTCCTTTGACATATATGGACCTGTGCTAATTCCCATTTATGCATCTGACATAATGTGTTCTCTAGAGTTCAACCTCTATCACTAAAAATTAGATGTTCCACTGGATGCGGATTTCAAAAGTCAAGTGTGGTTCTGTAACAGGTCTGTTTCAGTGGACCGAAGTTGATCTGTGCACTATATCCCAAAGTTAATAAGTGTACACCAGCTGAAGTCACAGTTATGAATTGTGAATATAATTTAAATTCCCAGAAAACATGTAGGCATTTTGGAAGTTCACCACATTTGTTTTTAATCCATGCTTAACAATGTACTGTGCTTTACATGTACTTTTGACATCTTCACACCATTTGATGAGGCACACCAAAATCTTTCGCTGTCTAGAAAAATGTCCTTTATCATGTACAACCAGAGATGTGCAGAGATTGACAGACCTACTCTAGTGCCTGAAAATCAATGGTTAGGTTAGCTGTAGGGGAGCAGGGAACAAAGAGTCTGTCAGGCTCCTTATTGATTTTCTGAAATATGAGTGAAGTGATAATGATACAAAGCTGTGCATCATCCAGTGTTTTCACATGAAAGGAGGAGCAAAAGACAGCTTCTCTGGGAGGAGGTATGGTGCACGTGTGTGGATGGCTATTCTTCACTGATTTATCTGTCTTGTCTTGCCTTTTGTAGTCATCAGGTTCTGGGTGTAAAGGGGAGCTAAGGATCAGAAATGAAGGCAGTATTTATTTTCCTCTTCATCTTACTCCTTTTTCCCTGATGATGACAAGGAAGCTCCAGCTGGTAACGCTTAGCATACATGTATATGTATACTACTCATTGTGTGAGGGAACCTGCCCTGGAGAGGTCAAGTATCAGTTAAGAAAACAACAGGACTCAGAGCTGACTGAAGGTCATAAAGGAGTTGAGATCAGAGGGTCACCCTGCCTGATATCTTACATTTGCTTCATGGAGACATGATTGTAAACCACTCTTCACGGTTGCTAAAGCTAAGGTAGATATTCACCCTCTTCTTCATCTTTTTGCAGAGAAGTGAATATTAAACTGCCTAAGGCTCCATCATGCACTCAATTATCAAAGCATAGAAGTGCTGGAAAGATACTTTGCAGTTGCAAAATACCACAAATTAGTTCTGGCACTGAAGCGCAGGAAAATCCAGTTAATTGGAAATGGATTTTGTTAGACCAAACATTGATGGAGTCTGGATTTATTCTGCTTTTGTTTGACATGCAACTCCGTAATAGTTAGGTTAAAAGGAATCAAAGTAAACACTACTAAATATTCCTCTTTGCAACTTGATCAATACAGTTACTGTCTTCCACGAGATATTAAGTATTTAAGTAATACTTATTTTTCAATAATATTTAGTATTTCATGAAAGGAAAATAAAAGAATACAGCTTGTCTCTCTGTACCTACTTACATACATATTGCAAATTTCCCCTTTTTTTTCTAGATAAAAAATGACCATTTGACTGACTTTTGAAGCTAATTTGTACGTAATCTTCTAAAGAAAGCTAAGTATTTTAATTGCATGCAGCTACTGACACTTCTAGTTAAAAGAAGGAAAAAAACAAGCAGCGAAAAGAACAGATACTGTAGGGTACAGTTTTTTTTTTTTTTCTGACTACTCTTAATACATTATTTTTTCTTCATGCTGTGACAATTTAAATTTATATATGGTTGTACTGCCAATGCAATGTGTATCCATCAGAACTGCTGTATAAAGAGAAAAATGTCACAGCTTTAGGAAGGAAGGATTGTACACGCTGATAGGAGTGTAAGTCCTGGTGGGAAAAGAAGTATTACATTTGCTGCAGTCATGGTCAAAAATACTGTCAATTACAGTTTAGCTATTTATTTTGATAAAGACATTTCATGTAACCAGACCCTTTGTAGAGCAAATTGGCCATATTAATGAAAAGCATAAAATATTCATAACTGATGGTTTTACACTCAACTGAAGTGAATGAATGGACTTCAGTGTTATTTAACATTCACTAGCCTTCTCATTTTATGAATAAAATTGACCTTACAGTGCATATTTGTCTTGTCCCAATGATCAATGCTCTTTAAGGTGTGGAACTTCAGGTTCTTGTGTTTCTGTCTATGATTCTTCCTTTGGCTTTAAGGCATATTTCCTTGATGCTTAAATAGTTGAGAAAGACTTGAATGAGTGCTAAGACATATTTATCATCCAAGTACCCAACACTTATCCAGTAGTTGTGAGAGTCTGAGTTAGTTCCTGGCAGAAACTGGAGTAGGTAGAAGGAAGGAGACAATTGCTTCAATTCAGAAAAGATGGTATCCATTTAATTTTGGTATTTCTTTTTAACTGCAATACATCTCCAGCAGCTGTTCTGTTCAGGTGGTAATTCCTCACACCTTTGAGTCCTGTGCTATGTAACATCTGCTGGGGTATGGCAAGAAAAGAACTCATCCAGAACCAGCATGCGGTCCCTTCTTCTGTTCTTGGTGCTATTTGGCAATACATATGATGCAAAGTAATCAGAATATTGGGATTTCCTGCAGTTTTCTTATTGAGGGCAGTGTAAGTTTCTGATTTATTATGTATTAGGCATGGGTGCGTGGCTGGGAAGTAAGCTTACATTTGCAAAAGCAGATCGTCTTCTTTGCTATATCCTGCTCTTCATTGATCTTGTGCCAATGTTGTGCATTGATGTTGTGCCAATTTTCAAGAAGGGTCAGAAAGAAGACCCTAGCAATTACAGGCCTGTCAGTCTCACGTCAGTGCCTGGTAAAATCATGGAGAAGTTGGTTCTTGGACTCATTGAGGCGCACCTGGGGGACAAAGCAGTTATTGGTCCCAGCCAGCATGGGTTTGTGAAGGGTAGGTCCTGCCTAACTAACCTGATTTCCTTTTATGATAAGATCACCCGTATGGTGGACCAAGGGAAACCAGCTGATGTGATTTTTTTGGACTTCAGCAAGGCTTTTGACACGGTTTCCCATAGGATCCTACTGGACAAAATGTCCACCATACAGCTAAATAAAAACATCATACGATGGGTGAGCAATTGGCTAACGGGCAGGGCCCAAAGGGTTATGGTAAATGGAGCTGCGTCAGGCTGGCGGGCGGTCACCAGTGGGGTCCCTCAAGGCTCCATTTTAGGGCCGGTACTTTTCAATATTTTTATAAATGATCTGGATGTAGGAATAGAGGGTATTTTGAGCAAGTTTGCTGATGACACCAAACTTGGAGGAGTTGTGGACTCAAGTGAGGGCGTAAAGGCCTTACAGAGGGATCTGGACAGGTTGGAGAGCTGGGCGATCACCAACCGCATGAAGTTCAATAAGAGCAAGTGCCGGGTCCTGCACCTGGGACGGGGAAACCCTGGCTGCACGTACAGACTGGGCGATGAGACGCTGGAGAGCAGCCTAGAAGAGAGGGATCTGGGGGTCGTGATAGACAGCAAGTTGAATATGAGCCAGCAGTGTGCCCTGGCAGCCAGGAGGGCCAATCGTATCCTGGGGTGCATCAAGCACGGCATCGCTAGTAGGTCAAGGGAGGTGATTGTCCCGCTCTACTCTGCGCTGGTGCGGCCTCACCTCGAGTACTGTGTGCAGTTCTGGGCACCACAGTATAAAAAGGACATGAAACTGTTGGAAAGTGTCCAGAGGAGGGCTACGAAGATGGTGAAAGGCCTGGAGGGGAAGACGTACGAGGAACGGCTGAGGTCACTGGGCCTGTTCAGCCTGGAGAAGAGGAGGCTGAGGGGAGACCTCATCGCAGTCTACAACTTCCTCGTAAGGGGTTGTCGAGAGGCAGGAGACCTTTTCTCCATTAACACTAGTGACAGGACCCGCGGGAACGGGGTTAAGCTGAGGCAGGGGAAATTTAGGCTGGACGTCAGGAGGGGGTTCTTCACAGAGAGGGTGGTTGCACACTGGAACAGGCTCCCCAGGGAAGTGGTCACTGCACCGAGCCTGTCTGAATTTAAGAAGAGATTGGACTGTGAACTTAGGCACATGGTCTGAACTTTTGGGTAGACCTGTGCGGTGTCGAGAGTTGGACTTGATGATCCTTAAGGGTCCCTTCCAACTCAGGATATTCTATGATTCTATGATTCTATGATCTCCTCTGAAGTAGCCTGTAAATTTTAGTTTTCTGTATCTTGTCACCTAATCATGTTATCAGCTGCTGCACGTTTTTTTTTTTAAGTAGTTTTATGAATTCAAAAATTGTTAGAGGAAATCGTCCAAACACATGTCCATCTAGGACAGTATAAGGCTACTGTAAGCTTAGGAAGGAGAGGGCTGCTCTTGGAAACGCATGCTGGCACATTTCTGTTTTATTTGTGGATGATATGTGGATGTGTGATATATATGGATGATATGTGGAGGATATAAGGATGTGGTCTACCTTGACTTCAGCAAGGCTTTTGACACCGTCTCCCACAGCATTCTCCTCAAGAACCTGGCTGCTCTTGGCTCGGACTGGCGCACGCTTCGTTGGGTTAGAAACTGGCTGGATAGCCGGGCCCAAAGAGTCGTGGTGAATGGAGCCAAGTCCAGTTGGAGGCCAGTCACTAGTGGCGTTCCCCAGGGCTCGGTGCTGGGGCCGGTCCTCTTTAATATCTTCATCGATGATCTGGACGAGGGCATTGAGTGCACCCTCAGTAAGTTTGCAGATGACACCAAGCTAGGTGCGTGTGTCGATCTGCTGGAGGGAAGGAAAGCTCTGCAGGAGGATCTGGATGGGCTGCACCGATGGGCTGAGGTCAACTGCATGAAGTTGAACAAGGCCAAGTGCCGGCTCCTCCACCTGTGGTGCAATAACCCCAAGCAGAGCTACAGGCTGGGAGATGAGCGGTTGGAGAGCTGCCAGGCAGAGAAGGACCTGGCAGTGATGGTGGATAGTCGGCTGAATATGAGCCAGCAGTGTGCTCAGGTGGCCAAGAAGGCCAACAGCATCCTGGCTTGCATAAGAAGCAGTGTGGCCAGCAGGGCTAGGGAGGTGATCGTCCCCCTGTACTCGGCTCTGGTGAGGCCGCACCTTGAGTACTGTGTTCAGTTTTGGGCCCCTCGCTACAAGAAGGACATCGAGGTGCTTGAGCGGATCCAGAGAAGGGCGACGAAGCTGGTGAGGTGCCTGGAGAACAAGTCCTACGAGGAGCAGCTGAGGGAGCTGGGCTTGTTCAGCCTGGAGAAGAGGAGGCTCAGGGGCGACCTTATCGCTCTCTACAGGTACCTCAAAGGAGGCTGTAGCGAGGTGGGGCTTGGTCTGTTCTCCCACGTGCCTGGTGACAGGACGAGGGGGAACGGGCTTAAGTTGCGCCAGGGGAGTTTTAGGTTGGATGTTAGGAAGAACTTCTTTACCAAAAGGGTTGTTAGGCATTGGAACAGGCTGCCCAGGGAAGTGGTTGAGTCACCATCCCTGGAGGTCTTTAAAAGACGTTTAGATGTAGAGCTTAGGGATATGGTTTAGTGGAGGACTTGTTAGCGCTAGGTCAGAGGTTGGACTTGATGATCTTGAGGTCTCTTCCAACCTAGAAATTCTGTGATTCTGTGATCGGTACTTCAGTTTTGACTGCTTTAGCCTTTTGAATTGGTCTGTTTTGGTTTCGTTGGTGAGGTTTTCTTTTTGTTAACGAGAGACCCTGACCCTTGGAGATCTGGAGAAAAAACGGGTCGAGGCAGGGTTTCATGGGGCAGCCTTTCTCTCTGGCAAGCCAAACGGCCTGGGGGGGAGCCAGCCCCAGAAAAGGGGGCCCTCAGCCCCCCCAGCCCTCGTCCTTGCTCCACATGAGGGCATCTTCCGGGCCTCTCCCAAGGCAGCCGCCTTTGGCCTCGCACGGGCCGCTCCATCACAGAGCTTTGCCGAGGTCACAGTGGCCACCAGCAGGCCCGCCCTTGCCCCGGGCCCTATAAAAGGGGCCCCCCTGCCACTGGCCCTCCACTTGCTCAGCGATTTGGTCTTCTGAAAGCCAGCGGCTGAAGGAAGGCCAGAGTTAGGAGCAAAGGGAGAGAGAGGCGAGCAGCAGCCCTTCTCAGTGCGAGGACAAGAGATTGTTCCTAGGACCACTGAGGAGGATGTCTGCCTCTGCGAGAATGCGCCATGGGTCGAGGGCCAGCGCCTCCAGCACAAGAACCAGCAGTGCCCAGGAGGTGCCTGGTGCCCGGCCCAGAGGCTATTACGATCAATATCACTGGAGCCGAAGCGATGTGGGGAGCAGGCCGGCCCCTCGGATGGACACCAGCAGCAGGCCTGGGCCTAGCCGGAGGTCCAGTGATGACAGCAAAGATAGAGAGCGTGGGTTGGAGGGCCACGGGAAGCGGAGCCGTGCCCAGCGGACGGAATATGATGCGGGACCCAGCCGTGGCCAAGGGAGAGATGCCGTCAGGAATTCCGTGAATGAAAATCAAGCGGAGAACGGAATGGACTCGAGGCACGGAACTGGGAGGCGTCCTGGTGCGGCACCGTGGCCGGAAAATATGCCCAATGGAAGGCAGCCTGTGTGGGCAGTCCCTGCCAGGGACTGGCTCGTCCTCCAACCCGCGGAGCCCATGGAGGTGGGTGCACAAGATGAAGAGGAACCGATGGAAGTGGACCCACCTCGGCCACAACAAACATGGGACTCCCCCGACAGCTCTCTGAAAAGCGTCCTCAAGGAACACCGGCAGCTGTGCAGAAGGGCTCGGCAAGCTCCCTATTCTGCATCGCCCAGGCTCCACTCCAGGCATTAGCCTGGAGCCACGTGGCAATAAAGACCTTTGCCAATTGTCAGGGGTTGTGTGAGTGCTTCTTTCCCATCCGCCAGGCCTTGTGCGAGAGGTGGCAGCCCTTCTGCGCAGAGCCTCGAGGAAGAGCCCAAGAGAGGCCCCAGCTCCCTTCGGGCTGCTGCGCTGGGGTGACAGGTGGAGTCCCCAGGGGCCACCATGCACCTTTAACATTTGTGAAAATAAACCGAGGGGTGAAAACAGTAGTGTGTGAGTGATTATAGCTGGCTAATTTCTTATATTAGGAGTGAGTTTCTATATCCGAGTAATTGGTAATGACAGACGTGGAGAAGGCTGAGGTACTCAGCAACTTCTTTGCCTCTGTCTGCACTGGTAGAAGGGCTTCCCACATCTTTAATTTCCCTGACCCCATAGATGGAGGCTGGGGGAGCAGAGTCCCACCCAGTTTAAGTGAAGATCAGGTTCGAGACCAGCTGATGACTCCAAAGAGGTACAGGTCTACGGGACCTGATGAGCAGAATCCCAGGGTCGTGAGGGAACTGGCTGATGGAGTTGCCAAGCCTCCCTCCATCACAGCAGAAAAGTCCTGGTAGTGGGGTGCTGTCACTGGGGAGTGGAAAAATGGAAACGTCATGCCCCTACTCTTCAAGAATTAAGGAATTGAACAAAGAGCACTGCTCTTCAACAGGTAAAGCAATTAGGAGACATTACTTCTCAGAAGAGCAGTCAGGCACTGGGACAGGTTGCCCAGGAAGGAGGTGGTGTCACCGCCCTGGGGGTGTTCAAAGCAAGGCTGGATGCGGTGCTTAGGGCCATGGTTTAGTGGGTGACATTGTTGGTAGGGTGATGGTTGGACCAGATGATCTTGAAGGTCTTTTCCAACCTTATTTATTCTATGATTCTATAGTTTCATTTCCAAGTTAGTGGAATTATTTTTTTTTCCTGTTTATTCCCAATTGAAAAGTTTCCCTGGCTGCCCAGGGAAGTGGTGGAGTCACCATCCCTGGAAGTCTTTAAAAGACGTTTAGATGTAGAGCTTAGGGATATGGTTTAATGGGGACTGTTAGTGTTAGGTCAGAGGTTGGACTTGATGATCTTGAGGTCTCTTCCAACCTAGAAATTCTGTGATTATTTCTAGTTTAGGATTTTAGAGATTAAAGCTCAATTTCCTGCAGGGTTTTAGCTCCAACAGCACATACCATTAAATTATGTTTTCTGGGGTAAACAAACAGTGTAGTTTTAAATTCAGATCTGATGTCTTTATGTTGGTTGAATAATCTGTTTTATTATTGTATATGGTGTTCCTGGATGGTATGAGGTACTCTTTCATTGTATTTCCTATCTTGTGTAATCTGAATTCCATAAAAGCAACAAACAAACAAAAAAACCCTACTCTTTCTCTTATCAATACTTTTTTTTTTTTTTTAAAAAAAAAAAAGCCCCAAAAATATTAATTGAAAATGTTTGTCGCTAACAAATGTTAAGAAGCTGAGAAAGCTTGTCTGAACACAAATATAGTCATATAAAGAGGTAGAGCATTTGAAATTGCTGTTGTACGTAGGAAGAAGCTGTTAAAATGCCATTTCATATTTTTAAATATTCATTTGCAGTTTCACTTTGATAGATGATTTTAAACTATTGGAAAGTCAACGTAGAAAATGTCTTAATGAATTTCCTTAGAAAGCCGAAGACTTATGCTGGAGTTATATGATAACAGATTTTTTTTTTTTTTTAAACATGCCTCTCTGTGAACAAGAAATGTATTTGGCTCCAAATGCCTATCTTTACTCATGCAACAAAGGTGCACTACTTGTTCAGCCACCATCACTGAGTTATTGGAAACAAAATGCTCTTTCAGTATTGTTACTGAATTGAATATTTTCTAGGCTCAGTAAGAAGACCAAGTATCCTTAGAGAGAGGAAAGAATAGCATCAAAATAACATTTTATTTCTAGAACCTCTAAAGTCTTCAATGTTTGTAGCATGTAATTAGCAGCTGAAGTACTGAATCCTGTATCAGACTAGAAAATTACTAAATCAGAAATAATTATTCTAGGTGAGGTAAATCAACTTTTCTCTGAGAATAACTCTGAATGCACTTGACATTCTGTGAGCTGTTTCCATGAAAATATATTACCGATTTCAATATTTTAGTGAAACAAATCAATATTTCATAATATAGGTAAAAACTCAATGACACCTGAATACTGAGCCTGCCCTGTGTGATTTTGAAAGGCGATGGGGAAAACTCAATCAGTTCTTTCTTCTTCAGGAAACAATATTTTAAGAATATTTTAATGGTTCAGGATCTATCCTGAGTTGAATGAGTGCAGATTTGTCTGGCTGGGGACAGGTAAGTATGCTGGGTCCAGGCATACTCTTCCTTTTAACCCTTGGGGATGCTATGAATGTAGTAATTAAGGCTGAAGTATTATAGTCATATGCATGGGCTCAGAGACATTTGTGGAAAGATACTTTCAAGGCACCCATGTGGTGCCTCTAAAGGACTTGCTTTCTCTTATTGTGAGCTATTACCAAGTTCATTTGGTGAGGAGCAGAGTCAGAGGTGTGATAACCCATGCATGTGTGGTCCCTGAAGAGCTGTACCAGTGACGTGAGCAGGATAAGACCTCAAGGAAGAAAATGCTAGCAAAGAGGTAGTAAGAATGGATGCCAGCAGTTTGTTACTGGTGGTCCAGAAATGGACCCTGTTGTTTACTTGGATGGAAGAGGTTTAAGCTGGTGGCTTTTCTGGTTGGAAAGGTGGCTCCCTGCCACTTACTGATTTGAATCTACCAGTTCCCAAACTGTGAGATTCTCAATACGCTGTTTGTGTTTCATCTAATTCCTGCCAAACAGTCCAATTTTTGGATGAATGACATGCTTCATAAAGTTAAGAACCTCCTTTTGTACCTAATGGTATAGTAAATCTCTCTCATTTACATGAAGTGAAATATGTTAGCTTTGCACTGGTGGTTCAGAAGCAACATGTTATTCACAAGCATCATATTATTCTATAGGTGAAATCTCTACACAAAAATGTTTGGGGTGACAGTGTTCTGATGTTTGACCTGGATTTATCTTTAAAGCAATTGAAACATTCTATATCTAATATATTTCTCCTCCTTTTTTTTTTTTTTTTATTAAAAAAAGCTGTTTCAGATGAAATCTGTTCAATAAATTCATACACTTTAAAACTGTACAAGTTATTCTCATACATCTTTCTATACTTCTGTTGAAGTCTTTTATTTTCACTAATATTCAGAGTATATTAAGGCAGTTCTGATATAATCCCTTATCTTGTATTCCTGACCATTCTACTACTAGCAGTACAAGTTACAATAAGAAAAATGCTCATCTCTGGGAGTTTTTCTCATGGTTTAATCTTAACAGAAGTTCTTCAAGGTACTTATGTGATTAAAGTAGTATTGCCAGTATCCTCTTGATTTAGGGAGATTAAAATTAATTCTTTAAGAATCATCATTATTTTGTTGTTAAAGAATGAGCCAAGAACGATAGCTGCTAGTTCTTTCACAAACATAATCCCTTATAGCGTTCTTTTTATTTATGCACAGAACTGCTGATGAATGAATGGAAGTAGGATTTAGTGGGATTTAAAAATACTCTCGGTAGAAAGGCTTAATTTAATATGCAAATTCTAGTGGGAATTTTCTTTCCCAAAGAGATTTTTATTAGCATTTAGACATTTTAAATGTACAAAACAGAGATCCTGCTCTAAAGCACAGAAAACAAGTCCCATCAAAGTATTTTTGTATTCAAATATAGGCCTTGATAGAAGCTGCATACAAAACTCATAGAAGTGAAATGTGGGCTTATTTTTCTTAAGGCTTTGAGGTGTCTGTCCTATCTCATTTCTGACTCTGTTTAATACACTCTTTGAATTTGCTTGATAGTCCCAGTAAAGCAGAATGTAATTACCCACAGCTGGTCAATTGTAAAGAACCATGAAGCAAGTGTCAGCTACTGGGCATTCATCCTCATATGGTCTGAGCCTTCTCTTCACAATCTGTGTTTGTTATCAGCAGTGATCCTGAGAATGAATGCCTTTCGCTTTCCATGAGTGACAGATTTGCTGCAGCTGTTCCACACAGGTGTGATAATGCAGATATAAAATTAGCTGTAAATCTGACTAGTTGAATAGGTTTATGCTACCACATGGCATCGGTGAACTTGTTACACCATCTTCTTCCCCCCAGAATTTAGTGGTTGTGAACAACATATTTGAAACACTCTAGCATCTTCTGTGTCTGTAAGGAATTATTAGCCTTAGAAAACCATTTTAGTACCTCTGGGTTTTGTAGCTGAATGCTAGGATAGGATCACAGACAGTCCTGCTGTGATATTGTTGGATGGATTTTGTAAAATTGAGAAAAATTGTTGGAATATTAATGTGGTAATGGCTATCTCTGTCAGCTGAGTTGCAAAAATAACAGCTATCAGTTACTTAGTACTGCTTTGGAGATTCCAGAGGATGGTTTACTGAGCCAGAAAATTGTCTAATAAAGTGACTTTTTGTAGAGATGTTTTGTGTAAATTTATGGTTATCTGCTGAATTACACTCCACGTAATTGTGAAAGAGTTTGAAAGGTATTTATTTCAGCCTTTTCTACTGAGGTTAGAGTGATGGGCTTGGATCAATTAATAAAGAAAATACTTTCTGAAGCAAAGATTGCTTTTTCAGAAAGATGATAACTTACACTCAGGAAGATGACGCTGCTGTTGTTGCATACTTTTAGAAATCTTTCTGCCCATGGTTTTTTAATATACCGACTTGGAAGATGAGTAGATAAAGGAAATATGTTCACAGGACTGTTATTGTACCTTCAATGGTGAAAAGCAAAAGTATACAGTGAAAATCATTGGACTTCTCTCTGATAAAATTAGATAGAAATATGGAAGTTTTTAACTCTTGTATACTTGTAAAATAAAAATACCATAAAAATACCAGTTAAGATGGTTGATATTTACAAGCATCATCTGTATATACATCACTGTATTAACTGAAGTGAATAAACAGCCAGTTCTGGACTCATAATTACATAGAAGTAAAGGTCATGCTAGCCACCAGATAACATCTGTCAAGATCATTTGGCTTGTATCTTTCCAAACTATTTGTGTTTCTTTAAGCCATACTGAAACAGCTTGAATTCCCTCTGTATTCCTGAGGCTTGTGTTTCATGTTGGATAGGCATCTTGGCAAGGCAGAGCGTGCCAGGAGAAACCCCAGTGTAGGGGATTGGTGTAATTTGGACAATCCCTGTAATGCTTCTCTACTTACCCAAAAGCATTTACTCAGCCAAATCTGTAACTTTTTCCAGCTGCAGCTGGCTGGAAGACAGACTCTGTTGTTGTCAAAGTGAACTTGCTGAAAAATCTGGAGAGGACTTCTACTGCAAATACCTAGGATGAAAACTACTGTCTTAAATCAGTTCTCTACAAATGTAGCAGCTTCCCTAATCAGTAACACAGAAATCTGCATCCCTCTGCCCCCCTTAGCCCATCTGTCAGTGTTTCTTCAGTAGGAAATGCATTATCAGACGAAGTGTACCACTAGGATAAAACTAGCTCACCATAATCATCTATGTAGCTAGTGTAACATTCTTTTCTTTTAGCCAAGGCAGTTTTTAAACATCATCTTAAATTTCTCCAAAAACAGGAATGCCAGTTTGCTGCATCCTGCTGTTTGTAGTAAGTGCTTTTGGTTTTGTTGCTTTAACATTTATATTCTAAGTGCAATTTTAACTTTTGCTGTAGCCAAGGCAGAGGTCTGGAAAGCTCTACATTTTGTTACAATTTACTATTCAGTTTGTAATCGTGTTCCAAAATTGTAGGGCATACTGCATATTTTCTGTTTAACTTCATTTCTAATTCAAATCCAGGCGTATCACATTCTTTTACCTCATGAGATATATACATCCCAGTGTGTGTATCAATATGTGTAGTTGTCTACCTACATCCTCTTTTTTGGACTTCTTCACCCTAGATTATTCCATATACCTGTTCTATAGCATACCCCACAAACAGTTGTATCAGCTCAGGCAGGCTGTGAGCTGCGGCAGAGACTTGGAAACAGGCAGAGAGATGAACATGGGAAGCTCTTTAACCGGTTTTCCTAATATTGAAATGGAAACGTAAAACTGTTCTTTCTTTGTAGAAACTTGTGATTGCAGTCTTAATTCATGCCAAATCTGTAGCATTCAGTGATAAAACAGAAATCACTCTACAATTTTTCCAAGCGAAATACTCTTTCTAATAAATCCTCAAAGTTATTTTTAACAATTTTTCCTGTACATGAAAAGATGATTAAATGTTGGTATATGTATTATCAAAGGACAGCCCAAAGTAACTATTGTTTAAGAGTAGTATTGTCTACTTTTGTATAGCACAAAGTCGTAAAGGGTTTCGTAACAAATTTCATAAATCCATGTGACTGTCTAGGTCAATAATTCAATAAGCACACAAGAGTATGTGAAGCAATGGGACAATGTCTTTAACTTTAACCTTTTTATGTTTCTTGAAGCATCACTGTGTGTTTATTCAGTCTTTATAAATCTGAATGGAAGAATGCACCCGAAAGAGCTGATAAATGCTTCAGATATAAATATGTCAGAGATTCCTGCAGTCAGAGTTTAAGGCTATAATGAATAATGCACCACCTAATCTGACCTTTCCTATTTCACAGACCATTACACTTCTCCAAAAGAGATTCCAGTATGGGCTCCTTGTTCAGTCCCTTATTTGGGATCGAAGCAAAACTGAAAGTGCCATTTATGCCAGTTCACAGGTAGTTAACATCACTGGGTGAGAGATCTCCTCAATTATTTTACAACTCTTACTGATTTTAAAATGTTATTTCTTTAGAAGTTTTTCCTTAATGTTTCCACTTTAAAGTTACTGCAGAGTATTGCTTATGTAGGAATATAAAACAGTGTTTCCCAAACTCATACCTCCTTATATCTAATTACCTGAACTCCTAAGGCCCCTTGTCTGTAATGTAGCGAAACACTTGTAAAAGGGCTGAAGAATTTAGGAGTGTGCCCAGCAGTGTCAGCAAACAACTGAGCTGATCCTATTGAGAGGTGGATTCAGACAAGATCATATCCAAGCATGACAGTAGAGCCAATTTGTATGTCAATGTATGCAAATGTATGCTAATTTAAATGGGTAATTTGGCAGGCCAAAGGAAACCCTATTTAGCTGCAGATGAGCAAGGTAACCCAAAAGAATACAAATTAGGGTAAAGTTGAAAAAAAAAAAAAGAGAGAGAGAGAGAGAAAACTTGATTAACTCTACTAGGCCCGCTGTAGCTGTCTGCTTGTTTATCAAAATTTCTGTAATAAATCTCTCATCTCCCTCACCTAATTTCTGGGAGGCCAGGTGGCAAACATGTAGAGAAATGCCCTGTTTGTGAGGCTGTGTGACCAAGTGGACTAGTTAGGCAGTGGCATGAAACTTTGGCAAGCGGGATTTATTCTGTCAGGCAAAACTGCTTATGCTAAGTGCTTTCTTCTAAAGCTTGTTATGCTGTACAGTTTGCTTGACTTTATTAAAAATGTTCCTTTGATTATTCAGGCAAGCAAAGGAGGAACACGATAGCTCCTCAAGAACATGTGCTGAAAGCTTTACAGCTTCCCCTGGATAAATACCCAGCTGGGCGCACTGAACTGTGGCAGCTGCCAGGGCACTGGGGTCTGTGGCTGTCCCACTGTGGCAGGCTGCGGTCCCTGCAGGGCATGACAAATGTTGTTCCAGGTAGTGAAATCATCTTGGGTTCTGGGAGTCCAACTAGGAAGGGGGTAGTTTTCTCAGGTTGTATGTTCTTAGATTTTTTTCTGCTTCTGGTTGGTTTTGCTTCAGTTGGTGCATAAATGATTGCCCCAAGATGCTATATTCTCTCCAGGCTTGCTCTTAAATACTATGTAAAATTCAGGCACAGTCATGTATCTATGATTACATCTGCTTCTATAGTATCTATAAAATCAGTTCTGTCCTTTTTGATTTGCAACTTGGAAGGAAAACCATGAAATAGAAATTTGTGTAGCTCTGTCATTCAGATGTATTTGCACTGTACATACTGATTTATAATTTGCCTTTAACATAAGGATCGCCTTACTCTGTGGTGCAAAATACTTCCGTTCCCGTATTTGTTTTCTCACAGTTTGAATGTTGTTGAATAAGCAGTGTTCCATGCTCATAATTATGATTTTCTAGATTTTGTGAGCCAGTCTAATGACATAGTAAATACCCATTTTCATACGGTACATAAATATCCAGTTTCATAATTATCTAGGCATATGTCATGCATATTGACATTCAGTAAACACTAATAAAATCAACAGAGTTTGTGTTTACTTAGTATGTTGTACTGAATAGCTGTAACTGAGTGCTATTAAGGTAGATGATGTATTGTGAAAAAGTGTACTGGGATCATTTCATTTATTTAATGTTATACTTTGCAATGTTTATCGCCTTTCAGACTGGGGAGTGTGCTGCATATGGTATCATTTTTCTGCTCCGTATCATGATATTGCCATGCTATTAGAATAACAGCATATTAACATTTGCCATAAAAGTGCAATTTAGTCTTTCAGAGTGAAATTCATGGCTGGGCATAGGGCCAGGATGAGGCTTGTGAATCTCCCAAGCCCTACTTCAGCTCTCACATCAGTGTAAAAGCATATACAAAATGTCATGCTTTCTTCCTTGTTTAGCCTGGTGAACAGATGCTTTTGTATATACTTTGGTATATACTTTTGTATATATTTGGTGAGGTTTGTGCTCTGAACTGAAGGGCGCTAGTCTAGACGTGTAAAAGCCTAAAATACATGTAGGTTCCCACTGCTCTTTCCCAAAACATATGCACAGCATTGTGGGGCAGTGCAGGACTTGGATAAAACACCCTGGGCTGTGCTTAATTCTTGTCACGAGCAAGGGAAGCTGGTGAAGTCCAGCAGCACTGGAGTTGCTGTAATTCAGTCTGTAGGAAAGACGGACCTTTGCAGGTATGCAAAGTAAGGGCAGCATCAAAGTAGTCACACATTGCACCCTTTGGATTTCTTCCCCATGAAAGGAAACAAAAACCTCCTTATAGAAGTGGTATTTTTTCTTCAGAAATCACTTAGAGCCTGTTATTAATGGCGGGCACATGGTAATCATGAGCCAACTGGCTGCCTGTGCCATACGTGCTGCCGGGACTGAAAGTGTCGAGTTAAAAATAACACCTTGCCGGTGTGCAAAGACATCTTTGCAAGGCTGAAAACATAGAAAAAGCCATTAAAAATCAGTGTAAGAGTGCAGGAACAGAGCTTGGGAAGAGGTATTTGATTCTGCAGATGAATGGTATGCTGACTCGAGATACAGGAAACCTAACATCTACTCTTGGTGAGCCAAAGAAACCTTATTAGGTTTAGCTTAAGCTTAGAAACCTTATTAGCTTTAGCCTAAGCTAAGTGCAGCTTAGGCTGAATTGCTCTCTGTCCACACTGCTCAGTCTGGAGAATGAGATTTGTAAAACTGTTCTGTCCTCCCTGAAGGTGTGGGAAGCTTGGTTAATTACTGTCTGTGTATTGCCTTACAGTCCTGAGGAGATGGCTAAGAAATGCCTGCTGTGCCCAAGAGCTGTAGGAATGAGTTAAAGCTGTTCTTCTGTGCACTTTAAAAGGCACTTGTCTCTTGAAATCCTGAGAAACCATTAGTCTGTTATGTCCTTCAAGGTGACAATAAGCCCAGCTTACCCAGATGAGGGAAGGCTGAATAAATGGCCTGTCTGCATGCTGTGACACGGAGTTGGAGCTCAACGCGAAAGGCATAAGCGTCTTTGACAGGATGCACACTCAATTACTGTGATGCCTGATGTCCTGGAGATGGAAGCGTTGCTGACCACCTTGAGGGTGTGATCCAGAAGGGAGGAAAGGAGGTTTAGCCTGCTCCGGTGAAAGATTATTCTAATTTAATTTCTCACCATTGCAGATATGAAACAAAATATTTCCTTAGAAATAAATAAAAGGGAAGAAAGCTATCCTGTATCTGTTTTAAATTATTTCTTTACAGCAGCCCATGATATACAATCAGTACTGCTTGTAGGCACTTTTATGGGCACAGTAGATCTAAACTTTACATAACTGGGAACATAAATTTAGGCCTTCTCCAGATGAAGCTTGCTATGCTATAAACCTTTTGTACAGTTTGAGTTCTATCTAAATAACCCTTCATTAAAATTCACACTGCAAGATGAGAGGGGTTGGGGAGGCTTAAGTGAAGATCAAGAAGATTAGAATAGAACGAACAGAAGAGGAAACTACAAAGAAAAATAAGCCGGAGTGGTTTGTGCATGTGGCTGATGCTGTGTGAGGGAAATTAAAAGAATTACTTTAAGAAGCTGAAGAAAATCAAAGGAGCACCACAATTCAGTAACACAGTATGGTACATTTCTTTCAAATTACTTTAAAACAACAGCTTGCCATATAGTCATTTTTGTCTCCAGTTGTTTTTCGTGCTGTCATCTTTCAAACTACATGTATATCTTTACATAAAGGACGTATGGCAGTTGACTCCCATGGGCACAAAAATCCATTCTCCTCATGCTTCCAAACTCACAGCAGTGAGACTCAAAGCGATCGGATCTCTGGGGCAGAAGAGTTATTCTCCATGCACACCCAGACTGCATTGCCTCGTCATGGGAACGAGCGACTGCAGATCGACTGCACCTCTCCAGGCAGCCCACTGTGGGCTCAGCCCTGTGCATCTGCCCCAGGGAAACTCATCCATTGCTAGCCAGTGTGTAAGCGCTCCGCTGCACCGTGCCCGAGGAAAATGGCATTTCTGTACAGTGGATGCAAAGCTGGCGGGTGGGATGCAGCTGATCTAAATGTTACCTACATTTGTGGTAGCCTGTGCTTAAGACTGCCATTTTGGGAAGAAAAAATCCTGTAGAAACTTTGCTTCGCTTTGACGGCCAAAAGGTTTCTGCAGTGTAATTTTAATCAAGTGGTCTGGTGGAATAGATACAGGCAGACTCCACAGGCTCCGCTGCTACTGCTCAGCTGGCAAGCTGTGTGTATGAGCCCAGCAGAAACTTCTAAAGGTGCTTTCCCCCCCTCCTTCAATCTCAGTGATAGACTCATCCTGAGTCTTTAAGAAGTTGAACACTTTTATGATAAGCTTCTGCAATCCCTATTGATATGCAGATCAATAAACATGGTTTGTATTTTAAGAACAAATATTTCTTCCACATGCTGTTTCAGGGGGAATACATATTTTGATATTTGGGGCCAATCCCGACATTTATGAATAATTCCTATTGACTTGGATCAGAGTTGGTCACTGCAGCGAGAATGTCTCTTGTGTCCCTAGTCTGATCAGAAGGATGGTCTGTTTGCAGTGTGGAGAAAACTGCACGTCTGGTTTTTGTGAATCTGTGGTTGCATTTATCTAATCAACGCAGTACGTCTCCTTCCCAGATCCCCGGCAGGAGCCATTCTACACATAACTTTTGTTCGTGGATAGTCTTTGGAACATGGTGCTGGGTAACTGTCTCCTGTTTCCCAGTAACTGAATCCAGAAACCCCTGTAATAAGGAGCTTTGTATAATCTGTGGGGGAGAATAACCTTATTAATGAACAATTCGAGGATAAATTTATAGTTAGGTTATTTGCTTGCATATTGATGCACAGGTATGCGGTCACACGTGGGAGAATTGCTGAGGAAAGCTCAGCTTAGAGAATCGGCTTTGCTTTTCTTTTTGGCGACAGCATTCTCTGTGCTTAGTGAGGCAGAGGTTTCAGGTATGGCATGTGGAAGTTGCTGTGCATGCCTGAGGCCCTTTGCGAGCTTCTGGTGGAAGGCAGCTCCTGCAGGGTGTGGCAGGGCAGGGGCAGTGCCTGCAGCAGCACGGGCAGCCGAGATACAGCTCTGCAGCTGCATCAGCCTACTCTGAAAAGCACGCCCAGATGCTCAGCATTGCTTCCTGAGCTGCAAGGGTGTAGGGTAAGACTTGCTGCAGGGAGCGCTGAGGTGATTTATAGGAAGATATGTTCCCATCCAAAGGATTTCCAGAAAGTACAAATCAAAATTGTTCCCTGGAAATTCTTGAACTAGAAAAGGACAAAACTTACCAGCTGAATAATGTGCTGTGAATGGTTTGTTCATGTCTCGCCCTCCTGTTTTCTAAGCACCTGGGTATTATAACAAATTACCAGGTAAGGGAATTATTCATGCCGTGGTTTGAAACAATCCTGTTGTCTTTTGCTGTGGATCCAGCCTACCGAGCTGAGTGATAGCTAGAGCCCTGAGCTGTCTAGAAATATTCTCAGTTATACGTTTTTTTTTTTTATTATTATTTTTCTAAATTAAATATCATCTTTTCTAGTAGTGATGAGAGTGGTAAGTAGGCTCCAGGGTCACTGCCAGTGCCCTGCCTAACGCACTGTGACAGATAGGAGCAGCTGAGCAGCCTGCCTGCGTAACCATGGACTTGATGGTTACTCGCTGGGACGAGCTGCCGCAGGGGGCTATAAGAGATGATTGCTGTTCAGGGAGCCTTCTCTGTGGGGAGTTGTACCCGTTTTGTCGTGGGGAATGGTTAGCCTGTTGCAGGGAGGAAGCTGCAGGCCTGGCAGTGTGCATCATGCGCAGTCCTCAGGCCCCTGGGAGAGGCACGCATGGGGCACTGCAGGCGTCCCCGCTGCCAGCTGCATGGCTCTGCCAAGTTTGAGGTGCAGAAAGGACCTTTTACATGCTTATCCCTTGAAGCAGGAGGCTGTGATTTGTCACCAAGTTAGTAAAATAGGCTCTACAACTAACTTTCCAGTGTTTAAAGAGAGATTTTTTCTTTCTAATATATCAGTACCTCCAACAAACAGCCTATGCTTCAATTATACGAATAAGTTTATTTGATATGTAGGTTTCTGCTATATTACAAAGATTTTCTGCTTGTGCTGCTCAGTTATGAAAGCAGAGTTCGTAACACTTAAATTTGCACATATTGAGGCACGGTGTGTTGATCCAAATGTTGTTCCCACATGGGAAATTCCAAAGTCGTATTCCGCAAAGACATTTGGATCAACACAGATTCACAGAAAAATGAATGCTTCCTAACAGGGAGCAGTGCTACTTCCCTGGTAGTGTGCCACCAGGTTTTGTTGTGTTGATGCTGTGTAAGCTGTTATTTCATGTTCAAAGGTATTGGAGTCCAGCCCACTGTTACTAATTTAGAAGGACAGGATTTCTCCAGGTATGATATCTACGCTTTAGTGCAGTAATTTTGTCAGTAAGACAAACAGCCCTTCAGAGGTGCTTTTCTTACCCATATCCAGCACCCTTCAGTCGTCTCTTTCCCTCCTTTGACTGATAGGAGTGTAGACATGTTGCTGTTTAAATTGCTAACTAAATGAGATTAATCCTACTGTAAGAAACATTATCAGCTTGTACTAATGCATGTATGATAATTACACTTTATGAAAATTTCATAAGCAAGTATGGTAGTGACTTTTCTTTTTTTCAGATGTGTTTATTAATGTTAGAAAGGAAGTTTAATTTCTCCCTAAATTTCTTGGGAGCACTGTATTTTCAAAATCTGTTTTGTTGAAGTTACTCTGTGAGGAGGAAAGGTTAGTGTTTGTTTTAGGGCTTTTGATTAAAAATCTGAAGATGTTTCATTTTGATAAAACATTCCTGTATGATATAAAACACCTTTTAAATCAGCAGTCGTACACTTTTGCATGTTGCAGAAGAAGGCTCGTTGTATAGACAGGAAAGTGTGCTACCAGCAAGTGGGTACAGGAGTGCAGTGGCTGAACGTGTCTGCTTATCTGGGCTCCGTCTCTGCTGTGAGTGATGTTAAAAGCTAACAGCGACTGTTTTAGCAAGGTAGGAGAGTAACTTCTCTCTGGTCCTGTTGTAATGTACTTGTTGTTCCCCTGCTTTATCAGTTCTTGAAACCTCACAGGTGTTTTTTTGTTTTGCAACCAGTATGAAAAACAAGGCAATTTGTTATTCAGCTCCACATGGGCTTATATTGTAAAGCAGACTTGTTAGCGTATATACAATATTTATAATAATGAGAACACTGATGAGACTTAAGGTGGTCTCAGCTGGTATATTGGAAAAATCAACAAATCAAATGGCCTCTAAATAGATTTGGCAAAAATATCAGTGCATTTATTTTTTTCTTCTTAAACAGGAACACTTTTCTACATGTTTTTGCTTTTTCTATGAGCCCAGTTTGAAAGGGTTTAAAAGAGGAAAAAAGGAGAGTCTCAGGTTTTGTGAGGAACAAAGCTTTTCATGCTTTCAGATACCCATCTCTCTGCCTTACGTGACAGCCCACTTTAAGAACTAGTTATAGACATTTTATTAGTGTTAGTTTCTTTCTGTACGTGTCAAAATAGGTAAATAGCACCTCATTCTTTTTCCTCAACAGAATACTTCCCCCACCCCCCAAATTTCCAATGAAATATGGGGCAAGCCTCATTCTTTCTTCCTCAGTAAAATACCCCTACCCTCCAACTTCTACTGAGAGAGTGCAGCAAGCTGAATAGCCACCACGTTACTCTCCCTTGCCAGAAAGCAGCCACAGCACGGACACCAACTTTTTGCAGAGATGTTTGGGTTTTGCTAGCAGTAATAGCATTACTTATGGTTAAAACTAATACCTTTAAGAAACAAGTATTTCTGGAAGCTATCAGGTGTCACACCAATGACTTGAACATTTTCCTTTGTATTTTGTTCCTAATTACTGTCATCCCTAAAAATCCTTCATCAACAGATAAATGTTTTTCTGTTATGAATACAAAGCCGGGCAGATGAAGGAGCGACCCCAGACCAGCGCGAATGCGGTACATGCTCCGACCCCCAGGGGCATCGACAGCAGCCCGCTGTCAGGTTCAATCTTCCAGGGCCCAGAGCAGGGAGTGAGCATAAAGGAAAGAAAATAGTGGGAGGGAAGAGCGGGAGAAAAAGACCGAGAGCTTGCAGGGTGGTAAAAATTGGACATGGTGAACAGTTGTAAAGCTGGGCTTGGTGTGAGGCTTCAAAACTGCAAATTTGCCAGTAAGCACCAATGGTGAGTAAGAAGGGATCTACCAAGCAAAGCTGAGAATGGGGATCATGCACCTGAGAAACTATTGATCTGTCTTTCTGAGAAGTAACAACCTTTTCTCAGATTTACCGCTTTAGACTGACCCATAGCCAGAACTGCAATTAAGCTTCAATATATTTTATAAAAAATAGTACTTAGTTTACTTTCACAGAAGTGAAGAGATACAATTGCACAATGGTGGTTACAATGGTAGAAATACATACTGTTGATAAAATGTTTGCAAGAGATTTAAAAACATACTATACAGCACCACATCTGAAATTGGTCGATGGCAAAATGAGTCATACTCCATGTTCACGAAAATTAAATTCCTAAATCTTTCCTTTAGAATAAATAAAAAATATGATGTGCAATATGTCTGCTACCAAAATGTTTCCTGATGTTGAACAATAGATTAAAATTAAAAATGAGGTAAAAAAAAAAAAAAAAAGACATTCATGCATTTAAGCCACCATTAGTCTCTGACTCTACAATAAGGCAGATCATAATCTTTTTAAAACTGTCTTTAGCCACTTAAATCCTCTTTAGTGCTTTTCACAATAAGGTCCATTAAGACCTTGTAGAATCATGAGTTAAGATGCTTTTATATCCAACAGGTCATTTTTGACAGGCTCAGTCATATTTGAAATGCATTGTGTAGTACAAAATGTTGCTTTTCCTTAATGGAAAAAGGAAATGTAAATTAAAAGGAATGGAGAGAGATGAAGGCTTTAGAATTTATCACAAATGACACTGCTTTGAGGATGGGAGGTGAGGGAAAGGAAAGGGAAAGAGAATTATGTATCATCTTCAGTCTTAATGACGTGGAAAAGGGTGACATTAAACAGGACTTGGTGTCCATTATTCCAGGCATAGAGAGCTCTATCCCTCGCATTGTAGTCAAGCATGGATATATGAAAATACTGATTATGGAAAGGAATGTCTGTGTATTCGTAAGTGGAGGTTTTGGTGGAGTAAGAGTAGTAGACCTTGGCTCCTGTTAGGTGAGAGT